>NC_077246.1:6948750-7561666 GCF_947179165.1 Solanum dulcamara | reverse complement strand
GACTTTTTAATTTTTTTAAACTTTGGAAATGAAAATGGGCCTCGAGTGAATGCTTCAGTTTCCTAAAGGGATGATTTGAAGATGAGGAAGTTTCTTTTGTAGAAGAGAGAACATCCTCTTGGAATATTCTCAAAGGATGAAAAGGCAGTTGCCATGAGGTGTATAGAATATGAAATTTCTAAGCCCGACGATCCTTGTGAAGGTGGATATTGTGCATTCAACTAGGTTCCGATTTTGGTAAGCTCCAATTGAGATATGTTATGTTCTTTATTTTTGGATAACCGTGGTGTCCGGGACAGCTTACGGGTAACTCGACTAATTCCACAAAATAGCTGTCACCTCCCAGCTCCCAACAATAATATAATATATGTCATGTTCTTCTTGCTGATAAGATTTAATCATGATATTTCTTACTCTATTCTACTGTAGGTCTTCCATTGTGGTTATTGCCTTTACAATTGCCTTCCTCAAATAAAAATTTGGAGGATGACCTCAATATGCATCGGGCCTTGCTTAACGACCACTATAAGAATGCAATAAAGTATTTACGACATGCTCTGCATTCGAGTCCACCAGTACTCGAGGCTTTTCATCCTTTAATACAGGTAATTGCTTATGTCCAAGAAAGAATTCACACAGAATTTTTCAAATTGTATTTAGAACTGCTTTTTGTAGACGTGCTGGGAAGTTCACTCATGTTCACATTATCTCCAGCTCTCGGAAGAGGATTCCATAACCTCATATTGGTTGGTTATATGTATCTGTTTGTGTATCTCTATTTTCTGCATGCTACTCATTGTGTTATCATCAAATAAAACCAATAGAGGAGAACTCCTTGTGAGAAACCTAGCCGTAGGGCTCTAAATGAGTCAAGTTGTTGAACACAGCTTGAGCTCAAAATTAAGCTGGTATATGAAACCCACCACCTCAAATTAGTTTCATCTAAAGTTGTTTGTGTTCAAGAACGTTAAAAGTTCTAGCAGTTATGAAAGTTTTGTAAATATATACTTCAAGAATATCTTTGCAAATTGTTAGAATAGGAATAGGTGTACATCCTACTTAGAATAGGAATAGAAATAGGAATAGATTATAGTATCCTACTTAGAATAGGAATAGAAATATGAATAGTTTATAGTATTCTACTTGGAAAAGGATTGTTTTATAGTGTCTATAAATAAGGTCTTTGTGTAATATTGTTATTATACAATTCAATAGTATTTTTCTCCTATATTTTTCACATGGTATCAGAGCCTCTACGATCTTGGTAAAGAATTAAAAAGCTTCCGCTGTCGGTGGCGACTATTACTCATATATACCACCCCGTCTGGTCTGGGTCACCGTGTATCTTTTCGGTGACTATTTTCTCATATCTAATTTGTGTAGTACCTTGCATCTTTTCAATGACTACTTTTTCAAATTTAATTTGCGTAGTACCGTGCATTTTTTCGGACTACTTTCTCATATCTATTTGTGTAGCACCTTGCATCATTCCGGTGACTACTTTCTCATATTCGATTTGTGTAGCACTGTGCCATCTTTCCGGTGACTACTTTTTCATATCCGATTTGCGTAGCACCGTGCCATCTTTCTGGTGACTACTTTCTTATTTATTTAGGATCATTCCATCATTCTGACCCTATCCATATAATTTCTGTTTTTCAGTAGGGTCGTGCCATCATTTCGACCCTATCCATATCATTCTCTTTCTCAGTAGGGTCATGCCATCATTCTGACCCTACCCATATAGTTTTATTTCTTAGATTGTGACTATTTTCAGCCATCAAATTTAATAATCTAGGGCATGAGCATGTTCCGGCCAGTTTTACGGTGATTTTCTTGTTTAAGATCTACTCATCTCTTGATTTTGAGATGTTCCATATATTTTATACCAGATTTCGAGCATTTTTCAGCGGCCATTGCATTGTTTTTGAGACATCTGAGTTTTCCTGAAGTGTTTTCTTTCTATTTCAGATTTACTTTCGCCAAAAAAAGAAGGTGGCATACTCAGATATTTGGACTAGATTACAGTGATATTTTCTCTCTCGTGGCTAAATTAGCATATGTCCGCCTTTTTCTATTTATAGTTGTCGTTCTCCATTGGCCTTTTAATCAGTTGGACATTAAGAATGTTTTTCTCCACGGTGATCTCTAGAAAGAAGTCTATATGGAGCAACCACCTGATTTTGTTGCTCAGGGGGAGTCTGGTAGCCTTTGTATGTCGATTGTGTAAGAAACAGTCTTCTCAAGCTTGGTTTGGGAAGTTCAACATTGCAATTCAGGAATTTATCACTCTGTGTTTTATCAACATATCGCATCAAATCTAGTATTTCATGAGAGGACTAAGCACATTGAGATTGATTGTCACTTTGTCAAAGATACTCTGAGACAGTCTTCTCAAGTCAATCTATGGTCTGAAACAATCTTCTGAAGCTTGATTTGGGAAGTTCAACATTGCAATTCAGGAATTTATCACTCTGTGTTTTATCGACATATTGCATCAAATCCAGTGTTTCATGAGAGGACTAAGCACATTGAGATTGATTGTCACTTTGTCAGAGAAAAGATACTCTTAGGAGATATTGTTACAAAGTTTGTGAAGTCAAGTGATCAACTTGCAGATATCTTCACCAAGTCCTTTACTGGTCCTCGTATTAATTATATTTGTAACAAGCTAGGTACATATGATTTGTATGCACCAGCTTGAGGGGGAGTGTTAGAATAGGAATAGGTGTACACAATCCTACTTAGAATAGGAATAGAAATATGAATAGATTATAGTATCCTACTTAGAATAGGAATAGAAATATGAATAGTTTATAGTATTCTACTTGGAAAATGATTGTTTTATAGTGTCTATAAATAGGGTCTTTGTATAATATTGTTCTTACACAATTCAATAATATTTTTCTCCTATATTTTTCACACAAATATTCCATCTTATTTATTCTATGCGGGGCCGGACCTACATTGGTCCTAGTGGGTACTTGAGCACCCATTACTTCCGAGTTGGATCTAGGTACTCTATTTACATTGATAATTTGATAGAAAAGGTTAAAATTCATCATCTAGCACCCCCAGACTCAAATTGTCAGATGGTGCTTTGGTTGAATGGCGGGTGAAATGTTGACCTAATCCTCTGCGACACGAGTTTGATTCTCATTTCTACAGTTTTTTCTTATTCCGATTATGTTCATTTCCTTTTCCCTTTTATTGTCTTCTCATTTTTTTAAACTGGTAATGTTATTATTTTCTTAATTGTTTTCCTTCCCTTTTTACTCTTTCTTTTCCATTTTTACTTTTTATCCATTTTCCAGACAATCTCTTCCAGAACAACGAACACTAGCTCTATTACACACACACACCAAAAAAACAACAACTTCATCTTCCTCCAAAACAGAAGGAATTCTTTTTTTCTCACACTTTTAAAAGCTCTGTCTTTGATGTTCATTTTCTTTTTCCATTTATTTTCTTACTTGTTTTTGTTTCCTTTTTACTCTCTCTTTTCCATTTTAAATCTCTATTCATTTTCCAGACAATAATCCCCCCTTAAGCTTTTGTTTTTCTCGTATGACTTTTCAGATTAGCATCTTTTGTAAAAAAATAATAATTTAAATTTGTGTAATTAAATCAAAATATTCAATCTAAGGCTAATCTCATTGAACTTTTTGGAAATAAATCTAGTGTAAGCAATGATGCTATTATTCATTGTTTGAATAATATGAAAAATGTCAAGAATATTGTGAATAGAATGATCATTTTAAATGAATATTTATCATAGAGTTACATGTTAAATATTTTTTACCTTCAATATTCAAATAGTTTGTGCACTTATATTTGATGGTTGTAGCAACTGTATGTTAATTGTAGTGGAGCACCCATTACTTCAAAGTCCTAGATCCGCCGTTGATTGTATCAGTTGTTGAGTGATATATGTGAGTTAATTTATAATATGCTTTTCATGTACTTGATAGTTAATATCTTGGCAGATGCTGCTGCTTGGGGATCAGGTGAAGGAGGCTCTTGATGAGGTGGAAAAATTTACTCCGTACCCCAACACATCATTTCAGTTGAGGTAGCTGTTTTCTTGCTTATTAAAAAAGTTGAATCTTAGCCTAAAGGATAATACCGATTCCGAGTTTTGAACTTCTCAGACAAAACAGTGTTGGTTACTAGTATGAAGATTTCTGATATTGGGTTTGATGTGAAGTGAGTGATCAAAGATTGAAGTGATAGACTCCTTATAGATGTTGCGCTTAAACTTTTCTTCACTATTTACTAGAGATATTTTATGGAGTGATAACTTCTAGTTTCTCTTAACTAATGCTTATATCTATATCTATCAAGCGAAGCTCCAATTCTCAAATCAAGATGTATTTGACTCGATATTTACCTGAAAAGATATGATTCCAACCTAACTTTATCTGTATCAATATCAAACCAAGGCCCAATTCTTAAAAGAATTTAACCGAAAATTGGGGATTGATCATTTGTGACATAGATCTCTGTCCTTATAACACTTCCCATGGTTTTATACAAAAGGTTGGTATGCCAAATGTTTAGTTCATTTTATCTAAGTTGCCCGGACTTGGGTACGGGTGTCCGATACGGGTTAGATCTAGAGGTTGGATCTTTCATGATCTAGATTTTAAGATTCAGGGGTACGGATCCTGGTATGTATATGGGTGCAGGGATTTGACTAAAAATAATTCAAATATCTAAAAATAGAGTTATATCTCTAAATTATGAGACATTATGTGGAAAACTTACTAGGTATTCCGAGGAGAAAATATTGCTCAAGAGGAGAATCTCAAAAGAAGATAAAAGGAAGAGGACTGACATAGAAATTTCAGTATACAAGCTATTCCATTTTCTTCAATTTCACCTTAGCTTTTGTTTTGGATATAGAAATCATAGGGTATCTATCCAAAATTTCTCCGTCAATTTTCGTCAAAGTGCCCAAAATCGATTGACTAGAGCCGATATGGATCCTACACCCGTGTCGGGTTTACACAGATGCAGCACTGAAAGTTAAGAGTCCGAGCAACTTAGCTTTTTTATTCAAGTGTTTCTAAGAAGTTCAAGTGTAGCTAAGAAAGTTTCAAGATCTAATATTGCAAGCTCACCTTATGCTAAATTTCAAATGGGGCCATATCATTTCATGGAAAGAATAGATTCAAATAAACTGTACTGGTCTTCTCTGCTTTCCCACAAAGACTAAAGTTCTCTTGCCTTGTCCAGCCCTTTCTCCATTAGTCTTGTCTTTTGGAAGGATTTGGTACCGTCATTTGTACCCTCGCTCTTCAGCTAGCTAACTCCTTGTACAAACAAAAGCCATTCACCATTTGTGCAATGTCACACAAGTGCGCTGCTCCCAGTATCTTAGTGCTCATGAGTCAGGTTCCTTTCTCTACAGACATACTTAATTAAAACAAAAGGAAATCTACAAGAAATTGTTCAGTAATACATTACAAATTTCCGTATTTTCTTGTCGTGTCATTAGTTGAGTGCTTGCTGTACAATCGATCATTATTTCTTTTTCTCCAGTTTAACTATTACATCTAATTTCTTCTGGTTTCTTTGTTCTTCATGCTGCATGCAGGTTGAAAGCTACTATCTTGGAGCATTTTGACAGTGGTAACTATGTAAAACTTTCAGCAATTTATGAGGAAAATTTGGAGAAAGATCCTACATGTAGCCACTCATTGGGGAGACTCATCAGCTTGCATAGAAGTGGTACATCCTTACGTGGAAAATCATTTTATTCAGTTCATCCTGAAGAGATAAGAGATACAAAATCTTATTACTTCCACACGGTTGTCTGCACTCCAAAGTATTGTCTTAAGGACATGCAAGAAATAATGCTCAATAATTGACTTAAACAAATCTACCTATTCTGTCAAGAAATGAATCTTGGGTCTAATTCAACTCCAAAAGTTATCTCTTGACTCATGAGGTGGCCATATTAGGCAAAAACAACTCATTTGCTCAACCAATAGGGACCACTTCAACATCCCTCACACATCCAAGCTTGGACATTTGGAGCGTTATGTGGGCTCAATATTGGATAAACCAAGAATAAGGATGAACCTGATCTTGATACTGAGCCTTGGACGTAAATCAACCTCAAAAGTTAATTTATGAAATGAGAACTGTCCAAGACCTTTAAGGAGACGAACAACCCCTTCCTCCCTAACCAATGTGTGATAATATTACTTAATAATTTTTTTAGGGAGAATACATATGTGGCCACTTAAACTTGCCCGGAATTTCATTTAGACACCTCAATTAATGACATGACCTCTGTCAAACACATGAAGCCTATGAAAACTATACCTATTAAGCACGATGCCTTGACATGGCACAATGTGTATTTCCCATTTCTTTTCAGTCCGTTATTTGCCTTCAAATTGCTAATTTAGTTTTGTTTTTGCCTTTTCTTTTTCTTTATATTCTTTTTTATTGTTGCTCTTCTACTTTTTCCTCTCTTTCTCAAGATTTTTTCTTGTCTTTTTGGATCATTGGTCTTTCTTTCCCCTTTTTTGGGGGTCTCAAAAAGCTTTTTAGTTTTTCTTTTGATTATTTGAGATCAAAATCCAAGTGTCTTTGTTTTATTGCTGTATTTTCCGTGTCATTCGCGTGTGGACTACTCACGTCTTAGTTTTCTTATTGTCTCCCAATAAAGTGTTTAATAGGCACAGTTTTCACAAACTTTAGGTGTTTGATTGGTCATGTTCTTAGTTTAACATGTCTAAATAAAAGTTTAAGTGGCCACATGTATTCAGCCAAAGTTTTGTGTTCAAATCCAATAATTATGCACCTTCTATTTTGGACAATTTTGTGGCAACTGTTTGGGCAGACCCCAATGCCAGTAGGCTCAGATGGGCTCGGGGGAGGCAAATGTAGCAGCCTTACCTCCTCATTGGAGAGGTTGATTCCAAGATTCGAACCCTGGTCACCCATATAAACAAGAGCTTCCTCCATTGCTACAGGGCCACCTTCACAGTCCAAATGGATAAGACAGCAAATCAGGAAATTCGAAGTCGAGGCAATGAGCTTGGCTTATTGATGTACCCCCTGGAGAACTGAACGATCTGCATTGGAATTACAAAAAAAAAATATGTATATACCAGCGAGTTCCAGATCACAAAATAGAAGGTAACTAGCTTAGCTTATTTTACAGAAAACTCTTAGGATCTATGCTTTGAAAGGTACCCTAGTTTTAGATTGTTGATTATAGGAGATGCAACCACATACCCAGTATAGTTCCACAGGTGGAGTTTGGGGATACCCCTATCCTTGAGAGAGTAGAGAGATTGTTTCCGATAAACCGTAGGCTCGAGAATAGGTTTGAAAGATGAGCAAGTGTAAAAAGCAATGATGAAAATAATGAAGAAAAAGAAGTACTGACAATAAAATAGTGTAGATGGCCAAAGTAAATAAAACAACAATAGTAATTAAATCGCAGGATAAGATAATGCTAGCATAAAAATAATGATACTGGTAAGAAAACAAATAGATGCTCCAGACTAGAACCCTGCTCTATCATAGGTAAGGGAGAAAACGCTCGACTACCAACTAATGTCACCTTAATCCTTGCCCTCCATGCTCTCCTAGCTAGGTCATGTCCTCGGTGTACTGGAGATATGTCATGTCCTATCTAATCACCTCTCCCCAATTCTTCCTCTGTGTACCTCTGCCTCTTCTCAAACCTATCACCATCGGCCTCTCGCACTTCCTTACTGGAGCACTTGTGCTCCTCCTCTTCACATTTTCGAACCATCTCATTCTCGCTTTCCGCATCTTATCCACAATAAAGGCTACTCCCACCTTGCTCTGTGTATCTTCGTTCCTAATCTTTTCACTCCTAGTATGCCACATATCCATTTAAGCATCTTCATTTCTGCTACCTTCATCTTTTGAACATGCTAGTTCTTGACTTGCCAACACTCCACCTCGCACGATGTAGTCGGTCTAACCACTACTCTAGAGAACTTACATTTAAGTCTCGGTGAGACCTACTTATCACATAGGACACTGAATGCAAGCCTCCATTTCATCTACCCTGTTCCAATATGATGTGCGACGTCTTCATCTATCTCCCTATTTCCTTGAATTATAAACCCAAATACTTGAAGCTTCCACTCTTAGGAATGTCTTGATTATCAATCCTACTTCCCCATATGTGTCGTACTTTCTGTGATGCAACACTGAACTTGCACTCCATACTCTATTTTACTCCTACTCATCCTGAAGCCTTTATATTCTCCAAATATCCTATCTATCATTAACCTGACGCGTGTCTCGTCGATCAATACTAATTCTGTAAATAATATACACCATGATACTTCCTCTTGAATATACCGTGTCAATTCATCCATCACCAATACAAATAAAAATGGGTTGAAAGTTGATTCCTAGTGCAGCCCCATTTCGACGGGGAAGTGTTCCGAGTCTTCTTCCACTGTCCTCACTTGAGTCTTGGCTTCATGGTACCTGTCCTTAATTGCTCTAATGTATGTCACAAGTACACCTCTAGACTCAGAGTATATCCATAAACCCCCTTCAGCCCCTCAGCTCCTTATCTAATCAGAGAGTGGGTGAAACTAGTGTTGTAGATTCTACCACCCCTCAACCCCTTACCTAATCGATGAAGACATATGTTTGCAACAAGAAGATGCCCATAATATTGAAGAAAGGTGAATATTAAGGAGAATTCAATCTTACTAGCACATCAATTTTTGAGTTCCACCAAAGTTCTGTATTTGTATGCTTCCGCAGGGCCGGTTGTATGTTTTGGTAAATAAGGCACAAGCCTTAGGCCCCCAATTTAGTGGGCCCCAATTTTTTATCAAAAATAAATTATGTGATAATTTTTTAATAGAAAAAATAAATTTAAAAAAGGGCAGCCCTGTGCACTTAAGCTCCCGCTATGCGCAGGGTCCGGAAAAGGGCCCAACCACAAGGGTCTATTGTACGCAGCCTTACCTTGCATTTCTGCCAGAGGCTGTTTCCAAGGCTTGAACTCGTGACCTCCTTGTCACATGGCAGTAACTTTACCAGTTACTCCAAGGATTCCCTTCAATAGAAAAAATAAATTATTTATGAGAAAAAAATTATTTTATTAATTTATTTCTTTAACCCCATTTAAATAGAAGAAATCAAGAAAATATTATTTTGTCTTCTTACATTCTCTCCGCAAACACTCAAATTATTTTATTCTTTTTAACTCCTTTTGGATTCTCCTTCTTCAAATTTTTGAAAACTTAGAGTAATATTTTATCAAAAATTTGAATCAATAGTCGAAAGTGTTGAACAAAGTGAATTGCAAACTCTTTTTTTATTTCTTCTTAAATTTTCAAGCATATTAAAGTGGGGTATACCAAGTTATCAACTTCTTGAATTAGATTCGGTTCTAACTCTTATCTTTATTTAAAATTTGTCAACTTATTAGTTATAGAATTATGTTAACAATTCATATAATGATTGCTTCAGTGAAAGAATGTTTTTCAACGTTAAATTGATAAAATCTTATCTAAAACTAATAATTGAAAAAAAAATCAAAGAAATTATATAAAAAATATTGAGTAATAATTTGATTTTAAAAAATGTAAGAAAAATAAATTTTGAATAAATACATATGAAGTTTGTTTAGACTTTAGGTTTCTATTTGAAATTTCGCTTTAGGATTCCGATTACGTTGAGCCACCCCTGTGCTTCCATTATATATATGCTAACAACCCTATGTTTTTATGTCACACTAAATAGAGAGAATCTTGACATCTTTTGGTTCATTGGGTTAATCTCCTGCATTTGGAGTCCTTGCATGTTTTTCAAGTTCCTCTTCATGAAAGTATAATTGCAGAAAAAGAAAAAAAAGAAGATAAAAATAGCATAATATGATTCCATTTGATTACATGGACCTTTGTGTGTGTTCGGGTGGGTGGTGGGGGTGGGGGTGGGGGGAGCATATTTTGACTTGGACTCATTTATGGTTCAACCTTAAGAGAAGTCTCATTGTGTGGGACTGTCCCAAATGATACCTTATTTTGCAATTGATGCATTATTCATTGTATATTGAGTTTTTTCTGTTTATCCTTGGGCTTGGTTTATATAAACATCAGGAGAGTATAGCACTGAAAAGAAGTCTCATTTTGTGGGACTGTCCCAAATGATACCTTATTTTTGCAATTGATGCATTATGCATTGTATATTGAGTTTTTTTTTTCTGTTTTTCCTTGGGCTTGGTTTATACCATCATCAGGAGAGTATAGCACTGAAAAGCTGATGGAAATGATAGCTTTGCATTTGGATGCTACTCATGCAAAATGTGACACATGGAAGGAGTTGGGTTGTTGCTTCCTGAGGCTTTCTCAATGTGAAGAAGATTGCATGTCTGTGTGCTCCAACGGTGAAGATAGTGAGAAGCAAAAATTCTCGAAACGGATTAGTCAGATTCCAAAAATATTTAGTGATTATGAGTCTAGCAAGTCATGGAGGTTCCGTTGCAGATGGTGGCTGACTCGTCACTTCAGCCAGAATATACTCACTTCAGATATTGCTTCAGGTACAACTTCTTTTCTTTCTTTTTAGCATGCAACTTAGTTCACATGTTTACCATAATAAAGGTCCAAATACTAAAGCTTTGTGGGCTTGATCTTGGTTTGAGGTGTTAAGGTTGTGTGTTAGCTGTTTGGTTTGACCCCCCCCCACATCTTGCCCCATAATGTTTGATGTGTAGCAGTTTTATTGTGTTTGATTATGCTCAACTTTCTAGCAGCAAAATAATCTGTTCACAAATTTCTGAAGAACCTGATCCACCTTGAATTATATTCGCCTGAAAACAGTTGTGAGGAAAACTGCATGGATCCTTACAAAGAACTGTTTGTTGATTTAGCTTCTAAGTTTTTGTAGTTTCTTAAAACTAATCATAAATAATGCAAAAGTCAAGAATTGGCTTTACTAGTTAGCACTATTATAGATGTACAAGAGTTAAAATTCAAATTATTGAAAATTCATGTGGTTCCAAGACATAATACTGCATTGTTAATAGTATCAGGTCTGGACAAATTAGAAACTGATTTTGATAAATTTATGCTCGGATTAGTTTTCCCCGTTTCCTTTCATATCTATGGATGCATGCCTTTGGCAAGATGCCAGCATCCAAGGCCCCAAATATATGGGGGGGGGGGGGGGGGGAGGGTGCATTTTGAGGGAGTGAAGAAACATCTTTCTCTGAATCTTTACACTAGTAGAAGTTTTTCTCTGCCACGCCATGTCATTGGGAGGTCATGGGTTCGAGTTGTGGAAACCGCCTCTTTCAGAAATGCAGGGTAAGGCGCCATACAATAGACCATTGTGGTCCAGCCCTTCCTTGGCCCGTGCATAACGGGAGCTTAAATTTCTCTTGTATATATTAGAATGCCACATGCAACAGGGATGAATGGAACTCTCACCAATCCGGTGAAAGTTTAGGTAGTCAACCAACTGAACTACTAACATTCCTCACACAAACCTATTTCAAGATTGAGGAAACTCTGAAAGGAGGTAGAGAAAACATATTCAAATGTCATAAACAACATGGAGAAAAGCTTATCTTGATTTTAAATCTATTTACTGAAGTTAAGACATCTCTGCTTTAAAGTAAGACACATTCCTTTTAACGGTTGTTCATCATTTTAGATGCTCTTATTTATAGTATTCCAGCAAATGTTTTACATTGTAATACTCTGATTTGCTTGTCGATGGCAGGTGATCGGGAACTGCTGACTTACAAGGCCGCCATGGCATGTTACCTTTATGGGCGAGAATTTATGTATGTTGTGAATGCTATGGAGTGTTTAAAAAGGGAGCCGATTAACAAGAATTTGTATTCCATATTGCGAATGCATGCCAACAGTTGTACTGGATTTTATTTCAACGTAAAGAAATAATAGTAATATTTATGCTGAATCGCCATCTTTTTATGTTCCCTCTATGAGGCATCGTCCTTTCAGGCAGTGATCGTTTAGTCCATGGTTCATTTGAGGTCAATGCAAGGCCGGGAAAAAATGAAATATATCGATGCATGCATCCTCTAATACGTGTCCCTTGGATTTACTGTGAAAATCTTCCTATTTTTAAAACTATTTGGGATGAGCAAGGAGGGTTAGTTCTTGCCGTACAAACTTGGTTTCTATTTCTTCTTAAAATTTCAAAATACCAAAATGAACTTGAATGACCTTCATAATAATATATAATTTTAAATTGAACTTTTACCATTCTTTTAGCTATAATTGTTTAAAGCTTCATTTGTTTATAATGGATTTCTGAATTTGAATGATTAAGATCTTAGAACATTAAGTGCATTTGTTTACATTATAATTTAAGCATTTATTGGATCTGAATAAGTCTTAATCATTAAAATTTGAAATAAATTCTTGATATCAATAAGAATTATATTTGTGAGAATAATTACATTGCTACTTTATCCACAATCACAAGCTATCACTATTAATCTTCTTTGCCATCACAATCATCGTTATCAATGACCATAATCATCGCCAACCATTATCATCACCAATCTTTACCTTCAGTTGCTACTATGCCAATCACCTATTACCTATATCATTAGATTCATTGGCAACTATTATCATTGTTGCCGCTGCAACCATTAGTATCAGTGGTCATCGTCAACCTTTATTATCAATCATCTCCATCATTACAATTGTCGCGGTAAAAATTATCATCAATATCTTCGTCAATCATCACACATTACATAATGGTCAACCAACATCATCAAATACTAACATCAACCAACTCCACCATCACAATTCACAACCATCACCAAATACTAACATCAACCAACTCCGCTATCACAATCCACAAACATCACCAATTGTTATTACCACCAATTACCACCATCGTTCTAGTCACTACAATATCAATCACCTTCACATTCGTAACTATCATTAGCACCCACCATTATAAACTGTCTTCACCATCGCTAGCAAACACAAACTATTCTGTACCAAAATTTTGAATTTTTTTGTATATTTATTTCTTTATATATAATTTGCTATCCTTCCTCCACATATGTTTTCTCCTTTCACACTTGCTATGAATTTTAATTTCTCCCAAAACACACAATTATGAATGATGATAACTTCACTTCTACTCTCTTCTATAGTTGACTAATAATTGTTTGAGTGAATTAACATTTCTGGTCCTTCAATTATTAATAAATTGTGATTTTAGTATACTTGTGATATCTAATTAAACATTTAGTATATATTTGACTTTTTAATTAATTGAAAACATGCATTTTTAATATAATTGGCTTGTGAATATTTACATGTTATGTTATTGTTGATTCTTGTAATCTATAAAATTGTTATTTTTGGAATTGAAATAATTTGAAATTAACAAAATAGTTGACTGCCAGTCAAACTCTTCATTTCCACATGGATGTCTCTCATTGGCTGGTCAAACTTGGGAAATTCTCATAATTTGAGAATTGGGCTTTATCACCTAAGCAAGTCCAACCCAGGCTACGCCACTTAAAATCCTTAAAATGGAAAAAAGAAAAAAGCAACAAGGAATAATAGCACTTTGGTCCTTCAATTATTATTAATTTTTATTTTTATTCTTATAATATTTGATAAAGCAAATTTAATTCTTAATTAATTGAAATGTATGTTTTGAATACCTTTAGGTATGAAATATGAGTTATTTAGCAATGAACAATTGATAATCGGAGTACATTTATGAATATTCACAAACGAATGGATCAAAAGTGCACGTTCTAATTAATTAAAAGTCAATATAATTAGTTAAGATATACAAATAATTAGAATCACAATTTATTAATAACTAAAGGACCACAATTGTTATTATTAACACAAATAATAATTAACCAATGATAGTAGAGAGTAGTAGTAAAGAGAATAATCATCATTTATAATTGTGAGTCTATGAAGTCTCCTAGATTCTTTCTTCAGTCATTATAATATTTCTAAAACTGTCCATCATTATGAATATTACCCAAAAAAAAAACCAAATTATATATATGTTTTTACTTGTGCTAAACTAAAATAACCTTTCTACTTCTAAGTTAAGTATATGTATACTTTACGCTTTATTTTTTTCGTATTCTACTTTATTGGATTGTGTTGGTATGTTATTGTTTATTTTCACTTGTGCTAAACGTTCTTCTCTCTCAACACTCTACTTTATTGGATTATGCTGGATATGCTATTATTTATTTTTACTTGTGCTACTTTCATTAGTTTCTTCGTTTGTGTGTTGGGAGAATATTGACAAGTGTTAAGGTGGGGTTACTTTTATCTTTCCTTTTTCCTTTTTGGCTACATTTTTCTTGGAAGAAATATTTTTATGAAATGAAAAGAAAAAATCCATTAAGCATAAACAAATTTGAGATGGTCAAACAAAAAGATTTTTTCTAATTCCTCTTTCTTTTTCTTTTTTTTACCTTTTTCTTCTTTCCATAATCTTGATCCTCTTGTGCTTCAATACCAATTTTCCTTTCTGAATTTGTTTTACTGAATCTTTTTTAGTGTTTTAGTCATTATCTACTTACTATAATCAGTTATGGATAGCTTGGTTGTGAGTTTGGTATTACTAAGAGGAGAAGTCGCGATGGAGTCAGGACTTTTACTAAGAATATTCAAATACAACAAAGGAAACATAAGAAGAAGATCAAGAGGATTAAGTCGATATCTAATATATATATATATATATATATATAAACATAAAAAAAGTAGTAATAATCTTTGCATATACGCTATAATTTTTCAGCGAAAGAGATATAGATAAAATCCTTGTTCCCCTAACTCTGCCCTTGGTTGGAAGTGCATGTTCATTTCAATTGCCTTAGTTTAAAATCTCAAATATGCATTAGATTATTATTGGCTCATCTTATTTTTCCTTGAGAATACTATTAAATAATAAAAGTATGCTCTTTCTTAGTGGCAGAGCCGAAATTTTGATCAATTGGGTTCAAAATTTGAAGAAGTAGACACATGAACTTCGCGAAGGGGGTTCGACATCTATTATATATGCATAAAATTTTATTTTAACCATGTATAAATAGTATAATTTTCTGTCGAAGGAGGTTCGGATGAACTCCCTGATCATTAGGTGGCTCCGCCCCTCTCTGTCCAACAGCTTAAGCTATTAGATGAGATAGTCACACACTTCAATATAGTATCAAAGCAAGCAAAAGTCCTAAGATCGAATTTCACCACCATCCATATCAAAAAGAATTTCCACTTAAGCTTTTAGATGAGATGGTCACACACGTCTATAGCCCTTTTTCTGGATGCTTTTGAAACAAAATTATATGATGAAAGGATGTCTTATAAATTCTACTCATATATATATATTCAAACTTATTTATATGTATATATAGTAAATGTTGAATCACCTCGACTTCTGTGTGCATTTACTTCTTTCTATTTTGAATCCTTTTTGTGAAAATTGTGGAACTAGCTCTTAGGCCTACAATATCATGTTCATTCTATGACAAACAAACAGGTCGTCATGATTACTATATTGTGTAATTTCCTTACTATTGTTTAGAAGTCCTAAGGAAATAGTTGTGTGTTATTTAAGTCTTTGAGGATTAAGTTTATTCATTGAATGCATTTTATGCGATTTCAAGTTCCTCAATATATGAGAATACGGTATAATTTTTCAGCGAAGGGAATTTAGATGAACTCCTTGTGCCCCTAAACTCCGCCCTTGGCTGAAAGTGCTTGTTCATTTCAATTGCCTTAGATCTAAATCTCAAATATGCATTAGATTATTATTGGCTCATCTTGTTTTCCCTTTTTCTAGATGATTTTGAAACAAAATTACAAGATAAAAGGATGTCTTATAAATGCTACTCCAATGTGTTTTGCCGAAAAATTATACTATATATAGAACTAATTTATATGTATATATAGTAAATGTTGAATTACCTTGACTTCTGCGTGCATTTACTTCTTTCTATTTTGAATCCTTTTTGTAAAAATTGTGGAACTAGCTCTTAGGCCTAGAATATCATGTTCTTTTTATGTTATGACATACTAACATGTCGTCGGAATTACTATATTGTGTAATTTCCTTACTATTGTTTAGAAGTACTAAGGAAATGGTTGTGTTATTTAAATTTTGAGGATTAAGTTCATTTATATGGTTCCTTGATATTGCAGTTTAAATCTCCTCCGTGTTGCTTGTACTAAAGTGTTGACGATTTATGGGGGGGTTCGATCATCATGTTGCAAACATTGGAGATTGGATACCACCTAGCCCGAGCCCGAGCTCAAGAGCATTCTTCTCTTCTTCACTGCTAGCTGATGATTTTGGAGGATGGCAACCTCATATGGAGGAAACTAATGAAAGTACATGCAGAAACTTTGTTGTCGAGCCTCAAGAGTATGTCACCTGGTGCAACTCCGATGGAAAGGATGGGGCAGGAACTGGTGCAACGACTGATCAAACAGTCAAATCGAATGCACCATCAGAGCAGGAAATGAGTTCTCGTGGAGGGCTCATGGAAAGAATGGTAGCTAGAGCTGGATTTAACGTCCCGAGGTTGAATACAGATGGACTTAGACCTCTTGTTATGTCACAGAATCAAGAAGTTAAGTCTCCTTATTTGAGTATTGCTGCTGGTCTCAGTCCATCAATCCTCTTATATTCACCTGTTTTGCTCTATAATCCGCTGGTATGTACCTCACACTTCGTGTTTAATATTGACTGTCTCTCTCTTTTATTGTTAATAACAGAGAAATCTCAATACTGTTTTTGTTCTTCGATTCACCTATGTTTTTTTATGTTTCGGTTATCCCATTATATTGTTATCATTACTGTTCTTTCCTCTGTATGTTATGTGTTGCTCCCATTTCACATTACTTAGATGTTGTTACTGCTTTTATTTCTATATTCTCTTTTTCAAACTGCTTGTAAATGCTTTATTTTAAGCTGAGGGATCAGAAACAGTTTCTCTATCTCTACAAGGTAGGGTAAGGTTTTCATACATTCTACCCTCCCAAACCCCATTTATGGACACTGAATATGTTGTTGTTGTTAATAACCGAGAAATTAATATCTGAAGTCAAGTGATGTACGGTTCGAAACTTGGTGAATAATGGACTCGCCCCTCTATTATTCTCCACTTAAGTATCTGGATTTTTGTCTGCAACACGATTTGAAATCATGACATGGGCCTAATCCACACATCATTTGTTGTACTCTTACCACTAGACAAAGCCCTGGGAACCATTTAGATTGAGTGTTTTGTCTGTGTAAGCAGCACATAGATAATGTGCTGGATTTGTCTTGCTTATTATAGGTTAGTTTCTGAATTTGTTGTGAAACTGGAATTTTCTAAACTGTTAAAGAGGTTTGGTAACACCGAATGGTAGGGATATAGCACACTAGTGATCCCTGGTTCATTTAGTGGACCATATTCATGGATTTATGTGTGGTAAACTGTATTTTCTTGTTGAAGTTTTCGAAAGTGTGTTGAAGCTGCATAGTTAATGTGAATCAGCAGCCTGTGATTCCCGAACTAAATATAGTATGCTGTTGGTGTTCCAAAAGTTATTTCCGAAGTACCCTCAACCCAAGCAGAAGTGTGATGTGTCCGGGAACTCACTGCCAATTAGCTATCAGCCACAAAAATTCTTGCTTTTGTGTAGATATGATTCAAATACACATTTTTACTAAAATGTATATTTTTTTCCTTTGGGCTTAACTTAGTGTTACTTCTTCTTGAATGCTTCTACATCTTCATTAACCCCATTCTTCTTAAGTGGGGTCTAGGAAGGGTGGAGTAAACGCAAACCTTACCCCGTTCTTCTTAAATTGAAAATATTCTTCTTATAAGTTTTTCCTGTGTCAAAGCTTCACTTAATCCACTGCAGGTTTATCCATCTCCTACAACTGGACTATTACCATGTGCCACAGGCGACGAGAGTAACAACCTTATGTTGACGACTGGAGCTGCAAATAAGAGGAAAGAGATTGCTTTTGGGAGCAACATTTCATCCTCCTTATCTTTCAATTCAATTATGGAGACTGGCAGAGTAACCACTCTCTCTCACACACACGCACGTACATACATATTGCATAGTTTTATGCCTATTTCCAGTCTCTGAATGTGTTGTTACTCTCGGTTGCAGGTAAATCCGTCTTGTCAAATTGAGGTTTCAGTTCATCCAAACAACTCTCTTCAGCCTCAGAGTACGGAAGCAACTCAAAATGAACGTATATGTCATGAAACAACTGATTTCCCTGTGTTGTCTACTGAAGAGGATGTCCGGGGTAGTGATATGATACCAGAGGTACGGACCATTAATGTCGCTGGTGATAGTATGGAGCATTCTTCGTTTCTTGATGAGAAGCAAGATGAGGGCACTGATGGTGATGCTTCAGTTGAAGATGGTTATAATTGGAGAAAATATGGACAAAATCAAGTTAAAGGAAGCGAGTATTCTCGGAGTTATTATACGTGCACTCATCCAAATTGTCTTGTCAAGAAGGAAATAGGGCGATATCATAAAGGTCATGTCATGGAAATTATATACAATGGGGCTCACAATCACCCAAAACCACTGCCAAACCGGATATCAGCCCTCGGATCTTCAAATTCATTTGGTAACATGCAACTAGACAATGTGGATCCAACTGGAACAGGTGTTAATGGTGAGCTGGCTTTGGAAACCATCCAACAGGGACATATTGCTGGAGGCCTTGAGGGGAAGAACGACAATCTTGATGAAACAACATTAGCAGATTTGCACTCTGAATACTGCAGGGGATCAACCACTTTACATTCAAATCAGCTGGAATCAGCGGATGTTGTTGACATATCATCTACTTTTTCTAACGATGAAGATGATCGTGGTACTCGTGGCAGTGCGTCCCTAGGTTGTGATGGTGAAAGAGATGAGTCTGAGTCTAAAATAAGGTTTTTACATCTTCTGCACTAAAATGTAGGATATCCCATAGCTTACATCATATGGACCTGATTGCCATTTTTCTTCTCTCTTTGATCTTTGATAATCTAGGAAGATTGAGCTAGATGAAACAGATACGAGCGGCGCTAGCAAACCAATCAAGGAGCCAAGAGTTGTGGTGCAAACTATCAGTGAGATAGACATCATTGATGATGGATATCGCTGGCGCAAGTACGGGCAAAAGATGGTTAAAGGCAATCCATATCCTAGGTTTGTCATGTTCATTTACATATTTCATCCTTAAAAGTTCCTAATTTGGTCTATTGTAACTTTGAACTTGTGGCGTACGCCTGACTTACACATCACACACTAAATTGTTTGCTTGAACTGATAGATTACTTCCCTTTACCAGGAGTTACTACAAGTGCACAAACCCTGGCTGCAATATCAGGAAACACATCGAGAGGGCCCCATCTGATCTGAAGTCTGTTATCACCACTTATGATGGGAAGCACAACCATGACGCTCCTATAGAACGCAAAAGTAGCCAAGCTAGCTCAGGTATTTCAAAGTCTCGTTCCAACCCGAAAACTACTAATGCTAAAGGCCATGTAGGTAGGCCTGAACCTACACAAACTAAGAACACCAGAAAGCGCTATGGAAGGGCTCCCCCATTTGGCTCATTTGGTCCTACTTCAGGATTTAACAGTTCCGAAACTAACCAGCAGCAAGGTCTAACAGGTCTTGCTATGACCAGATTCAACTCTGATCAGCACCAGTTTTCAGTTCCTGTTAATCCACATACAAGATGGCCACAACCTGTGAACGATGCTGGTTTCGTGCTTCCAGAAGGAGAACCAATGCCAGATCCTAGTTTGAACTACTCCAATGCCTCATCAACTTATCAGGAAGTTATGAATGGATTGCCTCCTGGACCTCAGATGTAAAAGTTATCCAACATTTGTCTTGGATTGCCTCCTGGACCTCAGATGTAAAAGTTATCCAACATTTGTCTTGTTCTAGGAAAGAAAGAAAATGTTGGCTTTACATCTATTTGATATCAAATTTAGATACAAACTAACAACAGTAGACAGAGTTAGTTAGACAGATAGAGGTAAATTTATACAACTATGTAAGAAATTCTCGTCGTAGTCAAGACTTTTGTCTCTTAACTGAGTCACAAGCCTTGTGCTTGACTTTGAGAAATCATTTGGTTCTAATAGTTTTGTGTTCTTTCGAGTTTCAGAAGATCAACTAGTTTCTAAACTTGGTTTATTCTCTAGTTATATGGGCATTTTCCCCTTATAGTATCCTACAAGACCATGTTTCCAAAAAATTACTATATCAATATCATTTTTTGGAAGTTTTTGCTTCAGTTTCTTATTGTATAAGTGGAAATGATTGCCCAAAAGGCTCTAGAAATGCTTGCATTGATATAGTAATGTGAATTCTCCTTATAATTAAGACTTGAAGGAAATTCTTTTTGAAAGTTTTTGGGTACACAAAATGTTGTAGTCGGACTCTACTATGGATTTCTTGAGATATTCTACCGTAGGCTCCTCTTATCTCTTCCTTATTTGAGCTCTAGTTATAAAAGAAGGAATCGGAAAAAGGTATCAACAACAACTAATGTTCTTATGGCCAGCTCAGCATGATGTTCATATTGATCTATTATGAACCTTTGCATGCATTAGATAGACCTCATTGGCTCAAATCTGTACCTCTCTTCCTTATGTAACTAAGTCATATTTCTAATTAATGACCATCTCGATTAGCAAGCATACATCGTGTTCCACATTACGCTTTATAAACAAACTTGAAATCACATTCAATATGCATGTTTTGTCTATGGGATTTCTAAATTGTTTATAAATACTATTTTGCCTATGCATTTTATAAATCGAATGTGACTTCAAGTTTGCTGATAAATCGCAATCATGGAATGCGCTAGCTTATAAATCGCAATCGTGGAATGTGCTTTATGCGATTTCAAGTAAATCCATTTTCTTTTGTGTTTATTTGGCATTACTCAGAGATGGTCATTGCACTTTTACATTCTTGTCTATTGATGTACTGATTTTTGTTGTTGTCTTCTATCAAATGATTTAAGTTTTTAGTTATATTGGCAAAGTTAAACTGTTGCACAACATGGATTTTCAATTTCTTTGGCTTGATTCGGAATACAAAAATCAAGTTAAGTAATATATTCATGTGAAATAAAACTTATATATTTAAAAACTATATCTATTTGAGTCGCAATAGTTAATAACTCAGATTATGTAAAAAGTATGAATTTAATATATTCTTTGATTGTTCAAAAAAGTAATAATTAGGACAAATAAATTGAATCGGAAAGAGTATTAAATAGACATGAAGACACAAAAAGCCAAGTTAAAATGAGAAGCTCTTATTCTCATGCCATTCAAAGATTTTTCTTCTCAACTTTTGATGATGGTCAGTTGGTCACGATGGGTTGGTAATATTAGTCTTATACATGAACTTTTTTTTTCAATTATCACATTATTTCGTTGTTATTATTATCTTTTCTTTGAATGCTCTATATTGTTTTCCCTATTAATTGACATATTTCCTTCACTGTAAATTTCTTTTTTCATGAATACTTTGATTTGCTGCACTTGAGCTAACATTTTTTCGAGAACAACCCCTCTACTTCCACAAATAGGAATAAAGTTTGTCTACGCTCTATCCTCTCCAAACCGCATTTATGGAATTATACTGAATATGTTATTATTGTTATCTTTCTCTCTCTTGCTTTTGACTTACAAGTATTCTAATACAATTCATGATAAAGGTGTCCTGAGATGAGGATGATAAAGGGTGAACATAATGGCATAGTCAATGAGAAATGGAAAATATAGCTGAACATTACAACTCTGTCGAAATTATAGTTCAAATTGTGAACTCTTGGCAATTAGATTGTCTCAAAAATATAAATGGTTAGGAGTATTTTTCATTAATAGTTAATAAATTCTTCCTTCAAATCTGTCTATATCAACTATCGTTCGCCTTAGATTGGCATCTAAAATTTTATAGAATAAATTTCATGTATAAATCCGAGATATCGAACTATACTTATTGACAACTATCTAACACAAATTAAACCCAAAAAATATAACATTAAGATTTAAATAGGTTATTCTATGGAGTCCACAAAGTTTTGAAGGGAACTGAAACCACAGCATGCAACCAAAATTATGAGCAGAAACAACTGTGCAATCAAATTGCATAACCAGCTTATACTCAACTCATCAACAAACAATAATCAAATTAATGACCATTTGTCACCATTTGTTTGTCATTGTCTTCTTCTCTCTGTTGGTATACTGACTTTCAGCGACTGATTTCGTTTCTGTGGGAATTGTAATAGTAAGAAAATGCCCTAACGATACAAAATGAATTGCTTCTAAACAAATGGAGATTCACATATGCAATCGATAGATTGACGTCACTCTGTATAGTTATTTGATGGGTTGTATTTGTATATCTTGTGTTCTCTCAGTCATTTATTGCAAGATACACAAATACAACGAGGAAAGATAGATGTATCCCCCATTTGGAACGAGAGCATAGATCATAAAAAGTTCATTCACAACCTCACTAATGCTACAATGCTCACGATCAACTTTTCTTCTTCCAAGCAAAACAAGTAAGTTCATCCAAAATAAAAGCAGGCAAGACGACGCAGTAATTAAGAAAGATAGCATACGACATTGCACAAAAGCTGGTATAATACCACAAAAATTGTTGTTTTTCCAAGAGCCTGGCCTCATAATGTTTCAAAGGTGTTCTAGACATTGCAATTCATACTATACTTTTAAGCCATAATTCAGCAAATACTGAAGGAACTCATCAGTTGGTGCACATCTTCTATGCCACTTTTTTATTTATTGCAAGCTACCAGTTTGTGTCTCATGTAAACACAAAATGTCCGCTGGACTTCCAAAACACAAAGTCATTGTATTTGACATGTTACCATTCTTCACATTTGTCACGCCGCAAGAGGATACCCTAAGCGTGACCGACACTCGAAGACCATTGTTGGTCCCCAGGCGAACCACTTGGTCCGATCACATATTCAATCACTCAGCGGAAGACACAAAATGAATTTAAAAGACATTCAAGTTGGCTAACCAAATCAATATTTCGAGAAGAATAATGTATTTAAAACAAATCTCAAATCAACTCCATAACATAAGGATAGTTTTGAAAACCAAAACATCTACTCTCCACTATCATCTATTTGTCTATAAAGCCTCTATCACTATGAAGGAGGTGCCAATGACAAGCTCATGATTATCCCAAAGAAAATACTCAAAATAAAAGATAATAACTCAAGAGTGCCACCGGATGCAAGGGGAGGGCTCACTAATCAGCTGAAATGCAAACAGATCTTCAATGGTACGCTTGTTGATGATCTCTAGAACCTATCTCTGCATCATTTCATGATGCAGGTCAAATGGATGTCAGTACATGGAATCTACGAGTATGTAAAATAGCAAAATGAAACATGCATCAAGGTAGAATCAAACCAACTCAGAGATCTCAACTCAGAAAGGTGAACAACTCAATCGAGATGTCCTAAATCTAAATAAGAATAAGATTTAGACAAAGACCAATCATATACAATCCAATCCAATCCAATCAGAGTACTATCAAGACCCATATGAGAGTTTTTCTTATCTGACAACCATCACTTATGAGCCAGTGATAGTATAACAAACCGACATTGTTGCCACGTCAGTCAGGATTTTAGTTTGGAAAAGGTGAAAAAAGACCAATCTACCCTTCGTTAAAAACTGAAATTTGTCATCTACGAATCGTCATTACGACTCATAGAATCTTCTGCGAATCATTGATTGCAATCGTGGAACTGGGCTGAAAAACATGGTGCTCTACGAGTCGTCAAAGGCTTAATGAGTCGTAGACTCAACTCGTCCAGCAGGTTTCTCAGAAATCTAAAATTTAGAGTCTCTGAAGTTTCTCTACGGATCGTTTCTACAACTCGTAGGAACTTCAATGACTCGTCAATTCAACTGATAAGAGTGACATTCGACTTAAGAATTTTTGTTAAGTGTCAGGTGCTTCTACGAGTCGCTTTTACTACTCGTATGAATCATTACGACTTGTAAGATCACTTGTAGGAAGGGTTTCCAGGATTCAAAAATTCACCAAGTGCAGGAAGGATCTACGAGTCATCCCTAAGACGCGTAGAACCCTCTACGAATCGTAGAGGACACTGGTGGTCCTCAAAGTCAGTTCTTTTCCTTAATTTTTCTCATAGTCATCGAGCCTAGTTTAGGTTAGGATAACACGGGGTGTTACAACATTTCCCCGTGAAAAACTGCTAAAGAATATTTAATTAAGGAAAGAAAAAGTCCATAAAAAATCAATCACCTTTTTTTCATTTTCTTAATATCCATCAGATAACAGCTTTACCTTAAATCAGATACTGCATAAACCCGACAAATATCTTAAAGGGTTAGGATAACACCTTGTTTTTTAAAAAAAAATAAAAGTAAGCGTATGATTTTCATAGTATAGGGAATGTAGGTGTTTGATTTTAAAATACAGGGGATGTATCTGAAACTTAGTCACATTACAGGGGTGTTAAGTGTAATTAATCCTATTTTAAAATGTTGGATTATAGCTAGAGGGAACACACAATAAGACATCAGATAAATTACCGATAAAAGAAGCAACACCTGATAGACTCTTTGATTGACTCATAATGCAGAATAGCTATAATTTTTTGCTTTCTTTCTCGTTTCAAGTCTCCACCACGCTTGATCTCAGGCAACTGTTTGATTCCTTTGGCCACCATTATCTGCTTAGCAATTACTAGGTTTGTATCAGGATAACAAGTTAGAAGTCCACATTCTTGCCCACGATAGTTTATCGAGGAAACAAGACAAGTATCTGCCTGTAGACAGACAGGTTAAAAAACTGACAAAGCTATCAAAGAGAGAAACCAAGAAACAAAGATTACATAATGAAAGAGGAGAAAAACTGAAATAATTGAAAAGAAATTTGTATACTGAGAACCAAACGAAACTTATTTATGGTGGCATTCAACAGATACGTACATCTGTAAGTGCCAAATCCCTGTTGGAAGAATCCTCTGAGTTGTTAAACAAACTGCATTTAATGTCACCCTATGTTAAAATTCTTTCCAGATAATCTTCAGCATTACCTATAATAACAAAACTATGAAGACCAGTAATTCACAGTTTGGTTTGGAGAGACCTTCAAATAATCATTTGACATAGCCTGAGAAACCTGGTCATTGACGGAAACAATTTAGAATTGAAACAGAAGGACCAAGATGAAATGATACTTCAACAAAAGAAAAGAAAAAGTAAGAACCCATAAGAGGAGAACTTTGTCACACACCGAGGCAGAATGAAAGATCATACCATTAGATCTTCCAGAATTAGGCCTTCATCAAGAGATTCATGACTGCTATGATATCCAATCACACTTAGTTCCAAGTCATATCTCTCAGTCGTGTGTCTCCAGTCCTTCCCTTCATTCTTCTCATCATCTGGTGAAAGGATAAAGTATCCTTTTGATACATACTTGGTGACTGATGCCCCCACTTCCTTTGCTTGAATGGTTACAGAGGGCACCCAAATTGCCAGTCCAACAGCACCATGTTCACATCATTTAAAATGCATGTTTACCCCAGTCATCATGTCAACATCACTGTAATTTCACCTAAAATAACATAGGAATAACCAAATACAGGCAGATCAAATATAGGAATAATACTACAATTTAAAGATAACAGCTCCAGTTACTGTTAAAGAACCCTAGCAACTTAGGTGCAACAAGTGATACCCCCCGCCCTCCCCCCGCGAACAAAAAAAAAGATGATAGAAGTGAAGAAGAATTCTACCTTCTAATCATCTTTCACGACCTATTACATGGACTAAGGTGCAAAGCATCCAACACACGTATGGATCTAAGAAACGGATTCAGAGTCACCTAAAATTTAGAATCCATACACACAAATAAGAATATGGCTATGGGTGTTGGGATACGACTTACTATTATGTCTAATGACTAAAAGGAGCTCTAAAAATGTAACTTCAAATATCATTTGAGAATTTCTTTTAGACAATTGATTATATCTTTTAACAATGTTTTTTGGTAAATTCTAAAATCTTCCTTTGTTGGATAAGTTACTCCCAACGAATAAGTGGTATTAACTAGAATGACAATCACCTGTGAGAATACTTCAATAAAGCATAAGGTATACAATTACCACATACAAAGATCTTTTAAACAATTAACTGAACAACATAATTTTTACATGCACATTGACACTACTAGAGCTTGTAAATCCTTGAACAGTAAGACTAACCATAAGGGGAAGCAATATTCTATAATCTTTTGTCAACTCAAACAAAAGAAGACTTGAAGTCAAAGGCACAGAACAAACTGATGCCAATGTATAATAAGTCACTGACATGTTTATTATCTTGCCAGCCCATAATAAGTATATTGCACGCTACAATTTAAGGTGAACATGATAGGCATGCCAACAAGGGTTGTGGGAGAATAGTAAGTATTTATTCATCTTTAATCAAGAGATCTCGATATGGAGTCATCTTTATTAAGAAGCGTTTTACCTCTAATATGGGACTTTTTGGTGTGAATCTAAATTTAGTCAAGCTCCAATATAACTATCAGACATCGAATAAAAAAAACAAAAAAAATAGGCATACGGCTTAAATTACTCGTCAAGTGAATCCTAAGCTTATATTTTCAGATTATTAAAGACAATTGGACTAAAAGGAAATATCATAACACCAAGTTATAGACAAAACAATTGAATTTATACTTAAAATTGTAGTGAAGATAATTGCATTCCCAAATTAGAAGATTTGTTGTCTTATTGGAGTCCAACTAATTCAAATTCGTGCTGCATAGGGTCTCATTTGAAGAAAAGCGCTCCCTACTAAAACTTTGCTTGGCTGATTGTTACGTATTGTTTCATAATGTATTGTATTGTATCGTACTGTATTATTTTAATGAATACAATATTTGGATAGATTGTATCGTTCTCCTTCGTTACATAATGTCACACATCCATGATTTGAACAAGAAGATTAGGGTACAGGTTAGAGCTACTATGAAAAGATAGAGTAAAAGATGAAATATAATTATTAAATAATAAATAAAGACAAAATTAGAAGAAAATATTAAGGTAACAATGCGATCACACCAAATTGGTTGTTACATAAAATAGGTTTTTTATCGTTAACTAACGATGAATTTAAACAATACAATATAATAGAATTTAAGTAACAATAAAAAAATAATGTATTTAAACTAACAATACAATAGATAACAACCATCCAAACAAAGTGTAAGAATTTTACCATACCCAGGACTCAAATCTGATACTTTCAATTAAGGGAGCAAAAGTCCAATTCACTACACTACATTCTTAATTTTTTATTTTTTTTATTTTTCATCCAGTATCTGGAGTTTCGATTAAATTTGGATCACACATTGCAGAACTCATTTAGGAGTGGCGCTCGCAACAAAATTTTCTCTATGCCTAAAATTTGAATCCGAGACCTTCAATTAAAGATGGAGCAGTTCCAAAATCTCCATTTATCTTTTTTTTTTAAAACAAATATTTATCATAGAAAAACATTTTCATTCTTAACCAAATCCACAAAGACTCATATGTGACCATCATCTCCCATTTTCACCGTTGTAAAAGCTTTCTTGATGTCCTTCGGTATGGTTAAGTTAGTTGGATGGTCCCAATTGATCTCTTCTTAATGTTTTTTGAGTTAAATTTGTTGCTAAGACTTATCTAGCGCGGTTTATATTTTTTATATGATTTACATGCTATTATAAAGTGTAGTTTATTGATGTATATAAAGTGCAGTATACACACCCAAAAGACAAAAGGCCGTGGCCGAAGTAATAACAATTGCAGATTATCGTAGAATTTGAAGAGAAAAAAAAAAAAACTTCATTGAACTCCACAGGACTGTACAGAGTTAAATTTCACAAAAATTACAAAATATACTGAAATCTTATTATTATTTAGTGCTCGTCAAATGAACCCTTTATTGCCACCTACCTCTTTTTAGTAGTAGCAGCAACAACTTTCTTTTTCTTGAACTCTCAACTCTCCAAAGCTCTTTGGATATTGATTACTGAAAAGGCCAAATAGTTAATTTTGTTAGAATTAATAGTAAATGGCAGGTGGGTATAGAGCTGAAGATGATTACGATTATCTGTTCAAGTTGGTGTTAATTGGGGATTCTGGGGTCGGCAAATCCAACTTGCTCTCTCGATTCTCCAGGAACGAGTTCAATCTTGAATCTAAATCTACTATTGGTGTTGAATTCGCTACCCGTAGCATTAAGGTCGATGATAAGATCATCAAAGCCCAGATTTGGGATACTGCTGGACAAGAAAGGTGTGTTTTTTTTACTCTTTGAATCTCTTTTGATTTGGCAATCTTATGCTCTTGAAACTTGTGTATAAGTTGCTAATTTAACTTCTTAAATAGGGTTTTGTTTCAATTCTGCTAAGAATCTGATAAATAATGAGTTAATAAACTTTTCCCCCAAAAAAAGTTAACATCTTTTTGAGATTTTGCAAGATTTAAAAAGGATTGGTAGTTACATAGGTAAGGGAGAAAGTTCCCTAGCTCAATTAAAGATATGTAGAAGCTAGAAGACCTTGCGTTACTTTGTATGTTATGTTGCCATCTAGATTTTTTTGTCTCTATAGTACTTTGTACATATGGTAAACAGCTTCTCTACCTCGGAGGTAGAGTGAGTGGTAAGGTCTGTGTACCCTTTATCCTCTCAGACTCCACTTTTGTGAGACTACATGGGGTATGTTGTTGTTGTTGTGTATATCTATCTCTAAGGTGTCTCTCTACCTCCACAAAGGTAGGGATAAGGTTTGCGAACATCCTTCCCTCCTTAGACTCACTCCACTTGTATGATTACACAGGATATGTTGTTGTTTTTGTATTGCTAAGGAGGATGTGAAGGATAAGATTGCTCTGTCTCGCTTGGTATTGTAGAGCTGCTTTCTGAATGTTAGCTAGCAAGTATAAACCTATGGGTCAATGCCTCCGGTTAGTGTCTTTTAGTCAACGAGCAAGTGTAGTTGTGGGTCAAGTCTTCACTTGTAAACCTGAATTTACTTCTGACTTCTTCTAAAAGGTGATTTTTTTACTTGTTTTTCTTCTAAAGTTGTAAATTATAGGTGAGAACAAATGACATTTGCACGTTAAACTTCCATATAGGCGTGATAGTTCATTGCTCCAGCCCAGAATACGATTAATCCAGGGGCTATATGAGCACCTAGTAGTTTATCAGATAAATTGAGTTGTCAGGCATTCCCGGCCATTCGTAATCACAAAGGATAAATCTTTGAGGTTTAAGGCGTCAAATATGGATATCATCTAATTAAAGAAAAGGAAAGAAATGGTACAAGAACGAACAACTAAGGAGTGGAGCAAATGTGGTCCCTAGGGCTTTGGCTCGTGGTAAGAGGGCAGTGCATGATGAGTGGCTTAGGGGCACGTCAATGGTTTGAAGCCTACTGCAGTCAAAATCCTGGTACACTGTATTTAATTGGAAAAGGGTAGAGAGGTGGGTCCATTATCCATTAGTTTCAAGCGGTGCGCCACAAGCCCTCGTGAATTTCTCGCTTATAAATAAAAGTAACAAAAATTGGCTTGTTGGCAATGTTATATTTATAGCAAACTAGTTGGAAAAGTTGGACTTGTGCATGTATGGTAGTACTAGTCTATTAATTATGTCCTATCTAACATCCTCTCATTTAAGTGCTAATTGACATTTGCTAAAAACTTTCTTTTTCAGGTGAGACTAGAGGGCTTTTTTAAAGAATGGGTACTATTTTCCCCTACTTGTCAAAAAGAAAAAGGGTACCATTTGCACTTAATTAATCACAACCATCGACTGTTATCTATTTCTGCAGCTTAGGTGTCAGAAATAATCTCCTCATAATGCCATTTTAAGTGGTGGTTCACTGTTGCAATTTTCGAACTAAACGCTTGAGTGTAGATGTGTATACATGTATGAAAGATGAGCTTCCCTCATGTACTCGAAATAGTTAACTGACATCCTAAGAGAAAGAGAAGGGTGTTTATCCTTGTAGTCCTTCTGTTGTGGTTCTCGTAGGTTATAGTCTTATGTTTCTTGCTTTCCTTCGTTGCCGTTTTATTGCTTAACCTGCGACTTTCTTCTGCCAGCTAGCCTAATTCCTGATAAGTTCATTTTCGGGTTTGATTTTCAATTTCAAGTGTTGAGCTTATGTTTGAGCTCTGTTAAATCTTTGGTTTGAAATCTCTTCTGTTCTACTTTGGCACGGTAAGATTGGCACCTTATTAGAAGTGGAGACTAATTAAAACTTCCTTTACCCGTGTCGGACAAACAGGTACCGTGCAATTACAAGTGCATACTACAGAGGTGCTGTCGGTGCATTGCTTGTGTACGATATCACTCGACATGTCACATTTGAAAATGTTGAGAGATGGTTAAAAGAGCTTCGAGACCATACCGACCAAAATATAGTCATAATGCTCGTTGGGAACAAGGCCGACTTACGTCACTTGCGTGCTGTTTCAACAGAGGACGCCAAGGCCTTTGCTGAAAGAGAGAGTACCTTCTTTATGGAGACTTCAGCACTTGAGTCCTTGAACGTTGAGAATGCATTTACAGAAGTATTGACCGAGATATACAAGGTGGTATGTCGGAAAGCACTCGAAGTTGGGGATGATCCTGCTGCGTTGCCGAAGGGGCAAACTATAAATGTTGGCAAGGATGATGTTTCAGCTGTGAAAAAAGTTGGTTGCTGCTCTGTCTAAGCTAAAAAAAAATCAAGACATCAGTGAAGTTAAGCTTCCAAATGGCTTCTCCTATAGTTGCATTGAGTATTCCCAGTTTTGAAAATCTTAGGAAATGATGTCTCTACTTATATTATTCCATTCCACCTATGTATTGTTTCATTAAACTTACCTTTAGTTTGTACCCTATTTTGCTAGTCTTTTGACTCTTTGCTTCTGTTTTCATCCAATTTACTGAAAAGATTTTTACTATTATTTATATACATTTACATTATATTTTATTTGGTATGTTTATGGCATGAAATGAGTTTAAATGGAGAAACATTATCAATAAAAAATTATATATAGTCGTCGTCGCAACTTAGTTGTTATTGTGTATAACATGTAGTTATTGTGTATAACATGTAGAAGAGCAAGTGATTTTGGGTTTTTCTGAAGAATAATGTTTCTTAGGATTGTTAATTAGTTGCCATTTTATCTTATACTCTCTCTACTTCAATTTGGTTGTTTTACTTTTCGTTTTAGTTTTTTTTCTTTTTGTGGTAATTCTTTAATTTCAATTTTTTCACATGACATGTTTAAGCTCACAAGATTAAAGAATATTTGAATAAATACTATGTATCTTTAGTTAAACACCACAAGATTCAAAAAAAAAAATTAATTTTTATTTTACCTTTGTGTCAAGTTAAAGTCAGGCAAACAAAATGAAACTAAGGGTTTATTAGAAAAGAGTTTTGATGAAGTATTCTTTAAGGCGTCTGTAATTGGTCTAATGTAGCGTATAATAATTTTACTTTATATAAAAGTATCTTTCATGAAACAAAAAAAAAGTATTCTTTAAAGTGGGAAAATGAAATCATTTCTTTTGTTTATGGATTAGTTAAAGCTAAATGTATGTAAATTCCCAAAACTATGTCAGTGTTGCATTCAGAATATGCAGATAAACCTACGTTGTTTGATGGGTAGACTAAGGATAATAATTTATAATCAAATATAAAATTATTTTATCATGTGTTTAATTACGGGTATTAATTATTTCTATAAGACATTTTTACTAAAATAGTGAGATATTAGCTATCCGTACAAAACGCGAAATAGCTAATTTTATGAATTATTTCAACTTATGAGATATCCTTGTTTATTTCATCCAAATAAATTAATGTTAACCAAAAGAGAAATTGATTGTCCGTAGTGTTATATTGGAATATAATCAATTTAATATGTGCTTTAAAGTATATTGTCATATAGTATATAATTTTTAAAGCTGACAAAAAATCAAATTATTTAAAAATGCAATGAAATATCGATTTAATTGATTTGGTTTGATTCTAATATTCAAAAATCAACTTAATTGATTTAGTTTCTTTTAGAGGAAGTCGACTCATGAGCATCACATGTTATTGTGTTGCATCTGTGATCTCCACCTCAGTCTCCGTTTATCGAATAGTCATGATCAGATGTTGATTCTCAATTAAAGATCAGATCCAAATTTGCAATGACCCATCTAATTAGTTCACCTATCATTGAGATAAGTATTTTTCCAAGTAGTGATCATATACCAACGGTGATAAGCATGATCAACACTACAGAAAGGCATAATGCATAAACATACCCTTTTAACTTGGCCTCAGTTGACATATATGTCTTCTAACTTTGAGGTGCACAAATAAGTATTTAAACTATCATAAAGTTGCGCAATTTGCCATGTAGGTCACGTGTGTTTACTTGTTCAGCTTTATAATAGCTTAAGTCCCTACTTGTGCACACTCAAAGTTGGAGGGCATAGATACCACCCAACGTCAAGTTAAAGGACACGTTAATGTATTATACCTTATAGAAAATATCACTAACTAGTCATACCATATGCATTATAGAAAATATCACTAACTAGTTATACCATAAGCATTACAAAGATGGCATGATGAGTTGCTAGTTGAAAAGCATGAGCACCATTACTTGTACTGTATCAGCAGTAACAAAAAAGAATCAATGACCATCACCTTAGATACAAATTTAAGAACTTGAATCCAGCATTCAGTTGTGGATATGTCTGTCATACACAACACAACACAAATACATTAATCCAGAAAGGATACAGTAGTCATGCGCGGTCGAACAAGAAAATTTCAGATGTCTGTACAAAATTCACAATACATGCACATGGTTCCAACAAAATTACGAGGTCTGTACAAAGTCAGGTGACAAATTAAGGTCACCAAGTTATATGCTAACATCTAGCCAAAGTATATACAAAATATATATAATTATACAGGTTTCCTCTTGTTAAAGAACAAATATTTTGCAGGAGAACAAAATGTCCCACTCTTATAATTATTCATCCACCAACCAACCAACTCCTCCTTGTATTTCACAAATCTTTTCTTTCTATTGACAATCCGGTGGATTTGCAGATGGGGCAAGTGTTCTTCACAACCAACCACTTCTTTACGCACTCCGCGTGATATTCATGCCCGCAATCAAGAGTTCCTATAGTTTCTTGGTTGTTGTAATCAGTCTGAATCAAGGCAAAATATACATTGCAAGCCATCAGAGATATAAGAACAACTAAAATAAAGAAAACAAGGAAATGTAGAAGCACAGTAAAGCATTAACAGCGCATAATTGGAAAATAATCATGCATTACAAATCCAGACAACATAAATAACAATAGACAGAATTATAAAGAAGATGAACAGAAACGTCTTAGTGGCAAGGCAATACTCTGCCTGGTCCAAAAATTAATGATGCCATCCTACTGTGATGATAGGAAAACTTATAAAGCTTTAGGAACAAATCCAAAGCATCCTCTTTAGTTTATTTCGAAACAATGCTAACAAGCAAACTGTTAGTCAACAATTCAGCTGACAGTCTACGCTACTCTCTTGCTTAAATAGATACCAACACCCAAAAGAACACTTAGTTCTTTTATTTGGATATCAACTATTCTTTCTCCATAACATTTTCTACCGTCACTTTTAGAGTTACGTGGAATATAGGAAAAGAAAGAGAAATCAGTTCCAAATGCAAAAGTTCTCCAAGTGGATGGATTTGTAAAATTATTATATTCTTTATTAGGAGGAAGAATAAAAGCATTATAAGGGGACAATTGTACCAACTTCATATTTCTGCTTAATACATTTTGTCTCCCAAACTTGACTTACCATGTGAAGCATCAAAGGAAATTTATTTAACCACAGTAAGATTGGGGAAAAAAAGACATTTTTTAAAAAAAGAAAAGTGTGAACGGAAGAGATTGATGATTATCAGAGTTAAAACAAGAATATCTTCATCAAAGAGAGTGAAAACAAGAATAACTAGCAGATATAAGAACATAAATTAAGAGATATACGAACATTTCCTAGAAAGTTCATTTGGAATGAAGTTTAATACTCCCTCGTTTCAATTTATTTGTCTGGTTTGACTTGATACGGAGTTTAAGAAAATAAAGAAGACTTTTGAATCATGTGGTCTTAAACTAAAGATATGTAAAATGTACCAAAATGCCCTTTAATCTTGCGGTCTTAAACATATCATGTGGAAAGTTAGAATTAAAGAATTGTCAAAAAAGAAAAAGAGACATTCTTTTTGAAATGGACTAAAAAGGAAAGTAAGACAAACAAATTGAAACGAAGAGAGTAACAAATTAAAACCTACTAATGTGGTTGTTTGTACAAGAGCTTACACCCATCTGATTTGTCTTGGTTAGTGTACTTAATCAGGGCCTAAAATAAAAATGGATGGGAGAAAAGGAGACTGAAGCAGAGCCATCCCCAGAATGAGTCCCTTCTTTTTGAAATGGACTAAAAAGGAAAGTAAGACAAACAAATTGAAACAAAGAGAGTAACAAATTAAAACCTACTAATGAGGTTGTTTGTGCAAGAGCTTACACCCATCTGATTTGTATTGGTTAGTGTACTAAATCAGGACCTAAAATAAAAATGGATGGGAGAAAAGGAGACTGAAGCAGAGACACCCCCAGAGTGATCCCTGCAAAACTCAGGCAAACCTACTCCTACTCAAAGTATAAGTTAGCGTCAATACCTGGCATATGACACAGAAATCAGCTTCGTGATCCAAGCATGCAGCAGTTTCCAGGGTGCAAGGAATAACGGGGGGCGAAAATGGTCTTGTTTTCAAACGGTTAATGATTATTTCATCTGACAATCCAGTTGTCACATTGCCAATCTGCTCCCCCAGTGCAAGAAGCTCCTGGTAGAGAAATTTAAAGTTGCAGAAATTTTATTAGTAGATATAAAGCAAATTAATTGCAGAGCAGTCAATAACACTCCAAACTAGTACATAACACACAAACAATATAGATACTTCGCATGTACTGATTAACCATCAGGACAAATCTGAGACAGTAATATAATCAAAACATCAATTGCTCACCTCGTAGGACATGTGATCTACATCCAAACGCATATCTCTGTGCTGATCAATGGGATTGTTAACTTCATGGTAGCCTGAAACATCCAGCATCGCCACTCCCTACATATAACAACCATGAAGAGATAAACCCATTAGCATTCAATTCTATAACATCAAATTAGACAACAATAATGACAAAGGAAGTAACGAGACATGGTCAAACAGAGAAAAGGTTTACATCTTCTGGCAGAACTCTCATGTTAGGAAGGTTCTGATGTCCAGTATTTCTTTCAAGCACGATAGCCCTTCGATGAGGTCTGTACAACCCAAAGCCAGTTGGTAGGGAGGGCATATATCTGGGTCCTGCCTCTACAACGCCTTGCATTAGGTTCGGGGTGATATTGGACGAATTATTTGCTAGGTGTCTGTGTGAGGATGATGCTGTCATTTGCGGAGGGAAGGTGATAGGCTGGCCTCTCATTCCTTGAATATTAGGTAGCAGATGATGAAGTCCTGGGTGCCCTTGAGGAATGGGTGGATGCAGAAAACTAGTCAAACCTCCATTGCTTGATGTCATATGATAACCTCGCACACCCATGTTTCCAGCATCTATGCAGCCTCCAATGCCACCTAGTGTAATAAAGAAAAGCAAGCAGACGCAAACAGTTCCTGAAGTTAAATGACATCACTTGAAGATTTAAAGAAGGGAGGGGGGGATTCACTGGAGATATAGAAAAAAGGGGACACACATGCAAGTCATTTATCAATACAAGATAAATTAACAAAATGGAAGTAAAGGCAAAAGGAAAATAAGACATGTTTCCTGTGGATTTTTCCATTTAAAATAAGAGGCCAAAAGGAAGCTGAAAGATTCATTGTTCAGCTGGGTTGGCATGCCAGTAGCACATAAGAAAACAAATCTTTAAAACAAAAGACTTTCAGAAAACGTTAAACAAGGAGATGATTAGCAACGATAAACCTAGAAAAATTAGATCCCTAAATTTCAATTAAAAAATGAACATAAATTACCAGGTACATAGGGTAAAGGAGCAGCCTGATTCCAGGCCCAAGTTTGAGTCTCACTACCATTGCTGTTGAACTGCAGGTCCAACCAAGGATTGCCAGGCAACTGATGGGTCTGACTTATATAGTTTCCTTGAAATAAATGATTGTGGTTACGTCGTGCGATATTTTCTGGACCACTAGCACCCGATCTGTTACTCATAATTCTTGGTGCTCCATCTTCAATGAATGATGATGAATTGCCTCCATAATCTGGTGGTGTAAATGATGCAGCATCCATTGAAACATCAGATTCGTGTGCCCTTGCAATTACTGGAGCAACAGAAGAACTGGAACCTGCCAAAGCATGATGATATTGAAGATTTGCAGGAATTCCTTCAGCATTCTTTCTCTTAAATGAGCCTCTGACATCATCTATGTAATGATTGTTCCTTCCATAATCTGAATTCATTCCAAGGATGTTGTGAGAGCTTGAATGAAGCCGATCATGTGGCCCATGATTTACTGGAATGGGGAAATCTCCAGAAGCGGATGGAACAGCCATGTAAGGATTGTAATGATTTGACGAAGCAGGAATGGCTAGGTCAGGATTGCTGGCAGGATGCTGATGTTGAATCCCATTGTACTGTGTCAACACATATGTTAAGGTACCCTCTTGATGGTCTGATACATGGTGCAAATACATATTACAAGCATTCACGGGAGCTGGTACTACCGCATGGACAGTAGGCTGTGGTAAAGTCGCTATGCTCCCATAAAACATGCAAGGCGCTGAATGAAAAAACTCTTGACCTTGCTGATCTGCTTCCATATCAATTATGCGATTACCGTGTGACATGCTCCTTTTGCCTATCTTCGTGGTTACAATTTTGTGGGGTGATACCTGCTTGCAGGAGAACAAGCTATAATACATACTGCATCCTAATAACATCATTGACTAAGAAATTGCATAAACTTGATAGATGGCCAGCTGATAATCATTTTATTTGTAAATGGACATCTAGATCAATGGATGCTTATTTCAATCTTTATCCATGCTCATCCCAATAAGTGAAGTTCAATACTGAACCTAGAACTTAAGTAGTTCTTATTCAAGATCTTTAGGATTTACATTTTGATTCAGAAAAATTGAGCTCAGTAACACATATCATCACCTCAATATAAACACTAATGAGTAATAAAACCACAAAACTCTTTAGTGTTTTTTCTATAGTAGTTACATGTGTAAATATAATGAACCAAATAAATATGGTGTGGGGAGACTTAGCGAGCTCTCCTTTCTGCATTCAGAATCACCTTAACCAATCATTGACGAATTCACTAGTCATGAAGGGTATATCTTCAAGATGCCAAACCAAATTATTTAGTCTTCACCTAAACTTCTCGTATCCCACAAATCAAGTAGGATATCAGTTCTGGCAGAGAGCTTAAACGCCATATCACTGAAGATATAGAGATCCACATTCTTGTGGTAGATATTCAGATATTCAGGCAGGGCAGTGAGACTGTCGCACACTGCCTCAGAAAAAAATAAACACAGCAGGATGCTAGTAGAAGATGATACATTAAGGGGTTAAGGTGGAGCTACTAATGCGGTAGAAAAGAGGGTTATATTTGTAACTGGGGCATTTCAAGGGTGAAGGAGGGTGTGAGTTTCACTGATTAAGAAACTGATGTACATGATAAAAAATTTGATTGGCAACCGATGTACACCATACATTGGATGATATGTTAAAGTAGCCATTACATAACGGTTTGACTAAATAAATATAACAGAGTGGAGAGGAGAAGCCATGGAGTTTGGCAGCAGTAGGTTTGTTTCATCAGTAGTTTAGCAAAACAGTCTTTTCTGTTGCAATGTGAAATAACATTAGAGGCCAGATACTTTTGTTTCTACTTTTAGTAAAATGGGTATGTCTGCAAATTTCAACCAAAAGCACCCATGTGAACGCACCAACTACAGCCCATTTGCAGCTAGCAAACCAAGAATTCACTGGTCACACCGATCTACCAAAATTAGAGTGCAGATCTTATATCTGTTCATAAACTCTTACATATTTTATATAATAATAATAATAATAATAATTAAAAAAAACTCAACCTTTAAACGAATAATTTACCACAGTTCTGAATCATTCAAAATCTTCTAAATAATCATAGTTGTGAACTGGATTCGAATAATTTTGATATTATTACATCGCCACCTAAGTGATACACATATCCATTCATGAAATCAAAATGAATTTTGAATTACATGTCAAAGCTTTACCTCCAAGCAACAAAGTGATGTTAGAAATGAGCAATCCAACCAATAACTAGGTAATAGTAATTATTGCCATCTTTAAGCAGAGATGAGGACTTATCAGCAACCCATGCATCCATGGCCAAAAATACTAACATTAAAAAGTGACTCACTGACAACTTCAATTTACTACAACTAAGGATGCATCTTCTTTTTAACTTACTAAAAGGAAATAGCTAAATATTCCAGACAGTCTTTGTTCAAACACATTTTCTTCTGATTAATCAAACAAAAGACAAAGAAAAGGAATGTAAATTACATCAGTGCCTTCTGCCTAATCACATTGAGAGAAATATTGGAGAAAAATATTATTATTGTGTATAAATTATTATACAGAAACTCTATTTATAGACACAACAATATAATTCTTTACCAAGTAGGATACTATTTACTATTTCTATTCCTATTAATATTCCTATTTCTATTCCTACTCTGACACAACAATATAAATTATTACATTTACACATGCTTAGTCCTATTCTAACACTCCTCCTCAAGCTAGTACATACAAGTCATGTTTCCCTAGCTTGTTACCAATTACAAATGTAATTAATACGAGGACTGATGAGGAGCTTGGTGAGATATCTGCAAGTTGATCACTCGACTTCACAAAATAGACAATCAATCTCAATGTGCTTAGTCTTCTTATGAAATATTGTATTTGATGCATAATGCCAATCAGTCTCAAGTGTTTCGTTTTCTCATGAAATACTGGTTTTGGGGCATAATGTCGATAAAACACAGAGTGATAAATTCCTGAATTGTAGTGTTGAACTTCCCAAACCAAGTTTGAGAAGATTATTCCATACCATAGAGTGACTTACACAATCGACATACAAGGATACCAGACTCCCCCTGAGCAACAAAATCAGGTGGTTGCTTTATATAGACTTCTTCCTAGACATCACCGTCAAGAAAAACAATCTTAGAAGTCGTTTGGTGTGAAGGATAACATCAAATAGTCCTGAAATTAAATTATAGTGCCATTCAATTTGTCGTTTCGTTGGCAAGTCCGGGATAACTTATCCTGGAATTAATAATTAATATCGGGGATAAGTTATCCTTCCTCTTGGTGGTATAGTAATCCCGAGATAACTTATCCCGGGAGTTATCCCGTGATAAAGTAGGTAAATGACAAAAATATCCCTTTAAACCCTTTTTATACATCACTTTTCACATCTATAAAGGGTATTTTTGTAAACAAATAATTTATTCTTAAAATTTCTATAATACATATTATTTTGAATGCAACAAACCAAACACTCAATAAGAAGTAATCCCATCACAACTTATCCCATCATAACTAATCTCATCATAACTTATCCCGTCATAACTAATCCCATCATAATTTGTATTCAAACCAAACAACTCCTTAATATCCAACTGATTAAAAGACCAATGGAGAACGATAACTATAGATAAGAAGGCGGACATATGCTATTTTAGCCACGGGAGAGAATATCACTATAATCCAGCCCAAATATCTGAGAATACCTACTTCTTTTTTTGGCAAAATTAAATCTAAAATAGAAAAAAACATTGCAGGAAAACTCAAATCTCTTGGAAACAATGCAATGGTCGCTGGAAAGTGCTCAAAATTTGGTATAAAATATATGGAGTGTCTAGATGTCAAAAGATGAGTAGATCTTAAACAAGAAAGTCACCGTAAAACTGATCGGAACATGCTCATGCACTGATTATTAGATTCAAAAGTGGTCACAATCTGAGAAATAAAATTATATGAGTAGGGTCGGAATGATGGCATGACCCTACTGAGAAAGAGAATGATATGGGTAGGGTCGGAATGATGACATGACCCTACTGGAAAATAGAAATTATATGGGTAGGGTCGAAATGATGGCATGACCCTACACAAATAAGAAAGTAGTCACTGAAAAGATGGCACGGTGCTACGTAAATCAGTTATAAAAAAGTAGTCACCAAAAAGATGCCATGGTGCTACACAAATTGGATCTGAAAAGTAGTCACCAGAAAGTTGGAAAGGTACTACACAAATAAGATATGAAAAAGTAGTCATCAGAATGATGCACGGTGTTACACAAATCAGATATGAGAAAGTAGTCCAGAAAAATACACGGTACTACGCAAATTAAATATGAAAAAATAGTCACCAAAAAGATACATGGTGACCCCGACTTTTGCTAACATAATCATTGGCCAGACTGGCGGCATATGGGTAATATCCGCCCATCGGCAGCGGAAGCTTTTTGATTCTCTATCAAGATCGTAGAGGCTCTGATACCATGTGAGAAATATTGAAGAAAAATATTATTATTGTGTATCTACATTATTACACAGAGACCTTATTTATAGAGTCTACAATACAATTCTTTACCAAGCAGGATACTATTTACTATTTCTATTCCTATTAATATTCCTATTTCTATTCCTATTTCTATTCCTACTCTAAGTAGGATTGTATATGCTTATTCCTATTTTAACACACACAACATAGATGCAAGACACTATCCTAATTTCAGTAACTAATGACCAGATCTCTTTCCCCCACAAACCATTTTCACATTATGTATCCAAATAAAAGTTAAAATGTTGAGGCCTCCTTCCTTGTAGTTTCCTGATGTACTAAATAAAGATAGACAGAAAAAACAGCTTTTTCTTTGAGATTTGAAACTTCCCATCAAACCAAATAAAGCTTCACGCACTCACAGTTTTCGTAAAAGCCACATTCTGTTCTGATTTAACATTCCTTCATGATAAATTTCCCAAAGCCACTTATTAAAAACCCATCTAATCTAATTATCTACAACAGTCCATGTGTTTTGGTGATAGCTACCACAAAATAAAATAGAGACTTCTATCCTCACATAATCGCGTAACAGAAATTCCTTTTCACATCATATCACCATCATCATCATCATCATATTGTATCATCATACTATACTTAAGTGGGAACACCCTACGTCAAAAGTTAATATACAAATGTACATCATAATGTTGATGTACATTTGTACCACAACATTGATTAACCAATTAAAAACCAGCATGAAAGACCTGGATAATTTAAACCTGCAACATTGATTGTCCTTTCATAAACCACAACATTGATTAACCAATAATTCACTATGTTCAGAATACGAAAAATATAAGGAATTGGAAAAGGTAGTTCAATATGAACCAACTGATTGAATATGAATGGTCATTCTTCATTCATATATTTAGTCATGCATTAAAAAGAAATATGACAAACATAAGGATTGCAAGTAGATAAATACGGTGTGAAGTTGAGGCATCTTCTCAAATTCTCCTTACTTTTATACATAGTTCTACTGAGAGAGAAAAAGTATCTTCTACCATTTTTGAACTAAATTTGAAGCCAAGAGTACAGGAAGCAGGAAAAAAAGAATCAAGCATATAAGAAGCTCCAGACTCACACTGAAACAGCAATAGAATCACGATGACTTAGTGATGCCTCTTCAATCTTCTATTTAATTTGCTAAAGGCTTTTGATACTTATTGTCTCTCTTTTCAAATTCGGGTTTATATAGATGGTGAGGCGGAAATAGGTTGATGTCAACATTATCCAATTGACGAGATGGATGAGTAAGTTGAGTAAGTGTTTCTCCTGTAATTAAATTGCATGCATTTCTTAACTCACTTATAATTAAACAAGATATAAAAAGTTGCAGTAGGGGTAAGATACCTTTTGAAATCTGAGCCAAATAAGGGGATGAGTACATGAATTTTCTTCCCTCAAGACTAAAATATGAGTAGAACTTGATTCACACATCACGGGGCTCGTAAGGATTAAAATGAAAGAAACAGCATGAAAGACGTGGATAATTTAAAACTTCTTGGGATCTTGTTGCTGGTACCAAAAAAGCAGTCGGAAACATATAGAACACCCATGCAATTATGTATGTTGTGATATTTTTATTTTCCCAACCAATTAACTGTTTGATTTGGTGCATATAAAAGTTCATGATTACCATGAACATTCTGTAACGACAACCAACTAGACCAAGAATTTGTTGGTACCTTATAGTAGTGTGATTTTAACTGCATATAACAACTGAAACAAAGAAATACATGGAAGAATGGACAGCCATTTGATCAATGATTAAATATTTTGTACAAATTTCAAGTTCGATTGGGACTTCTCCTTATATATGGAAAGTATATAAACTTTTTATGCTTTATTTAAGCCAAAACAGTATGTGCTCATTGAAATAAGATGATTTCAATGAGGTAATATTCTTATTTTGTAACTTACAATCACAAACAAAATGGCTTAACAGTTTCATTTTGACATACCCTGAATAGATGTTGATGCTTTTAACTTTTACGCAATTAATTTACGTACTTTACCGAGATAAAGACACTGGTTAGAACAAATAATTACTGTGCCTCATTCTCAACTGAGAGATTCGATTATTAGAATCAACTCAAAGATAGAAATTAGTTTAGTCTGTATCATTTTTAAATTTTTTACGTGAAAGTTCTGGAGAAAATCTCTATTTTGATTACACAGTAGTGTTAAAACTATATTTGTCACTAACTATGTAGCAACATAAATGTATAAGATTCTTATATATTGGTATTGAATATCCAGTCATCTCTTTAACTACTTTCACCGCGTCACTTTAATCTCTAACTTTTTCTCTTCCAATCTTTTTTACCATATACTATTACGGTCTTGTATGGATTATCGATGGACACTACTTGTCTATGTGCAGAGCAAATTGTTCAATCTTTTAGAAAATGTATAAGTTTGCGACACTCAATGATCTTTTCACATGTTTCCTCAAAGAACTATAAAGGCCATAGAAGGACAGAAGCCAATAATGTGAATACAAGCAAGTATGTGGTGCTACTATGTCAGGGCTTCGAAACATATACATTATCCATATATATTAAATTATAAGATGGCATGTGATGCCTTTTTTGGGGGTATGGTTTCTTCCTTAACTAAATAGGATCAACATTCGTCACTTGTTTAAAATTCAAACATATTTTTTAATACTAATAAGGCTACACATGCCTAGAGACTAGATACACAAAATAAGCAAGACTCAATGATATGAAGATGGGAAGATGTATATATAATCACAAATGTTTAACTCACTAACAATAAAAACCAATTTAAAAGAGTAGAAACAGGTCCAAATAGCAATGAAAAAAGAGTAGATCCACCATGCAGAGATAGTAATTTCCACTTTAAAGACTCAAAAAGCAAAGAACAGCTTGATATGTGATAATTAACATTAGTTTCAAGATTCAAAAAATACAGCTTAATATGTGATGATCAACATTAGACTCTGGTTAAAGAAGAGTAGCCTCCAACTGATGCTACTTATGGGAAACTCAAATGTATCTTGTTTTCAATTCATTTCTCGTGCAAATGCTTTGAATTGCAAACACTACGCACAGAGTGGCTTTTAGTTATGACCACAATTCTGAAATCCAGCTAGCTAACTTCACAAGGTTGGCTTTGGTTTTCTTGTGGAATTGCACAACAACAATGTTTAGGAAAAGTAAACAGAAAAAAAGAGGAGATACAAGGAGAAATAATAGAGCAGAAAAGAATTAATTATTCTTCTCTCTAGTGCAAAGCAACTGGCAATGTAGATGATAATCTTCACCTAGATTAGAATGCATTTTTCTCTTAAGCAAGATAGGAGGAGTTGTTGGTCACCCATACAGGGTATGTTTCTTCAGGGAACACCTATTAACCATCATAGAGCTAGTATGCGCTGTCATACATACTCTAGCTTCTGAACCTACTTTAAGTAACTCAAGGAACCTATAGGACAAGGAGTAGCTGGGGTGAAGAATTAAAACAAATCAAAAGAAACTCCAAATTCTTAAAAGCTAATAAATCAAAATACACAAGACAAAACTGGATGCAAATTTTTAAAGTTAGGAACACACTGGATAAAATCTTGATTTTAGTTGTTTTTCGAAAAAACAGCACCAACCTACATTAGGACTTCGTGATCAAATCATGTCATGTTTGGCTACCAGAGGAGTGGGCAAGACAAAATACACAGTTTTCAATCAACTGTTTGCTGATCATGAAAAAAACACTACCCAGAAATTACATGACAACAACAACAACAATATACAAAGTGTAGCCCCACAAAGTGAGGTATGGAGAGGGGTAGAGTGTACAAAGACCTTACCCTAACCTCAGAGGTAGAGAGGTCATTTTCCGATAGACCTTGTCTCAAGAAAAACAGTCCAGCAAAAGAAGTAATGGAAGTACAAGAACAGCAGATAGAAACATAACAGAAACTACAACAAGACAATATGATAACCGAGATACAAGGAATCAACAGTATTAATAAAAATCAAAGAACAAAAAACTACAGGAGCAATACTACGACTACTAATATGAACAAACAGCAAAACAACACATTGCTATCTACTAACCTTCTATCATAATCCGTGTCCTTCACTCCCTCCTATCTAAAGTCATATCTTTGATAAGCTGAAGCTGTGTCATGTCCTATCTAATTACTTCTCCCAAAGCAACTTAGTGACCGAATGCATACACACACATATAAATCAAAAGAACTCCAATTGAATCGATTATTGCCAAAACACCATAAAAGGAAAACCGAGTTACACGGACATACACCCAAGCAAGACACATAGAAAACATAATCTTCTAGTATTGCTAAGGTCAACTTACCATAAATAACTGATACACAATCCTATGCAATTCATAAATGAGAAAAGGAAAACATACAATAAATCGAAGCCCTCACCTTTTAATCATCCAAATATCAACTTCTTCCCCGATTTTCGCCTTTAAATATAAAAGGCACAAAAATGCTCAGATAAATTAACCACAGTTGAAGACACCTACATAAATCACAAAAACCAAAAAAACAATCTTTTAGAAAAAAAGAACGAAACCCATCTACCAAAATGGCAATCAATAATCATCAAACTAAAAATTAACAAGAAACCCCACAAATTATTGCTTCTTGCCATAGCCTACGCATGCTTAAAACAAGAAATAGCTACACATTACCAAATTCGTTGAAATTAAAGATTATATTTGAAACTTTGATGAATTGGGTCCGATTAGAAAATGAAAAACTAACCAAATAGAAGTTGATTAGACGATCGATAGATCAGAGAAGGAAAAAAGGCAGAGGTTTCAATGGAAAAGTGGAAATTTTACGGTTAACTGCTAATTGGCTGTTTGATTCTCCTATTAATTGGCCACGTTATTTTTCTTGTAATTCCTGCTGTCATCCCTAACAAGATAAGGCACTCAAGGGTATTTGAGTAATTGCATCTCATTATAAAATTCATTATTTTTTTTATTTCTCATGTGTAGTTACGTCTCAAAAATCAAAAAGTACAAAATATATATTATTAATAAATAAATAACTATCTACTTTTTAACAAAAATTTAAAAGCTTTGAACTAAATTGCTCACATCATTATAAGATAAATAATATTTTTACAATAATATAATGTATTGAAAACACATTTTTTTTATAAATAATAATATTACTATATGAAGTATAATATTACACTAAAACAATTATGAAAAAAAAAAAGCAACACAATTTTTTTTTATGTAGGTATGTATACTTAGGTCTCAAAATAAAATTTAATTTTAAATCACTAATTTTATCAAGACATTATTAATTAGAATCTATCATACTCAAAATCTTTAATTAAAAAAATTATTAATACTATAATAATGAATTTGGTAATATAAAAAAGACAATTCCAACTCATGCGATAAAAACAATATTATAAGTCAATTCAAAGTCCTGTGGAAAACAGTTCAACAAAATCTTATGTGGTAGATTATATTTAGGTTAAAGAAAACATTTGAAAAATATATGAATTTGACATTAAAAGAAAATATTAGAGGTTAAGAGTCAACAACGAGTAAGTAATAATTATCATTTAGATATAAAATTTACTAAATTAATTGAATAAATACATACTGGTGGATTATTTATCATTCTTAACCAATAAGTCAAAATGGATTAAACAATTATTATAGTTAACTGTTATTAAATTTTATTATATTTATTTAGTTTTTTATAATTTATTTAAGTATTTAATAAAATAAATTATTATGACTAAATATAACATAAATTCAATTTTAAAAAATCTTGTTTTAAAATGTTTTGACAGATGTCTTCTTAATCCTAATAACAAACGCAATTTTTAAAGGCATAATATACAAACGTGTTGCTAAATTTGGCTATAACTGTAATCTATATCCTTCAACTTTGGGTATGCACAAATAGTCACTTAAACTTGTATAAAATTAAACAAATAGACATATTCGTCTTACATATCCTACATAAAATTATGTGTCTTACGTAGCATCCTACATGTATTATGCCCTGTAGGACGTGTGCACCCATTTTTTCAATTTTATATAAACTTAAATATGTACTTATTCATATCCAAAATTAAAGAACATAAATGACAAATCAAGTTTCACAAACATATTTATATATTATGTCATTTTAAAATAAACTGAATTAATAAATAGATAATAATTAACCTGCTCAAATTAAGACAACTTAAATGAGTCATGGTTTTTTAGGCCAGTGCACATTCACAAATTTTATGAATTTGTAAATACCACAAGTATTTCATGTTCAGATGAGGAGAACAGTGGAAAAATATCCTACCAAAATCAATTAAATACTACTCTGCAATTGACTGATTTGACGTTATGATTATTAAGTATTATTTAATGAATTTTCAATTAAAATTTATACTGATGACAGTTTAACCAATAAATTAAAATATTGTTTGTTAAGATATCTTTATTTCCATAAAAATATATATATGCATATATAAATATAATTGAAGAAAATTGATAAACAAGAAATTATTACTAGTTCATAAACTTTTGAACTCGTTCAAACCATTAAAGAGATATGTATTGGAATTCGTTAAAATTATGGAAAAATTATCTAATTACATTTTTTTATTTACCACATTTTTCATTACTCTCATTCATTTCAAAAAATACAAAAATCTCTTCTTTCTATCTGGATACATTAATTTAATAATTCGGATACATTAATTCTGATTCATAAATTATTTCTATATTTAATGTATCATACTTTAAATGTTACCTGCTGATACATAAAACTCTAATTAATGTATCCGAATTACTGAATTAATGTATCTAGATTATCATATTTTTAAGGGATTTTTTTAAATTAAAAAAGGATAGAGAAAAATGATAATTAGTCATCCACACTATGTGATTCCTAAAAAAATCTACTAAAATTATTACCGATTACTAATGATAGGTAGGGGCCAATGTTATCATGAATTTATGTCTCTTTTTTATTTAAAAAAAAATATCTGATGTTCGATATATGTATTAGAGCTCGACTAATTGAATTCATGTATTGTTAAGTCTATTTTTGAGGAGCGTGCTCCTAATGAGATTTTTTAATATATTTAAGACTCGAATTAGTGGTAAAGTCAAGATTTTTATTAAGAGAGTTCAAAATATAAAAAAATTAAACACATTAAAGTGAATTCAACATTTACTATATATTTATAGTATAGGAGAAGATTTAATCATGTATAAATAATGTAACTTTCTATCAAATGGGATTAGATGAACTCCCTCGACTCACCCAGTTCTGCCTCTAACTCAAATTCGAAATATTTAATAAAGAAGGAAGAAATCTCGATCATTCTACCACAATTCATATCGATATGAGCTTAGTTGAGATGGTGGTGTGTAAGGCTCCATATCAGTCGGTTTGATTTTGAAGTTTATTGGTTCGACTTATAGTTTATCCGTTTGTAGACATGCTAAACTGTTATAGAACCATTAAGATATTGGCTTATCCATTATTGATTTATCGATCATTATCTGTTCAATTATCGATTTAACCATTAAGATTTGACATAAAAAAATTATTGAAAATTACCTAGAAACAACGTGACAAACCAAATGAATCATGCATATTAGTTGACAAATTATACTTACTAAAAAACAAATACTGTCACATTGTAGAATAATCGAGACTTTGAGACAGTAAAAAATAAAACTATGAAATTAAATTCTAAGTAAAAGATTTTATATACCAAATAGTATAAATATAATTATTTAAGTTATTATCGGCTAATCCGTTAAAAAAAATCAAAATCGTTATCAAAATCAGTAAATAAATAATTTATTATTAATAAATTAACATTTTTTGTCCAATTTAAATTATCAATTCCGATTAGATTTTGAACCAATTTATTGGTGTGTGCATATTGCTTTCTGACGCACAAAAGTAGGGCCGATGTCTTGCTCTACTAGCTGACGGCTCATGTGATTTCCAAGAATATTCTTGTTTTGAACCATCGGAAAAGAAAAGGTATCAACAAGACAATATTAGTGTGAGCATATAATTAAAATGATTCTATAGAATAATTGTTATTCCCTTCGATCACTTTTATTTATTTATATTAAAAATAAATATGTATTTTTATTTATTTACTTTAAAAAATTAAGATAAATTTTTTTATTTAATTTTTAGTATTAACAATAATTATTTTTAAAATATCAAATTTATTATATTCAAAAGATGATATAAATTTTATTTATTGCCCCTTAAAAATAAATTATGTCAATTTAATACTGGACAAATAAAAATAGACGAAGGAAATATTTATTAGCATAGATATTATCGTAACTTTGCCCATCAAAATTTGGATAAATGAGAAGAAATCATCTAAGATTTTTCATATCGATTGAAATTTGAACCTGAAATCTAAAATATTTCTAAAATAAAATTTTATTTGTCACTATTCTTTTTTTTTAAGACAATGATTTCTGGGTCAATTTTCAAGTGTTCAATTACTTTTATTAAATATTTATTATCTTTCATCAACAATAATATTGAATAACTATGGCCATCAAAAATTGAATAGATCCTATGTATTTTTATTTATATTGAAATTTGAACCCAAAACGTAAAATACTTATGAAATAAAAGTATCACGAAATTCCATATGTACCTGCACTTATCCTTGAAAATTAAGCCTTGCTACTTAATGTTTCCATTAAAAAGAATTTCACTATGAATGGTATTTTTAGCTTAGATACATTCTTTAAGAAATCACTAATTTCAATCATTCTATCATATTTCATATTGATAAGTTTTTTATTACTTAAATGATAAAGAAAGTAATACGTATTAAAAAAAATGATGATTAAGTAATTAGTGTCACGACCCAACCCCGTAGATCGCGACTGGGGTCCGACCTGGACCCCCCGTACACATATCTATCCCCTGTGGTCACATTGAACTGTAAATAAAACAATATATCATATAACAGAGCCCCACTGGGCGATAAAATTTACATATATCTGTAGCCCTTTTTGTTTGTATCACAACATGACAGGGCACGCAAGCCGACAAGGCTGCCATAACATAACAACATGTACAATATATCATATAGACCCAGCTGAACCAAACTGACATATACAACCCACATATACATGTCTGCAGACTTCTAAACATATAAATGACAACGTATGGCGGGACAGGGCCCCCGCCGTACCCCTGAATGGATAAAACAATTTCTATACATCCATGGACAGTATCGAAAACTAGGCCCCGATACAATGGAGCCTCTTCCAGCTGAGCTGCATGGAATCCTAAGCTGATGGACTCCCAAAATCTGTATATGTACCTGCTGGCATGAACGCAGCCCCCCAAAAAAGGGGGGTCAGTACGACATATGTACTGAGTATGTAAAATGTAACATAATACACTGGGGGTATAATCGAAATAGAGAAGCAGGAGAACAAATTATCAAATCGGAGACATGTACCTGTACTCTGTGAATCACAAAAGCATGCATGCTCAATTTATACAATATAGCCGGCCCTTTCAAGGGTCCGGTGAATCACATCTGTAGGACCATCATAGGCCCGGCGCCATCACCACCTTATTACAACACATCATCATATATCTATACACGTATCCTGGCCCTCTATTGAGGGACTCAGGGAATAATGCAGTGAACTGTGCACGAGAACATATCCTGGCCCGGGACTCAGGGAAAGAAGTGTTACAATATACACGAGTAGAGTAGTGAGTAACTATATGCAATTTAAATCATTATTAGAGACTTGACCGTATAAGAAGATTAAAATTTTGTCGGAGGACTCGAGTAGTAGTGTAGTCATCTCGAGTGACTTCTAAATGCCATTATGGGCAATATCAATTATAATCTCGGGGCTCCTAGACATGTACTAAAGTAAAGCCAAATCGCTTATGGAACCAGAAACATTTGTTAACAAATAGTCTGTAAGACTTGGAGCCTGTATATTTGTTATCTCTTTAGCATATAACAGTTTCCAGGGAAATAGATCGGCTACTGTAGGAGTTCAATATTCAGAAGTAAGTAAGAGATGTTTGAGAATAGAGTTACCCTAGAGCTCACATCATATTCAACTTACAACTAAGACAAAGGCATGCCCAAAAGAAGAAAGAGAATAAGCTTTATGTAGTCTGTACTTTCCTTCAGGGGATCTGCATACACATATTTCGTACCCGGCCCATCATGGGGCTCGGTGAATTATTATGGCATCATAATCTCATTTTTGTACCAAATACGTGTCAAGGAAAATTAGAGATAGCTTTTCACACACTACTGTTTAATACGTAGAAGCCTTACTAGGCAATACTCAATCCTTACAGAAATTCCAAAACTAAGCAGTGGATAGGGGTTATGAGGCGTACTTAGAGTTTTGGGAATGTAATTATCCCCACATTCCACACATAATTCACTTAAGGCTAAAACTTGCCAAAAGAAAAGAAAGATAGTTGTACGAGCTTATACCAAAATATGCCACGAGAAAGCTTTACATACCTTGTTTGAATTATTCCTTATCCTGCTTGCCTCGCCGTCCTTTGAACTTATTCAACATGAAATTAATATAAATATCAACCCTTCTTAACTTTCCAGCATCTTAGGTTACACCTTAGTATCAATGGAATCTATTTCCTTAGTCGTTCCCCCGACTAGTTTTGTTATTCGCTAAGGCGTCGATGAAAATTGGGAAGCACCTCCCCTGTAATGTGCCCTATCCAAATTTCCAATTAGGTCCCTAAGACCTACATCCAACCAACAACAACAACCTGCAACAATTCATACCAATAATATACAACATAAACTCCAAAACGACTTATTCAAAAATACGATATCAAAATAGGGCGTCCAGCCTTTATTTTGTGACGCCTTTAGTTATACGTAACGAGGGGTCATGTGGCTTCGAACAGAAGCACCCTAACCCACATTAGGACATATTCAGGTCCTGCAACAACAAGCCACACCCCTGCAGCAGCAACTCACAAGAACGACACTTTATTTCGATGACAATTCACTTCTAGCGACTCCAATTTAGTTTATTTCGAACGTCGAGCATTTCTACGACATTCTTAAACTTCCAGCAGCATACAAGGGGTGTAATACACCATATAACAATACCATAAACTCCAATTTAAAAGGAAAGGCCTTACCTTACGTTAAACTTGTCAAATTCGCCAAAACTATCCAAAATGTGAAATCTGGACAGCTTATTGTTTTACCTTGTCGCTTCGTTTCGAAGGGGTAATGGAGGGAAACAAGATTTACGTCCTTCATGAAAGTTATAGAAATGTGTCTTAGGGTCGCAAACAATTTTGAATCATCCCTACATCAATTTTATAGAAAATGATATGACCAAAATACTCACAGCTGTCCGTGTAGGATTTCCAAAACCAAATATGGGCAGTACCTCCTCTACACTTCATCACCCTTTTTCAAGAAGATAAAGGAAAAAATGGATTTTAGAGTCTGAACGAAAGTTATCGGCCTATGAAATACCTTTCCAAAACATATTAAATCATTCGAAACGAAACTATACACAAGAAGTTATACCAATATTACTAACAACAGTCCCTTCCAAAAACGGGTTTGTTAATTAGTTCTTAACATTTTCTCCTTCAACTTTCTCTTATTTCTTTCCAAGTGTAAACTGAAAATATGGTTCCGTAGGCATCGTAATATACATATATACACCTCCACGTATTTAAGGTACACCGTATATAATTAATTCACGGAAGAAAGTTGAAAAACTCACCTTGAATCTTCAACAACGATGGCTGCCTCTCTATTTCCCTCTTTCACGTTTTTTTTTCTATGTTGGCTGCTGTTTTTGGATAATGAACAGCGTAAGGATCATATATACATATATATATATATAAGGTGACACGTGTTAGCCCCTAAGGGTGACACGTGTCAGCCCTTATTGGGCCACCTCAACATGCGGCCAATGGGGTGCTTCCACGTGGCAGTGGGGTCCACCTTCCCCAAGCAGGTGGGTCTCCTACTTGACCCCAAGCAGGTTGGTCACCTGCCTGCTCAGGTGCTGCCACGTGTCACCCTCCCATTGGCTGCCCCGCGAAATTTTTTTTCTCTTCCTCGTGGGTTCGTAATCTCGTTCGTAATCTCGTCTCACTTTAAGAGCCTATGAAACCCTTGCTACGTAAGCTTGGTATGTAATCAAGTAACTCACGTATGTAAGATTTCTAAATTAGTAGCTTACGTAGATAAGTCGAGTCCTACGACTCGTTACTTGGCCTCCTATTCCTTCCGGATTCTTATGATTCCCCTTCCAACCTTCTCTACCACTGGGTATCACATCCTCCCTTCGTTGGAGTCATTTGATAGTGTCGTAGCATATCCGGTTCATATGGTAATGTCCAAGGAACTTATGAGACATTCTGAGTTTAAAAGGGTGAGGTGTAACAATTAGCAAAATGTAGGCAAATTAGTTTGTTGTTAAAATATGGAAAATCAAAATGTCTGAATATAATCAAGATGATGCACAGTACTAAATAATACAAAGTAATATAATCGAGAATTAATAAAGTTTGTGACAAAGTAATAAGTATTGCTCTATTATTAATTAGATTTGAATTCGAATCTTCAATATTTTGAATATGAAATTTTCTTTAGTAAAGAGTGTCGTACATTATTATGGAATTAGTTGACACTAGTCCAAATTTAATAAAATTTCAATATAAATATCAAATATCAAATATAATTTTGTATTTTATTTTTTAAAAGGGATAATACACAAGTATCCCTCTCAACTATAACCAAAATCGCTAGAACACATTTTAACTATATTCTATTACCCCCCTAAATTATTTTAAAGTGTGATAAACACACCCTCAAACCTATATAATCACTCACTTGAAGAGATGTGCTTTACACTCGCCTACGCGTCAGCGCCACGTCAGATCTAAAAAAAAGTCAGATCTAAAAAAAATAAAATTAAAAATCATCAGATCTAATATATATATATATATATATATTATTCTTATTTTTAAAAGAAAAGGAATTTAATTTAAATTATGCTCACCATATATTGCCTAAACTAAATCTCTAATATGAATTTTTTTTCGAATTTCATGTTAAGTGTTTGAGTAAAAAAGAAAAAGAAAAAGAAAAATTCTTCCGATATTATACAAATTGATGAAATATTTGGAAAAAAATCACAGGCAATTTAAGTTTGTTGTGAAAAAAACTATTTATATTTCTAAAAGTAATAAAATTAGGCTCTATTTCATAATGAAAAAAAAAGAAATTTTAATTAAAAAGATATCAACTTAAATTTTAATGTTAACCATTTATGTGTATTAATTAATAATGAAAATGTCTAATTGAAAATGGACATATGTCCAAATTACTCAGATTTTATATTTCTTTTTCGTCTCTCACATGCCTCAAAGACAGTGAACACACTCTTTATGCCACCTCAGCACTCAAGGGTGTAATTATTACACTTTAAAATAATTCAGGAGGATAATAGGACTTATGTATAGTTAAGGTATGTCCTAATGATTTCGATTATAATTGAGGAGAGTACTTGTGTATTATCCTTTTTTAAAAAGGTAAGTAAAATAGTAATATTCCATTAATTATTTATGACGTCAAAGTAGGTAAAGATTTTTTGGAAAATTGTTTAATTCAGAGAGCAAAGTTTGTTTATATTATACCTACAAAATGTCGATCGGTTTTTTTGTCTTTTAAAAGGTAAATATTAAAAAATTATTTAATAATTAAAATTTTGAATTCAATTAAAAATTTACTATTTAACTTCTATCGTAAAATTAAAATTTTAAAATATAAAAAAGTAAACATCTCCTATGCCAACATGACAATACTATGATAGACCTTTCATTAATATTCCTTTCATGAATTTGTTGTTGAATGGAAGTCCAACACTAAAATAAATTAAAACTATAGAGACCTAATTATACATTCTATTTTTATTTTAGTTTCACCCGGTGTTCGGAGTTCATATTGAAGCTTTGAATAAATTCAGATCGCGCACTATAGGCCCATTCGGGGGTGACGCTCTCAACATGATTTTCTCCATACCCAAAGCTCAAATCCAAGACGGCAAAACCTTTGATTAAAAGTGAAACAGTCTCATCACTATACTACAATCAATATTAATTATACTCCACTTATTTATTGTCAATCATGTTCCCTTAACAAAACAAAGAGTTGCCCAATAATTTCTCACAACAATATAATCAAATCATATTACTGGGCATAAAATTGAAAGAAGAAAAGACATAAAGAAACAATTGAAGTTGTTGCCTTAACGTTGCGTGTTTCCTATTACCTCAAAAAATTATTTAATATCTTTGTAAATAGATTATTTTAATCCAATTTGGCCCAGCGTTTGTGAACACGTAACTGACGGCCTGACGCATGTGAACAACTTTTTTTCTTACCAGAACCAATTATTTCATTACTTTTTATTTATTTATTTTTCTTTCCTTTTTTATTTTTATTTTCTATTGAATTCTTATTTTTTCTATCTTCTTCAACGCGTTGATAGCGATTCTCGTCGTCGTGTTTGATTTTTTTAATTATAGAAATGATGAAAAGGTAATAAAAATGACAAGAAAAAAAATAAAGAGAGAGATGGTTACTATTGATCACTATTTTATCCGGTGAAAAAGTATTTTTCGGCGATAAAGAGATGCTTTTTGCACTACATTGGTAATAAATTTCATCGTTGATGTTTAATTTTTTCAATAAAGATGATGAAAAGATAATAAAAAGTCAAAGGAAAAAATGAATAGGGAGATGATCATTTCTAGTCACCATTTTATCCGGCGAAAAAATATTTTTCGGTGATAAATGCTTTAAATTTTTCCTCCACTTATATGATTTACTTCACTATATTTTAATCTATAATATTAATTAATGTGACCTTCTTAATTAATGTGTCATTAAGAAGAAAGAAAGTTGATTGAAGAAGAAAAAATGGAGGGGGGCTTGAACATCGGGGGTGGGGGTTGAAGAAAAAGAAAGAAAGAAAATTGGGGAGGGGCTGGAACGTGGGGGTTGATAGGGTTGGAAAAAGTCAAAAAGTAAGATAGAGAAAAAAATAAAGAAAAACTTAAAATTGAAAAAATAATACTTTAATTTAAATTAGCACGTGCCACGTAATAACTAGTGCGTGATAACACTTGCTTTTTAAAATCTGGGACTGATCGAAAAATAGTGTAGTAATATCAATTCAAAATTGTGTAGGGGATAATTGGACGCCCGCATAGTTAAAGTGTCTTTTTGAAAATTTGAGGCAACTTCAGGTGTCACTTTATGTCTTTTCTCAAAGAAAATTCATCTTGATTTTCTAGATTTATCAACACACACAGACAAAAGAGCATTTAGTTTGTAGATATCAAACTTAATTTCCTAGTGAAATCAAAATAGTTCTAGGGCAAATTCACTTGGTAGCAATAACAACGATCCGCTGCGAATATAAAGGTACTCAACCCGTTGTTCTTGCTACGTTTTTTCCTTCATTGGTATTACAGCAAGGTTAAATGATTTGATAGTTCCATGCTAATAGCCATGCAATCATTATTTATGTGTGTTGATTAATCTTGTTGGTTGGCGATTTATTTTTACAAGTTCTAAATAATGCAGTTTCTGTTTTTATCTGTTTTAGCCATAGTTTATCAATTTTTTGGACATAAATCTTTAATTGTAATGATCCTCTAGTTTTGGGATTTACGAAAACATATTATGATAAAAATCGGATGAAAAACGAGTGGGCTATAAATTTTGAAAAACCTATAGTTTTTGACTATTTATTCCCCGAAAATTGCTGCTATTTTTGTGGTTTTAGGCTTTGCTAGTTAAAATTTTAGACTTGATTCTTTCATACTCATGATTTATTCCTTTTGGGCTTTCAAAAAATATATTAGAATAATCAAACAGATTTAAAATGAATAAGTTGTTATTTTTGAATGTTTTGAGTATTTTTTTCCATAAAAGCAGTCCAACCTTAAAGCATTTTTATAATACTTTTTTTTTACTTTATACTAAAAAGTTGTGACATCTGTTGTCACATTGAATGATATTTACCCTCAATAAATAGAAACGAGAATGAAATATTTTAATTTAAGTGTTCACCACTTTCTCAACAATATTTCAATACTCAGGCATGCTCAAAATCTCAAACTCAACCCCTCCGGTGGGCATCACAAGTCAAATAATATCATCAAGCCTCTCTCACAGGCAAATCATGATACACATGCTTCCAAAGCAAATAAGATAATAAATACGGCCCCTACACGGGCTATGTAATACAAATAAGCCCCTACATGACAACACATTAATAAATAAACCCCCACACGGGTATCACAATATATATAACATTCTCAAATTATACTACAACCCCATCCCAAAGTCTATAACATATGAATGACTAATTACCCCATCTCAATCTCAAAGAAGAATATCCAAACCTACCTCAATTTTCGAAATCACACTCGAACACCTCCACCGAACAAGAACCTTTCAAATTAAACACCCAAAATGACAACTCACTATCAACAATGGAACATACACATCACAGAGAGTCCTATGACACCCATATTGATAGATTTCGGAACCGTAGGTAAAATGATCCAAATATTAATTATTTTTTAAAAGGGTCAAAGTTGAAATTTTATTTGAAAATTATCTTCTACACATCGATTAGAGTTTGTGGCTGAAAAACTCATTAAAATCAAGCAAGAATCGAGTTCCAAATCATAAAAATATAATTTTCTAACTTGGAAGAAAACCCCATAACTCACTTATGAAATCTTGATTTAAAGATGCTTTGGAAGATAATAATTATAGAAACTGATAAAGGATAATCTCACCATGATGTTCCTTGCGAAAAAACTCACAATTTAGACCCAAGAATCATTAAAAACAGAGCTAAGATGACTAAGAAACAATCCTCAAAAATCCATTAAAATTCCAACCCGAAAATGATAAAGGCAGCAGCTAGATTAACGAATTCCTCACACGAAGCTCCTAATCAAGTTTCTGAGCTCACCACTGGATTTTTACGAAAACACTACACTATTTAAAGCTTTGAATCACTGAGTTCGGATCTAAGATGGCCAAGAAATCATCTTCCAAAGTTTATAAAAATTTGAATCCGAAAATGGTCGAGGCAGCATCTAAAACATCAAATCTTACCTACAACGAAGCTCCTAATCAAGATTCTGAACACTCCAATGGACTCCACATAAAATTCTCTTGAAGATAGACTCTTGAATCGCCAGATTTGAACTTGAAAAGCTCAAGAAATAAAGGTTCAAAGTTGAGAGAAAATTTGAAAAATCTGCACTTTTGCATCAGATTTTTTCGGATTTTTGCATTATTTAAAATCTTCGAACGGACCTTCGAAATTCGATCGGAACCCGATAAAAATAAATCAGATATGCTACCCCACTAAATTTGATATTCCGGACCCAATGACGCATTTAAAATTATCATACGAGATCATTTTAATAAAAAGTAGATCCCACATCAAAGTGTTATTTTAAGTCAAATTCCACAACGGGCCTCGGAATTAGATCGAAAACTTTGGGAAGCAAACGAAGGGTCATTCTAAACCAAAATCGACATTCTGGAACTAACCGCTCTTTCAGAATTTTCATCAAAGTACGTTTTTCAAGAATATTGACCAAAGTCAACCATAGACTAACTTTCAAAGTCAAAAGCGTCAAATAGCCCCAAACTCGTACGCTTGCCTCGATAGTGATGCCGACAATGCTACTAGTCAAATTTGGCCATTCCAAAGCTGATGAAACCATTAGAATTCAAATTCGAGGTCTTCTTGACCCGAAACTCAAAAAATTACAATTAAACCAACTTAGGTCTTCAAAATACCAAAATGGGCTTGGGATCTAAAAATTCAGCCAATACTTCTTCTAGACCAAAAACCATCCAGCGAATTCAATGGAGTCATCGAAATTTCATTCTGAGTATCGAAACTTCAAAAATTGACCAAAGTCAAACCTTAGCATAAAATTCTTAAATTACCAACTCAAGGCCTCAAATCTTCGTTATGACTCCAAAACTAATTTCGCAAACTCTTCTAGACCAATTTCCATATTCTGGAGTTGCTGGAATTAACGAAAAATTTTTCTGAGACCCGTAGCTCCAGTTGGTACCGAAAATCATTTTTTCACCTCTTAACTCTAAAAAATTCAAGAATTTGCACAATTTACAAACCATTAAGATTTTGATACTTTCAACTACACAAACAGATCAAATAATATTCGGGGGCACTAATGATAGGGGTAAAATGATAATTTCACATAAATTTTTAAAAATGACCGTCAAAGTCATTACATAGATTTGAGTAGAAAGGAAAGATGATTAAATTGAAATAATATGACTTATGTACACAAGCCGGCTCTTACATTGACTATGAATATGCCAAGTGTATTTGAGTATATAAATTTAAAGTTGAAATCGAGTCCACCTCTTAAAGAGGATGAGGGGTCGAATGAGTAACTACTAATGTAGTAAAGTCTGAGGTATTGTGAGTACTGATATCCTCATATTAATAGTGAATTATTTTCATATGTGATTGAATTTCTATATAGGACTTATAAGACCTTGAAGGCAAGCCTTGAAGCTCACAGGCCGCACGAACTATTTGCCGTATGAATTGTGTGTCTAGTTGATGTTATTGGCTCGAATTTTGTCCACCATGTGAGAAGTGGAGATGTAAGATTTTTTTGGAATCAAGGGTGCCCATGTGAACCGACCCGACCCAACCCGTGAATAAAAGAATAAATATGATTTTAAATTAAAAGGTAGAACAGTTAAATTATAACTGTTCAACTCTCTTTTGAAAAAGGAGAGGGAACAGTTATTTAGCTGCTCCACCTCTCCCATATTTAAAAGGGACATGGAGTCTTCTGTTGGAAGGAGAAAAAAAGTGGTAACCTACAAATTACGTGGAAAAGTTACGTGACTGAAAAAGAGGAAAAGCTAGAAAAAGAAAATTCATCTTGATTTTATAGATTCATCAACACACAAACAAAAGGTCATTTAGTTTGTAGATATCAAACTTAATTTCCTAGTGAAATTAAAGTAGATCTGGAGCAAATTCACTTGGTAGCATTAACAACGATCCGCTGCGAATATGAAGGTACACAATCCGTTGTTCTTTCTCCTTTTTTAATCATTGGTATATGAGCAAGCTTAAATGATTTGATTGTTCCATGCTAATAGCCATTAGATCGTTGTTTGTGTGTGTTGATAAAATATCTTAGTTGGCGATTTTTTTGACAAGTTCTAAATAATGCGGTTTCAATTTTGGTCCGTTTTAGCCATAGTTTGTTAATTTTTGGGGGGCCTATATCTTTAATAGTCATGATCTACTCATTTTGTAGATACCAAGAAAATATATTATAACAAAAAAATGGATGAAAACGAGTGAGATGTGAATTTTGAAAAACGTGCAGTTTTTGACTATTTATTCCCCGAAAAACTATTGATATTTTTGTGATTTTAGGCTTTGCTAGTTAAATCTTTAGACTTTATTCTTTCATATTCATGATCTATTCATTTTGGCTTTCCAGAAATATATTAGAATAGTCAAACGGATTTAACACAAATAAGTTGTTATTTTTGAATGTTTTGAGTATTTTTTTTCTATAAAAGCAGTTTTCCAACTTTAAAGACTTTTTATGATCCTTTTTTGTTACTTTCTACCAGAAAGTTATGACATATGTTGTCACATTGAATGATATTTACCAGAATTTTGATTTCTAGTTCCTATTTTAGAATGACTGAACATGAATATGCTTCTTCTATTACTCTAAGTGGGAGTAATATAAATAGAGAAGCAAAAAAAAAAAGTAAAAGAACTCGACGCAAGAGGATCAAAGTATAAGCTAATTCAGATTTAGAGCCTGAAGTCATAAGAAATAATTCAAGGGCAGAATTTCTTTTAATGATTTTTTCTTCAAATTCTCCAAATTAAAGCAAAACAATCCATAAAAATAAGAACATAAAGAAAAAAGGAAGAAGAAAAGCATGATAAAAGAATGAACATGTTGACTGTTGACACCCAATTTTGACCCTCCACAACGTAATAATTTAAAAAATAAAAATAAATAAATAAATAATTAAAAATTAAAAGAATATATATATAATAACGAAATATGTATACATTATTATTTTAAAATAATTTTGGCATATATATTAAATAATTCTTGATCATTAGTATATACAAAAATTGTCTTAGAAAGATTATTTTTATAAATATTTTGTCAATTAGTTTGACCTAATTAATAGACTCACATTTCAAGTTAATTAGTTTAAACTTGAGTTAATTATTCTACTTTGTCAAAATTAAGAAACTTGTTAATTAATTGACATTTACCCATCTTATTCTAGCCTCTTCAAATAAATTGAAATAATTAGATTTTTTTATAAAACTCGAAATATTTTTCAAGTTATTTTGAAATAATTTTGTCATCTTTATTGTCTTAAGATAATGTATATAGTTTGTATTTTATTATCTTTTAGTAATATTCAAAATTGACCCGTAAAAGATTTTATTTATTTTTAATAATTATTTTATAAATTAATTAATTAATTTTACGTTTTCATTTCTTTCCCTAAATAACACATAATTAATTTTATCTTAACAACATTTTTAATTCTTCCATTAATACTACAACATGCAAATAATATATATCTTTCCCCTCATATTCCAATACTATTACTATTCTAATATACTCACCCCTTTCTATAAAACAATAAAATAAAAAACATATATAATAATAAAAAAAAAAAATACTGCCCACCACACTTTGTCTCTTTAAAATTAAAAGTAATTAATTATATATATGTATATTCCGAAATTCAAAAAATAAAAATAAAAATAAAAAATTAATTAATAAATAAATAATTACTTTTATTCTTCCGATAAAATAAATATAATATATGTATATATAATAAAAAATCCAAGCGTGCACCCCCTTCCCCATATATATTCTTCCGAAATATTAATAAAAAATAATAATAATAAAAAATAATAAAAAACTGACACGCGTGCCCCCTCCCCATACCCTATATTAATATTATATTAATTAACCCATAATCTTTTGTCCCCTCTTCAATATATATATATATATTTATCTGAATTCCTTCTTCTTCTTTTTTTCTTTTTTTTAAAAATAATAATAATAATAATAATAATAAAAATAAAAATATATTAAAAAAAATAATAAAAAATAAAAAATGTGTATTCTTCATACGAAAAATAAATAAATAATAAATATATTAATTTCCCATCAATATATATATATATATATATATATATATATTTCTTTCAGTATTTTTTTCCTCTATTCATCCCGCATTATTTTAATATTTTACCCCATTCCGCATTATTTTAATATTCTGTCGCATTATTTTAATAAACCGCCCATTAATTATTATTTTCCGTCGTTCCGTATTATTTTATATTTTCGTCCATTCCGCATTATTTTATTAATTTTCCCACTACACATTATTTTAATCATCCATTTTTTTATTTTTTTTATTCAATCTCCATACCCCTATAAATAGAGGAATTAGACAGAACAAAAGGGGGGCTTACACAGGCAGGAGAGGAGAGAAAACGGAGAGATGCAGGGCGAAGGAATTGGGATAGATTTTTGGCATAGACAAAAACTCCTACACTCGTATTCAAATATATCTTACAAAAATTCTCGAATCTTCTTTCTGAATTTGCACTTGAATTTACTTTAAAAATGAGGGTAGATTCATGATCAAATCATCCCCGTTCACTGCCCTGCAACAGGTAATATTTACTTCATGTTTCTTTGTTTTTTTTTGTTGTCATTATGCTTAAATATTGTCCTAAAAATACTAGCTTCCTAATTTCGTCATTCTTTTCTTGTTTGCATGGACACTTTGGGAGCAAAAATGGAGTCTTGATTTGAGACTCAATATAGTCGTCATCCCCTCACATGGAACCGATATCTTAGACCTCTCGAATAGCAAATAAAACAAGATGATCTCACTCGGACCCAATTCCGCTTGCTTATATTTTCAGTATTTTGTTTATTATTATTATTATTATTATTATTATTATTGTCGTTATTATTGCTGCTCCTGTTTTTATCATTATTGTTGTTATTTATTTATTTTATCATTTTATTATTATTATTATTAGTAGTAGTAGTAGTAGTATATTTATTTACTGTTATTATTAGTATTTTCGTTATTATTATTATTATCATTATTACTAGTATATTTTATTTACTGTTATTATTATATTTATTATTATTATTTTCGTTATTAATATTATTAATAGAAGTAGTAGTATGTTTATTATTATTATTAGTAGTAGTATTTTCGTTATTATTATTATTATCATTATTATTAGTTACTTTATTTATTGTTATTATTATATTTATTATTATTATTATTATTTTCGTTATTAATATTGTTAATAGAAGTAGTAGTATGTTTATTATTATTATTATTATTATTTTTCGTTGTTATTATTACCATTATTATTAGTATATTTTATTTATGGTTATTATTATATTTATTATTATTATTTTCGTTATTAATATTATTGATAGAAGTAGTATGTTTATTTATTATTATTATTATTATTATTCATTTTTATTATTACCATTATTAATAGTATATTTTATTTACTGTTATTATTAGTATACATATTTTATTACCGTTATTAATATTATTATTATACATATTTTATTACCGTTATTAATATTAGTATTATTGGTATACATATTTTATTAGTAGTTAGAGTTGTATTTTTTTTACTGTTAGTATTATTATTAGTATTTTCATTATTATTAGTATGTTTATTTACTGTAGCCATGTTGTTGTTATTATTATTATTAGTATTAGTATTAGTTTCTTTATCATTAGTATTTTTTTATTATTACTATTGTTATTATTTTCGTAGTAGTATCTTTATTTATTGTTATTATTATTATTATTATCATTATTTTCCTTATTATTATAATTATTAGTAGTACTAGTACTTTTACAGTTATTATTATCATTATTATTATTATTATTATTATTACCATTTTCATTATTATCATTATTATTATTATTATTTTCGTCATTATTATTATTATTATTAGTAGTAGAAAATTTTTATTTGCTATTGTTATTATCATTTTTTTTATTATTATTGTTATTGTTGTCATTATTATTTTATTATTATCGTTATTATTGTTATTGTTATTATTATTATTACTACTACTACTACTACTAATACTACTATTATTACTATTACATATTAAACTTGCTTATATGATTTGAATATGTTCTCATTTATGTAATAGCTAACATTATATTAGGTATAATATTTACGATCGTTTTTATCTCATTTAAATGATTTATTCAAATTATCCCCCCTTCATTAAATTATTTATATACCAAATCTATTTCTCTTATAAATTTTTCTAAATGTTTTAAATTTTATATTTTTTTCAAATTGTTTAATACCTTGATTATTGTTAAAACACATTTCTCCAAAGTTAGTCAAATAATTTTAAATCATCGGATAACCGCATATTAGCGGCTATTTTAAGTGCTAAAACCTTCTTAAAATAGTAATATGAACCTCGTACCTCTTCTCTCTAATTTTTAAGACTTAAATCTGTTAGGGTCTTTTAAATTAAGTTTTCTTAATTTCTTTAAAAAATTATGTGGCGACTCCTCTTTTAATAAAATTGATTTTTTCTAAAAAAGATGAAATTAATTTTAAAACCTTGTCCATTTTTTGACATAACATTGACAACAAAACACGATAAAAGAATGAACATATCTACAACAATACGACAAAGAAAAAAATAAGAACAAAAGACGGAGGGAGAGAGAAATCTAGATAGAGAAAGAATGAAGAATAGGATGGAGGGAGACAGAAAAAAAGAAGAAGATGGAGTAAGAGAGAACTATGGAGAGAAAAAAAAAAAAAGAAGATGGAGGGAGAGAGAAAGAAAGAAAAAATGAAAAGATAATTAAAGAAGAAAAATCAATTTAAAGTAGCAAGAAAGTCTTTTCAAAATTTTTGAAATTCTAATATGTAATCCAAAATTTCAAATACACTAATCAGTAATCATATTACTTTTCATTTAATCCTATTTAATCAATTCAATATCAACCATTTATAATTTCAAAACTTGAATGATATCTTTGTCTCATTTTTCTCAAGTAACTTGTTGCAAAACAAAAAAAACCACAAACACACATATATATGTGTAATAATAATAATAATAAATCACATATATTATGTCTCAAAAAGCTACATTAGATTCTAGAAATAAATTTAAAAAATCAAAAACTACAAAAATTGTACCTTATAATATGACTTTCTATTATTATTATTACTAGTGTAGCTTACTTGTGTTGCACGTATATGTCATATTAATATAAAAGATTTCACGCAAAATAAATTTATTATATAATATTGCAACTGAAGTTACAGTACATGTAATTATATTAATTTAACTGGAAAAATATTTCTTCTAAATTTAATATATGTGTTTGCACGTATATATCGTATCAATTAATTAGCATAAAATCTATTTTTAAAAAAGATTATATTATTGAAAAATAGCAATTAACACTAAAAATAAATGCAGTATTTACAATCGCTTATAAAAAAACACAAATATCAATCTACTACATAACTTTATCTCACAAGAAACTTCACCTCTGTGTCGATATTTATGATAAGCAGTGTAAAATTTGAATTAGGGACAAAGAAACTATATAAATTTATAATAAAAGAATCCTAAAGTTAATAACCTAACTAAAACCAAAAAGCCTAATTAAAGAAAAATCTAAAGAAGCCTAAACCTAATTAACTAAAACTAAATTCTATATACACGTCACTTTTGATTATCTCCACAAAATATAATTAAAAATTCTAAATAAAGAAAGCTTAAAAATTCTAAACTTAATTAAAGAAAAAAGTCTATTATAGACACAGTAATTTTGATTTTCTTAACAAAAAAAATTATTACTATTGTTAAGAAATATACTAGTTTAACAATTAAAGGGAAAAACAGCAACTAAAAGATTAATAAATAGAAAGAGAGAGTTTAGAGAAAGTATGTAATCTTTGATTTATTTATTTTATTTATTTATTTATTTTTATGTAAATAATATACATATTTATCGTAAATATTCATAAATATTGTGTCTACATATCTGGTAATACGCTTTGATTGCTGTCTCATTAAAAACCTTACCAGAAAAATCTAGTGGGACCAAAAAAAACCTTGGTTAAGGAAAAAAGAGTGCAGCGCGTATTTTACTCTCCCTGATAAAAACTTCATTTGATATTTTGGAGACGACGCATTCCAACCTTATATCTTAGTTTCTCCAAAGTTGATGTTGGTAATGCCTTTGTGAATAAATCTGCAAGATTATCATTTGAACGGACTTGTTGTACATCTATATCACCATTCTTCTGTAGATCATGTGTAAAAAATAATTTTGGTGAAATATGTTTAGTTCTGTCTCCTTTTATGAAGCCACCTTTCAATTGAGCTATGCACGCGGCATTGTCTTCGAATATAACTGTGGGTACTTTAACATCATTTTCCAGACCACATCTTTCTTTGATGAACTGTATCATCGATCTCAACCACACACATTCTCTACTTGCTTCATGAATTGCTATTATTTCAGCATGATTTGAAGGAGTAGCAACAATGAACTATTTTGTAGATCGCTCTGATATAGCAGTTCCTCCGTGTGTAAATAGATAGCATGTCTGAGATCGAGCTTTATGTGGGTCTGATAAATAACCTGCATCTGCATAACCAATAAGGTCTACGCAACCTTTGTTAGTATATAACAAACCCATATTAATAGTACCCTTCAGGTATCGCAAAATATATTTGATACCGTTCTAATGCCTTCGCGTTGGGGATGAACTATTCCTTGCTAGCAAATTAACAGAAAATGTTATATCAGGTTAGTTGCATTAGCAAGATACATAAGTGCACCAATAGCACTGAGATATGGTACTTCAGGACCAAAAATTTCTTCATCCTCTTCTGGAGGTTGAAATTGATCTTTTTCCATTTCAACTGATCGAACAAACATTGGAGTACTTAATGGATGTGCTTTGTCCATGTAAAATCTTTTTAAGATTTTCTTAGTGTAGGCAGATTGATGGACAAAAACTCCGTCTGCTAAATGTTCAATTTGCAGACCTAGACAAAGTTTTGTCTTTCCAAGGTCTTTCATTTCAAATTCTTTCTTTAGATATTCAATTGCCTTTTGGACCTCTTCAGGGATTCCAATGAGATTTATGTCATCAACATAAACGTCGAGTATAACAAACTCTGATTCCGTTTTCTTAATAAAAACACATGGACAAATAACATCATTAATATAGCCTTCATTTATTAAGTACTCACTTAGGCGATTATACCACATGCGCCCTGATTGTTTCAGACCATATAATGATCTTTGCAGTTTTATTGAGTACATCTCCAGAGATTTATTACATGCTTCAGGCAATTTTAGTCCTTTTGGGATTTTCATGTAAATTTCATTATCAAGTGAACCATAAAGGTAAGCTGTAACTACATCCATTAGATGTATTTCAAGATTTTTATGTACAGCTGGACTGATGAGATATCGAAATGTTATTCCATCCATAACAGGTGAATATGTTTCTTCATAGTTGACCCCGGATCTTTAAGAGAATCCTTGTGAAACAAGGCGTGCTTTGTATCTTACAATTTCATTTCTCTCATTTTGTTTACGCACAAAAACCCATTTATAGCCAACTGGTTTCACACCTTCAAGGATTTGGACTAATGTCCAAAAACCTCACGTTTAGCAAGCGAGTCTAATTCTGATTGAATTGCCTTTTGTCATTCTGGTCAATCACATCTACATCGACATTCTTCGACGGATTTAGGCTCAAGACTTTCATTATCTTGCATGAGGTTAATTGCAACATTATATGCAAAAAAATTATCCATCGTAATTTTCGATCGATCTAGATTTATCTCATCACCGGTAGAACTTATTAAAAGTTTTTCATTCACTTGAGTCTCGGGCTCACTGATTTCTTCAGGAATATTAGGAGTACTCAAATCTTGACCTTCTTCAGGAAATTCTTGTGTAGTATCATTTTGATTATTTCTCACACTTCTCTTTCTAGGATTTTTATCCTTTGATCTCAATGGTCTATCACGCTTCAGGCGTGTTTGGGATTCAGAAGCTATGATACTAGTAGATGGTCTTTTTAGGACATCAATCCGGATAGGCACATTCACTGCAGGGATATGTGAATTAGTTATTCATTTCAAATCAGTAAATGCATCTGGCATTTGATTTGTTATTTTCTGCAAGTGGATGATCTTCTAGACCTCCTGCTCACATGTGCGGGTGCGTGGATCAAAATGAGATAGTGATGAAATTTTCTACGCAATTTTTTTTTCTTTTTTGGGTTCCTTTTTGTCTTTCCCTAATGGCGGAAAAAGTGTTTCATCAAACCGACAATCTGCAAATCGAGCAGTGAATAAGTCTCCAGTCAACGGTTCAAGGTATCGAATTATGGAGGGTGAATCAAACCCAACATATATGCCCAACCTTCATTGAGGGCCCATTTTTGTACGTTGTGGTAGTGCTACAGACACGTATACCGCACAACTAAAAATTCTTAAATGGGCTATATTTAGTTCATGACCAAATACTAGTTGACGGAGAGTATTTATTATAATGTGTCGGTCTGAGACGTACAAGTGCTGTTGCATGTAAGATAGCATGACCCCAAACAGTAATTGATAATTTTGTTTTCATTAGTAGAGGTCTTGCTATCAATTGTAGGCGCTTTATAAATGACTCTGCAAGACCATTTTGAGTATGAACATGAGCAATAGGATGTTCAATTTTTATCCCAATTGATAAGCAATAATCATTAAATGCTTGAGATGTAAATTCTCCGGCATTATCAGGGCGAATGACCTTAATTGGATAATCTGAGAATTGCGCTCTCAATTTTATTAATTGTGCTAACAACTTTGCAAACGCCAGGTTGCGAGATGATAATAGGCACACATGAGACCATCTAGATGATGCATCTATTAGGACCATAAAATATCTAAGCAATCCACTAGGTGGATGGATAAGTCCACATATATCTCCATGTATACGCTCTAAAAAGGCAGGAAATTTGATGCCAACCTTCAGGGTCGATGGTCTGGCAATTAATTTGCCTTGATAACAAGCAGGACATGAAAATTCATCATTTGTAAGAATCTTCTGGTTCTTTAACGGATGTACTGTTGAATTTTCAACAATTCATCTCATCATTATTGATCCAGGATGACCTATTCGATCATGCCATAGCACAAATGTATTTGGATCAGTAAACTTCTGGTTTACGATCATATGTGCTTCAATTGCACTAATTTTTGCATAATATAGGCCAGATGACAGAGTTGGTAATTTTTCCAAAATATATTTCTGGCCTGAGACACTCTTGGTTATACCAAGATATTCAATATTCATTTCATTTAGTGTCTCAACATGATATCCACTTCTGCAGATATCTTTAAAACTTAACAAGTTTCTTGGGGATTTAGAAGAAAATAGTGCATCTTCTATAACAAGTTTCTTGGGGAGTTAGAAAAATATTTCTCGTCTTTAAATTTAGCATGGGTTGTTCCACTATCAATTACACAAATATCCTCGTGATTTGGTCATTGATCCAAATAAAATTTGAGGCATTTCCATATTTTCTTCAATAATAAATAAAATAAGTATTAACACATGGTATATTACACAAATTTTATTTATTTACATTGACTAGGAAAATACAAACATCATATTTAATACAGATAAGAAGAAAAATATTTGCATATTATTAGTCCTATCAATATTCATATTTTTGTCTGAAAAATTAAAGAAATCAGCTACATCCAAATGCATGAGCTCAATATTATCTTCAGAAATAAAATTTGTCTCTAAATTATTTTCTGCCCTCTTTAATGATGCCTGATATAGCTGAACCAGACGTTTTGACGACCGGTAAGTCCTCGACCAGTGCCCCACACCTTCACATTTATGACATACACTTTCTGAATTATTCTTCGGTAAAACTTCTAGCTTTTTACCCTGCCTTTTATATTGCTGATCATTTCTCGGTGCCAGCCGAGTATCATGATTAAAATTCCTTCTTTGACCACGACCACGATCACGACTGGGGCCATGGGCTTTTTTTCGTTGGTTATAGTTTGTCTGATTTACTTCAGAGAGTGGCAATGAACCAACGGGCCGACTATCATGATTTTTCATTAATAGTTCATTGTGGCGTTCAGCAATCAGAAGGTAAGAAAGTAATTCAGAATATTTTTTAAATTCTTTTTCGCGATATTGCTGATGCAGGAGCATATTCGCGGGTGGAAATATGGAGTATGTCTTTTCAAGTTTATCTTGCTTGATGATCTCTTCTCCGCATAAATTTAACTGAGCTATAATTCTAAACAGAGTAGAATTATATTCAGTTATATTTTTGAAATCCATTAATCTCAGATTTAGCCAATCATGACGAGCTTGTGGAAGCATGACCAACTTTAGGTGGTCATATCTTTCTTTTAAATTTTTCCACAATTTAAGGGGGTCTTTTAATGTGAGATATTATAATTTTAACCCTCGTCAAGATGGTGGCGGAGAAATATCATGGCTTTAGCACAGTCTTGATTGGATGCCGTATTGTCATCTTTAATGGTGTTTGCCAGACCCATTGATTCTAAATGAATTTCGGCATCAAGTGCCCATGACAGAACGAAACATATTTCACCAAAATTATTCTTCACACATGATCTTCAGAAGAATGGTGATATTGATGTACAACAAGTTCGTTCAAGTGATAATCATGCAGATTTATTCATAAAGGCATTACCAACATCAATTTTTGAGAAATTAAGATATAAAGTTGAAATGCGCCGTCTCCAAAATATCAAATGAAGCTTTCATCAAGGGGAGTAAAAATACGCGCTGCACTCTTTTTCCCTTAACCAAGGTTTTTTTTGTCCCCCTGGGTTTTTCCTGATAAGGTTTATAATGAGGCAGCACTCAAAGCGTATTATCAAATACGTATATTATTTCTTATAGAGTTTTTATGGAGGCACATTATACATAGACATCCAAGGGGGAGTGTTAGGTATTGAATGCTTTTCAAGTGGGCCTCACTTGTAAGTGGGCAACTTGCCCACTTGGTATGTAATCAAATTCTTTGCCTATATATATATGTGCAATGGCAAAGGAAGAAAAATACATAGACAGAAAAACACGCATAACTCCTCTCTTTTCCTCTTTCCCTCATTATTTCTCTCTAATTAATTTTGCCAAGTTAGTTATTTTAATAACAACTATTACTATTGTACCATATTTTTATTTTTATTGTTATTACTATTATTAGCTACTTGATAGATATTATATTAATAATATATTTGAATTTTTTTGTATTTGACTCAATTAAAAGCTCGAAAAAGTACATCAACCACACACTTCATTCATACCAAATATATCAGCACTTCTAATAGTTCTAATACAGATGTTTTAATAAATAAATGAAGTTTTAATTGATTTTAAACTTCTAAATATTAAAAGAAATAGTAAATATGGTGAAAAGAGGATTTTGTCTAAACAAGAGTTTTTTAATGAAGGGCAAAAAGTTCAATCAATATTTTAAAGTTTTTTGTGCTTTTAATATAATACTAGTGTCTATGACTGTGTTTTGCACGTTACTCCCTATTAATTATCATATAAAAAAGAACTCTGATGACTAATTCAGAGTTCCATCTCCACGTCTCACTCAGGACTCAATCTCGACACCTGACACCCGAATCGGGACTTTACTCTAGAACCAAGACTTGTCGCTGACTCCCGACCCATTTCCTGATCCAACACTTGTTCGACCTAGGACTCGAATCGAATTTTGGATCGGGACCAGACTTCCTACTTTCGATCTAAGATTCGACCCTGCACCCGACTTTCGATCGAGATCTGATCCCACCCGACCCTAACATCCGACAGAGACCTACAATGGCTTCAGACTCCTTACCTGGCCCAACTTCTAACTAGAGATCCGGCCCCGACATCAAACCTTGGATCTAACTTGTGAATCGGGATTTAACTCCGAATCTGACCCAGGACTTGCTCTCGACTTTCGACATAGGACCCGACTACAACTTTTGATTCAGGACTCGACTTTCGAATCGGGATCTAATCTTGACACTCGACCCCGACAATCGATTAAGGACCCACTCTGATACTTGACCTGAGATCCGACCTCGACTCTCAATTTGAAACCTAATAGCGACACCCGACACGAAATCCCACCCTGACACCTAACTTGGAACCCAACCTTGACACCTCAGAATCTTACCTCGATTTCTGATTCAAGATCTGACACTCAAATTGAGATCTGACCCTAGATCTCGAATCATCTTGAATTTAGAAAAAAAAAGGTTAATAACGGGTGGCTGTAACTACTATTAAATATTTACTCCTTAAGGATATAAAAGTCGTTCAATATTATTAAATGTGTAGAAATTTCCTACTCATAATTTATTGGAAATAGATTTAATGTTAAGCTCCTACTATTAATAGGATAATATATATCATACAATGAACTTAGTCCTAATAGAAATATGTTTTGTTTAGTTGTAGTATAAAATTACATTTATATCCATTAGTAGTTGTTTAGATAGAGGAAATTTTAACTTAAAATGACAAATAAGTAAGAGCCCGTTTGGATGGGCTTTAAGTTGGTCAAAACCAACTTAAAACCCCTTTTTAGCTTTTGGACGTGTTTGCCTAATGCTAACTTTAAGCCATAAAATTCTTAAAGTCAGTAAAAAATGAAAAGTTAGAATTCCTAACATTTTTTTTCTAAGTGCTTAAAGTCATTTTCTTTGACCATGGAAATTACTTTTATATCTCTTATATTTTAACTAAATTTCTAAACTACCTTTTTATTCTTTTAACCCTAAAATTCACATCATTTTCCTCAATTAAGTACTTTTATCCAAACACTCAACTGCTTATTTATAAAAATAACTTTCAGGACTTCAAAGTTCTAAAAACATTTCATACATAAAAGTTATTTTTTAAGCCTATCCAAACGGGCTCTAAATCAATTTTCAATGGATATTTATGTCAATCAACATTTATATTCGTGCTTTTATAATAATATAAATAGATAGATTCTTCTTCTTCTTCTTATTATTTTCTCATAGTTTCTATTAGATAATAAAAAGTTTATATAAATATTTGACAGAATGATATATCTTTTAAGTTTGAAAGAACCAAAATTTCTTAGTTTCATATTTAAAGGGCCATTTTTGTCAATTTTGTCATTCTAATCCTTCATTAAATTTTATTTCCAACCAAAATTACGCCTAAATTTGAACAAGCTGCTTAACTAAACCAGTGGCTTCACAGCAGGAGGAGGGAGACAAAGATGGCGGGTCAATTGAAAAACCCTAAGAAACAGTTTCAGCTAAACCCTAATTGGGCCCAGCTCCGTCAAGTATTCACTCTTTCTCTCTCTCTCTCTCTCTTTCTGACAAACTTTATTTTCTATTCTGTAGTAATGTATTTCTGATTATGCACTCGATTTCTTTGCTCTGCAGCAATTGAAGAGCAATGGCTTCCAGAAGCAACTGTCAATTCCTTCAGAAACAGAAAACCCTAATTCCATATTAGGTATAACCTATTTTTTTTGGATTTTTAAATTTTGGGTTCTCATTGTTTGAGGTTTTGTTTTTGGTTGCTATCGTAGGAAAGCGCAAAAGCAGGTCCAGTGATGACTCTGGTGATGCTCGGCCTAATCCTCTTATTCCAACTTCATCAGATTCAAGGTGAGTTTAAAAAGGCCTTTTTTGGGGGCGGTGGCGGTACATGTTTCATTATTTGCTTAGATACCTTTTATAAATGATTATAAAAAACTTGTTTAACTAGGATGTTTATCTACAAGTATATACCTAGTGTATTTCCACAAGTGGGGGTGTGAGGAAGGTTTGTGTGTACACAAAACGACAAGAGTGAAGAAACTAAGACAAAATAGTACACAGGGCATGACAAAACATACTTAAAAAGAAACAATAGCTACAACAAAATAATACAATAAATGAATTATAGTGGATAATAGATAGTAACAGAAATTGAAGGAACAAGAACCTACAAGACTAATACTATGATAACTAGTATGGAAGGATAAGTGAGAGTATACTCAACTACCTCTCAACCTTCTATTCTAATTCATGTTTTCCATAATTTTTTATTCAAGGTCATGTCCTCGGTAAATTGAAGTTGCGTAATCTCCTGTCTAATCACCTCTCTCAAATACTTCTCGGGCCTACCTCTACCTCTCCCGAAACAATCCATAAAACCAATCTCTCACACCTTCACATTGTGCATCTCCTTTTCACATGTCCGAACCATCTTACCCTCGCCTCCCCTATCTTGTCCTACACCAAAGCCGCTTCCACCTTGGCCTAGATATAGTCATTTCTTATCTCATCTATCCTAATATGTCCACACATCCATTTCTGCAACTTTCATCTTCTAAATATGAGAGTTCTTGACTGACCAACACTTTACTCCATACAACATAGTCGGTCTAACCACCACTCTATAAAATGCGCCTTTAATTTTTTGGTGGCACCTTCTTGTCATATAAGACTCTGGAAAAGTTTATTTTCAAAATGTAATCAAATGTTATAACCATGTTCATTAAACCTAAATGTCTGTGTTATTTTAACATTTGCAGGAAATCAGAAAGATTTTATTTTTAACTTGTCACAACATTAAAATACAATCGAAATCACACATTTCTGTTCTTATTAAAGCCTCTTCGAGTTCAAGTGTGATTTAGTTTTTATTTATTTTTGATTGTTCATTGAGTAAATTTTTTACTGTTCTGCAATTTAATCGTTAGCTGCATGACAGTGTTACAGATGTGATTGCGATGGATTGTGAAATGGTTGGCGTAAGCTCTGTGGGGAACAGAAGTGCTCTTGGGCGAGTTACACTGGTATTCCGTTTTTCTTCTCATTTACTTAAATACTAGTGATTACTTCACAAAATTTGACAAATGGTTTTACTAGAAATTGTTTTCAGTTGCTTCCCCAGTTTAACTTGATGCTTTTAATTATTAGTTACAAGCTTATAATGCACTATGATTTCATAACTAGGCTGTCGTATCCTATAGTAAGTTCTCCTCTAGTTGGTCTTAGTCTTCTGAGCGTATGCCACACGTAGAATTATCCTATGGTCTTATGGGTGTATGCGAACTTATAGTACAATAATTATTGATGTTGCTATGTTCAAGCTTCTTGTTGTTTCCCTAAGAAATATAAATTAGCGTGTTGATTATCCAGGTTACATTTCATTAGTTCTTTTGTGTGTTTGAACCTACAATTTTGTTATAAGCTTGTTTATTTGACTTATACATGGACAGTTGAATGCAAACCAGTTTATTGCAGGTCAACCAATGGGGAAATGTCATATATGACGAATATGTTCGTCCAGTTGAACGTGTTGTTGACTTCCGCACCAAAATCAGTGGCATTAGACCTCAGCACTTAAAGAAAGGTTGGTTTTACTTCACCCCTTACATTTGAAAAGATACCAACAGAAGGAGTCTTGTCTCGTGAAAGAATAATGACTACAGAAAAAGCTATTCTTGCTAAAGAAGCAGAAATTTGAAAACATTCTTTTATTATACTTTAGTATGTTAAGTTAAGCCTCCTAAGAGGCAGTGTGGTGTTACTTTAGCACGTGAAGTTGAAGCCGTTCTAGAAGCATTGTGGAATTTTCTCGCTCCTATTCTTCTTATTTTGATCCTTAAAGTTTTTCCATCCGAACTACATAATGAATATGCATCACGTGGAGTCCGAACGAAAATTTAAGCTCTTTTATAAATGCTCGCATGTGAGATTCTCATCGGCCATAACAATGCTCATAGATCATCCATATATGTTAGTAGGCATTTGGCCATGTTTCACTGTGAAAATAAAAAAAGTAGTTTTTGTTTTCAAAATGAAAAATGATATTTGAAAATTGAAGTTGTGTTTTGCCTTTGGAGTCTTGTGTGATAAAAATGTACCACCAAATTCTATAGTGGTGGTTAGTCCGACATTGTTGTACGGATCAGAGTCATGGCCAGTTAAGAACTTACATGTTCAGAAGATGCATGTTGTGAAAATGAGGATGCTGAGATGGATGTGTGGGCATACTAGGAGCGATAAGATTATGAATGAGGTTATCCGGGATATGATAGGATTGGCCTCCGTGGTGGACAAGGTGAGAGAAGTGAGATTATGATGGTTTGGACATGTGAAGCGGAGATGCGCAAACACTCTAGTAAGGAGGTGTGAGAGGTTAGATGTAGTAGGCACGAGGAGAGGTAGAGGTAGGTCGAAAAAGCATTTGGGAGAGGTGATTAGAGAGGGCAGGGCATATGGACACGACCTTAAATAAGAGAGTGTGGAGGTTGCGTATTAGGATAGAAGGTTAGTAGGTAGTGGAGTGTTGCCTTACTTTCATGGGTTCAGGCTTGTTAGTGTATGTCGTAGTACTAGCCATATTCTTGTAGTTCTAGTTTTTTATATCTATCACCATCTGTACTATTTTGTTGTTATACTTATTCTTTCTTTTAGGTTGTACGCTGATTCTCTTATTAATTTTTATGTTTTCGTCATTGTTTTCTTCTTCTTTATCTTTGTCCCCACAAGGTAGTGGTAAGGCCTGCGTACACTCTACTCTCCTCAAACCTCATTTGAGGCCAGGGATTCCACTAGGTATGTTGTTGTTGTTTATGGCCAAACATGAAAGTGAAAAATTTTCATGGCCAAACGCCCCCTTAGAATTTGAAATCATTTTACTTGAAACTACTTTCGGTCTTGCAAATGTTAGGTAGCTCCGTCTCCTCCTGAAACTTATAATATCTCCTTATTCTTAACAACCGGTGTCAATATCAATGTAGCTCGCATTATTCTTAACTACTACCTGTTACTTCTTTTGCTTTATTTATCTTGCTATTTTGCGGTTGATATTTTCCTTTCTATCCTGCTCTGATTACACTTCTTTGAGCCAAGAGTTGATTGGAAATAGCCTCTCTACCCTACTAAGGTAGGGGTAAGGTTTGCGTACATCCTACCCTCCCCCTACCCCACTTTTTGGGATTACACCGGGATGTTGTTTTTTACGAGTTCTTCCATAGTACAGTCACCTCATTGTCCATGATATCCTAAACTAGTGTTGGAGTCGTCGGAAATTAATTTTGAAGCACACAAATTTGAGTAGAAGGGTTTATAGTTTTCAATAGGATCATGGAAACATTGAAGTTATTTCCTGCTCTTAATACACTTGGGAGCCGTTTGGTTCCCGTGATTAGGATTCTACTCTCTCTACAAAATGTAGTGCCTGATCTTCTTTACAAAGAAGAAACTTATGGTGCACCAAAAGCTAATCTTCTTTGAGGTAATTCTCTAATTTAAACTATGGTCATACCTTGTACTCTTTTCAACTTTGACTATGCTTAAACTATTTAAACTTTGTATTGTTTTCAATATCCAAACCATGTTTTTACTCCATACCGTGAGGCTACTTGTTTTGTACTACTTTTAACAATTAAAATTCATCAAACCATTTTAAAACATTTTTTCATTTTGAGTTTACATTTGATTTCTTTGTCTAAACCTATTTTTCAAACTTGTCTTGGAGCACTAAAAAGGAGTTGATCATACAAAGTGAAATAGAAGAAAGTAATTATCAATTTGGGTTTTCTCTGGCTTGTTTGATCCTGAGAAAGGGTGCACCAAAAGCTAACAAAAAAATCACATGTTATTCCTTAGATGTAAACACGAAGTCATTTCTATCCCCTTAAAAGTTGAACTATTTCTCTCTTCCCTAGGTCCCATGAAGACAACAATTATAGTTCTACTGGACCCTATTGCAACTGAGAATTTAGTCCATATAGGCTAGTGGTTTGCACCAAAATTTTATTTAATGATGGAAATTGACCAATTTGATAAATATACTCCAAGTCATTTCTGTCCCATCAAAAGCTCAATTATTTCTCTCTTTCCACAGGGCCCATGAAGACAACAATTACAGTTCTATCAGACACTATTGCAACTGAGAATATAGTCCATCTAAACTAGTGGTTTGCACCAAAATCTTTTATTTTGAACTTGGTAACTTTGTATTATATCATAGCAGTACATGGGTAGTACTAAACCTTATATACAAATGAACTTCAAACTCCACTGTTCTAACTCTATATTGAATCTAAAACATCAATTATAGAGACAATTTCATTTGAGTATAATCGATTACACCAAAAAAATAATGACAAAATGTTGTTAAGCTTAACTTTCTGCACACTATTCTCTATGCTCTCAAAACACCTAGAATTCCTCTCTTTCCAGGTTGCCCACCCTATTGAAGCATGATAATTCTCCATCTAGTTCTGTCTTTAGCTATCACACCTACCTCCTCCCAACTTTTTAGAGGTTCAGTAATTCTCCTAGGCATAGTCTAGGATATGCCTTTGAGACTCAAGAATACCCTCCATAACGGTTGAGTAAATTTGCAGTGTAGAAATAGATGGTTAACAATTTCTGATGTTTTTCTACATATCAAACACCTAGAACATAAGGTTATCCCCCTTTTCATTACATTATCCTGTGTCAAAGCTGCTTTCTTAACTAGCAGTCATATAGATTATGAGACTTTATAAGGAATTCTGCATTTCCAAATTTGTCTCCATGGTCAGGTAGGAATCTGTTGACTTGGTTGCTCCATCTGTAAGCTGCACCTACTTTAAATATACCTTTGCTACTTCCTTTCCACCATAATGCATCCTCTTCTGCTTGGACACCATTGAAACTTCCAACAGTGTTGAGAAATTTTGCCACCCTCATCACTTTCCAGTCATTGAGTTGTCTCCTGAAATGGAAATTCCATCATTGTGTTGTCCAACCAAAATCTTATTCAATGATGGAAATCAACCATTATATGATATGTGTACTGATGAATTTTCTAACTTTCATAGAGCTCCAGGCTTTAACTAGTGTAAGTATCTCTGATATTGAAGGGCATAGACCAGTTTATAACAAAAAGGGTTAGTACCATATTCCATAGTGTGTTGCAAAAGACAGTGAAGCACAAGGTGGTTGATACTTTCTAATGTTGACCGACACATGTAATGTAACACCTATTGACCAGTTGGAATCTTCTTCTCGTAAGATTGTCTTGAGTGAGACATACTTCTTTTAAGGAGACTATAGGGAGAAGTTGTCTTTTAGACTAATATCCAGGTCCATAGATCAATCATCATCTTATTGGAGCTAAAGTATTCATATCTTGCCTTGACTGTGTATAAACCGTTACTAATGAAGCCCCATTATAACTTATCACTGGGTGACGTGGCCAAGTAAATGTTGATTTAGTCATAAGCAACACAAGAATAAAACTGCTCTGATACCATGTAAGTTTTGGTACCGAAGTTGTACAATATTATTCATCGATAGAGGTACAAATATATAGGTTAGAAAAACAAACAAACTAGTAATCAAATCCCTTGATTCTAAGAGATTTGAGAATCAAGGGATGATTTTATTTGATCTAATTTCCTAAACTATTTAATAACTTATTAGATCTAATTTTATTAGATCAATTTAGATCCCACAAAATCAGATCTGATCATAGTATCTATTCACAAATCACAAATCAATGTTGTAGTCCTCAAAGGCACGGACACATTTCCTTCTTCAAGCTTCTCTTTTATGAAGTGCCTATTGACTTCAACATGCTTTGTTTTATCATGTTGAACTGGACTGTGAGCAATATTTTTTTTTTGGATGATTGTGGTGTTCGAGCCAACTTTTCGCACCTCAATTAATTTCACGGGATACTTGCCACCTCCCACCGATAATATTTAGCAGGTAACTCTGTCCACCAAGGCTAGGACATATGAGAGGAATCACCTAATATATCTTTGGTCTCGGTTGGGATTTGAACCTGAGATCTCATGACTCTCAACCACTTCATTGACCACTAGGACACACCTTTGGGTGATTGTGAGCAATACTTATGGCGGCTTTGTTGTCACACTGCTTTGTTCTATCATGTTGAACTGGAGTGTTGATTTGTGATATCTAACTATGATCATATCTAATTTTGTAGGATTTAAATTGATATGATAAATCAGATCTGATATGCTATTATAGTTTTAGGAAATTAGATCAAATAAAATCATCCCTTGATTCTCAAATCTCCTAGAATCAAGGGATTTGATTGCTAGTTTGTTTGCTTTTCTCTACTATATATTTGTACCTCTACAGATGAATAAGATTGTACACTTTTGGTACCAAAACTTACAATTGTATATGATTATGTGGCAATTAACGGATGAAAATTATCCCACTTGTAAGTTGAGTTTTCAATTTTTATTCACTCTCACACACCTAAAAGAGTGTATCCACACTCTTTGCCATATCAACATCCAAGGGGCGAAGACTACCAAGTTTCAGGGTAATTAAGACAAAATATAGTTCAGGTGTGCACTAAATAAACAATGCCAAATTCATTTATATCTTTTAGCTGGAATAGAGTTATATGTTTGTTAATATGACTTGAACCTGGAATTTAGAAGTTTGCCACCTGATGCAACATCCCAAAAATGAGCATGATACGCTGTACGCATAACACAATTGCAATATAATTTGAGGCTCGGAGTAGAAGTATTACCTATAATTGATGTTATGGATTAAGGATTCTAAGTCCATCTCACTTTCCTGGTAGTGAGTTCAATGACTCGTGCACATTCAAGCAAGAGAGTTTTGTCCATAATGCATGAAAGACATGAAGATTCAAATCCAAGTATCATTTATGCATTCTAAGTCAATAGTTAATGGGTTGAATTTTGTATTTTGCGACTGAAAATTCACATCTGATTTTTCAATAGAAAGGTAAGAGAAAGTTTTGAACATTATGAATTTTGAGATAGACTCAATCCAAATTGATAGGATGAATCATACCCAATCAAAAGGGAAGAAGGAATAGGATTTCTTTGACTTTTAGGAAAAATTAAGGAAAACATAATTCAAGGTGTAAGTACAATAAAAAGATAATTCAGTAATCTATTTCGCTAAGATTAGAAAGAGAACTTTAAATCCAACATGGGGAGTGGAAGGTTTTGATTCTTTTGTTCCGGGAGGAATAACCTCTCATCATATTGCAGCAGAAACATTGGGCATATTAGCGGGCCTATTCCATCTTAGCGTCCGTCCGCACAACGTCTATACAAAGGATTGGGTATGGGAAATATTGAAACTGTCCATTTCAGTAATATCGCTGCTATCTTTTTTGCTGCTTTTGTTATTGCCTGAACTATGTGGTATGGTTTGACAACTACCCCGATTGAATTATTTGGGCCCACTCGTTATTAATAGGATCAGGGGTACTTCCAGCAAGAAATATATCATAGAGTTAGTGTTGGCCTAGCAGAAAATCAAAGTTTATCAGAAGCCTGGTCTAAAATTCATGAAAAATTAGCTTTTTATGATTACATGAGCAATAATCCGGCAAAAGGAGGATTTTTTTTTTGAACTTGGTAACTTTGTATTATATCACAAAACAATACATGGGTTGTATTGAAACCTTATAGACAAGTGTACTCCTAATTTCACTCTCTATAATTAGATTGAGTCTAGAACATCAATAATAGAGGGTGTCTATGATTGATTACACCAAAATACTAAAAGGAGAATGAAGTTAAGTTTAACTTTCTGCACACTGTTCACTATGCTCTCAAAATATCTTGAATTCCTCTCTTTCCAGATAGCCCCCCATATAGCACTAGGAATAATTCTCCATCTATTTATGTCCTTTGCATGAACCCCTTCTTCCTCCCAGCTCATTAAGGCCTCAGTCACTTTCCTAGGCATGGTCCAGGAAATGCCTTTAAGGCTGAGAAATATTCTCCATAATTGCTGCGTGTATTGGCAATGTAAAAATAGATGGTTGACTGTCTCAATTGTTTCACTACATAGGAAACACCTGGAGCACAAGGTTATCCCCCTCTTCATGACATTGTCCTGTGTAAGCTGTAAGGACTGCTTCCTTAGCCTTTAACCAGACAAAGCAGGAAACTTTGTTGAAGGAGGATTACTCATAGCAGGTTCAATGGATAACGAGGATGGAATAGCGGCCACAAAATATTATTTTATTCTTGTCTTTCAAAAAAAAATCCACAACATACCCGAACAATCATTTATAGGATTTAATGATTCCTAACAACGTATTCATCTCTTTCACTATTTGCATTTGGTATGGTTATTTGCTTTGGTAATAAAAAGAATAATGGTTTGGGTCTACGTGGTTGAATGCTATAAATTTTTGATCTAGTAAACTTAGAAACGAATCATATATTTAGATACCAGTTGAATCAATGAGTTATCATAATTTTCTATTCAACCACTTTCTGGATTGGTTTTGGGCTAAATACCCTGAGGGATTCTATATAAGTTGAAAATATTTAGGCTTAAGTTCATCAGTCTCTAACTGAATAAACTAGAATAGATAAAACCTCCATTTCTTTCTAATTAAAAGATTTGTGTAAAAGGAAATTATATTGCAATCTTTGTTGAACAACATCACTAGTTTAATGGATCAAAGTAGAATAGGCTGTCGGTTTTATCTCTAATCTGAAGGTTTATATTTTCAATTTGGATCAAATGTTTTTAGCAGTCAGTTTGAAGTTTGACTTTGATCTGGACAAGTATTTATGGACGAGTAATTGCATTTTCGTGAACACCACTTTCTGCAAGTTATATGCTCAAAGCAATATCAAAAATATTTTTGTTTGGTTTGCCTAAGTAATGTGCTCTTCTAATGTTATCTGCAGCGAAAGATTTCCGTGTCGTTCAGAAGGAGGTGGCAGAACTAATAAAGGGACGGATTCTTGTTGGCCATGCTCTGCGAAATGATTTTAAGGTAACTGTGCACCTTCTCAGACTAGTATCTGGAGTACTTTCTATAACTAATGGGGAAATGTTTCCTGTACAGGCCTTGTTATTAGGCCATCAAAAGCAGGATATTCGTGACACTTCTGAATATAAACATTTTCTAAGGTAAGCTTTGCCCCTTCCACCCACCTACCCACCATAAAGAAATTCTTGATTACTTGCAACTTTCAGCTACTAGCCTGTAATTTGGCTGCAATATGGTGCTGATAAATTAGGGAAGGACGCAGTCGTGCACTACGGAACCTTGCTACTGAAGTCCTTGGAGTGGAGATACAAAATGGAGAGCACTGCCCGGTTAGTTCTATGCTTTTTAATGACTTCATTTTGCTCTTTTACTTTCATTTCTTGTTTCTCATTTTAACCAGTGGAATCCTTACTGTATGTGTACTGTTATGGACCTCCAAATATTACCTTGTGTTTGAGTTTGGTTTTAATGACTGAATCTAAAAGAAAGTCAATTTTATAGCAGCGTGTCAGTGTATTATCCCAGTTCCATATCCTAATGAATTCTAACTTGTATCCATCTTCATATTTTGCAGATAGACGATGCCCGTGCTTCTATGATGCTTTACCTAAAGCACAGAAAAGAATGGGAAAAGAGCATCAAGGACTTTGCAAGACTGAAGGAGAAACAGAAAAAGCGTAAACCAAAGAAAAAAAACAGGAGTTTGAGAAGACCTGCGTCTGAATAATGCTGAAAATGCTTCCTAACGAGATAACTCAAATTCATCTCATTTCTCATTACATGCATCAAATTACTGTCTAAGGTGGAGCAGAGAGACAAATGACTATACATGGTAGATGATTGTTGTGGATGTGAGATGCTCAAAGCAAGAATTATAATTAGACCCTCTCTCTCTCACTCACTATTATGGTCTGCCAGAAGCGAGACATGGATCCACCCAAGATTGGTTCTGTTAGTGAAAGGAGAAACATATCATCTCTATCGTGCTTTTTCACTGGAAAACTGCCAGTCTTTTGTACCAGATTCATTTATCCTAAGCCTTCCTGTTGGTGCTTTTCTTAAATTGTTCTCATATAGAATTGAGCAGTTCTTTCATATTTGCCAAATGGAACTTCATCAGAAGTAAAAACTCATACAAGGGCAATTAGTAGAGTTACTAGAGTTGTGTTCACAATTTTGGACTTTTTTGCTCACAACATTCTCCAGGAGGCTTTTATTTGATTCTGATTGAAGTTTTTGTTGCAGAAGAGCTTGTATCATGTGTAACAAATATTGGACTATGTAGTTACTGTGATGGTAGTTGAAAAGTGGTGATAGTCTTATATCTCTGCTTCTTTTCTATAGTTGATCTTATGCTTGCTATACCAAATGATCATCAGATAATTATTCAAGTCAATTAGCTATGAAAGTAATTAGTAAATAGCTCATTTGTTGATGAGTTAGCAGGCCCGAATGTCATGACCCACCACTTGATCATCTAGAAGGGGAAGAATCTAGAGTGAGTAAGTTGTTGAGTGCTGCACGAAAGTCTTAGTTGAAGTCTAAGTCCGTGACACTTAGCTCAGTAGCTGGAATTAGCTTGGAGGAAACTGAGTCACAAACTGAAATTTACCTCATGAACTAACTGGAGTTCAGATCATGCAAGCTGGAGTAATTGCCAGTTGAGATTTAACATAATGTTTCACTTGTTCAGAATTCGTCAACAAACATAAATTGAAAGTAAAATGAAGAAATAAAGCTAGGGGCTAAGGAAGTAGAAGAAACAAAAGAATAAGAAGACAGATACATCATCAATATGAGTAATAGGTTTATTAACATTTTACAGAATACGAGTCATCAAAAAAGTAAGCACAAAAAGGAAAGGAATTATCAGAAGATTTTGAGCAAAGGAAAAACATGTTCATGAAAGATGACATCTCATAACACAAAACATGTATTGTTCTTCAAGTTATACAACTTACATCCCACAAAGACATATTGACTGATTAAAGAGCTCTAGGATCAAATTTGTCTTTGTGATTTAGGTATTGTGGGGGTAACATAAACAACCAAATACAATGAGATGAGTGTATGCAAGAGGTTTCCTTAGAGTAATTCATAAGAACTACTATTTTTTTTCGTAACATAGAATTGCAACTTATAACACAAAGATCCTCTAATCACCATGCAACACAATACCCATTACTCTACCCCTTTCAGTGTCATTATTTTCTGTTGGATATATATAAATACTTTTAAGATAATATTTTTTTACTCGCATACCAAATATAAAAAAATAAGTAAACTACTTATTTTTTTAAAAAAAAATATTTTTCATTCGGTTAGGTTCTGTTTTATGTATGCGATAAACCGATATCCCAATAAGATATTTTTTATCGGTTTATCGATTTTTGGTCTTTTACGGTTCAATTTTCAATTTAACCAGTAAGAAAAAGCTCATAAAATAATTATATGACTTCATCAACAATTTGGTGCAACAAATCAATAATGTAACTTTATTGAATGCTCATAAAATAGAAAAAATAGTAATTAACATGAAAAGAAGTATACTAATGCAACACAAATAAAAAAACTAGGACAATAATGTGAATTGAAGGCTAACGATCAAATGTAATAACCAATACGATACTGATATTAATATTTAATATTTATGTTAAGGTAAAGTAGTAAATTATTAATGTCTTAACGAGTTATCAGTTTACCCAATATTAAAAAATTAATATCAAACCAATAACCCGATAATTTTTCAGTAAAATCATTAAAAAATCACTAACCCATTAACCATAGTTAATAACATTTTTTTTCAATTTGATATATATGTTTTTCACTCCCTATGGTGCAATTTGTGCACTTTTGAGAAGCAGCCACGGTACTTAGTTTTGTCTGTGCGGATAAAACAGCAGACACGCCCACTTCACTCTCCCCTCTTTTGCATGTACACTCACTCAAATAAATATGCATCCATCAAAATTTTGATTTCCCCAAATCACTCAATTTGCTACTCAATTTTATTTTTTTTGCAAAACAATGATGCGATTCCTATCGCGGAGCAGGAGGATTGAGATTGTTACTGGAAATGGAGGAATTTCTAAGTTAGGTTTTGGCAAAAGAGGTATTGTTACGAGCTGTAGAGCTGTGTTATTGCCGAGATTTGGTGGACCGGAGGTGCTTGAGTTTCGTGACAATGTATCTGTTCCTGATCTAAAACCTAATCAAGTGCTTGTTCGTGCTCGTGCTGTTTCTATCAATCCACTTGATACCAGAGTTAGTTCGATTATTTTGTTTTGCAATTTCATTTCTTCATTCTGATTGGTTTTGAATTGTAGAGAGAAATCGATCTGTAGTAGAATCTCGTGTTGGTATTTGGAACTCATGTGTTTTTCAGTAACGAAATGGACCTGTTAAATGAATCCTCTCTGATTTAGACTATTTCTATGCTGGCCATCATTTGCATCAACGGTTGATACCGGAGTTAGTTCAATTGTTATTTGAGTGAATGGTCAAAAACACACCTAAAAGATATATATTTTTTTTGAGTTTTATACCTCAACTATCGCCAAATGTTTATTGAAACACACCTTAATGATCAGCTGTTCACTTTTCTTACATTAAATATCATCATCTTCCAGGTAGGAAAAGTGAACAATTAATAGTTGAGGTGTGTTTCGAGAAACATTTGGTTATAGTTCATGTTGGAAACTTACAAAACTGATAGTCAGGTATGAAATTCAAAAAAATCGAGATATTTTAGGTGTGTATTTTACCCTTCTGATCGGAAATGTTGCCAAATCGACATGTAATACAATTTTGTGTTGGTACTTGAAACTCACTGTGTTTTTCAGTAGATGTGTTCAATCTGTTATATCTCAATTTCTGTCTGGTTGGGATGATTATATGAATCATCACTAATTTGGACTATTTTTTTGTGCTGGCTATCATTCCTGCTTTATTTTGCTTAGGATCAACTATACTTTGAGAAACTTAAATAGGTGGGGTTGTCTGATGATTTCAGAAAATTCAGTCGTGTCACTATAATGTGCTTGATGTTGAAGGTGAATAGAGGAAAAGGGGATGTGTAAGAAAATTGTTCAAATTAGGGCAAAATTTTATGCCTTTTAAGACCTAAGCAATCTATGGTTTTCATTTCTTTCTTCCTTTTGTTTTTGTCTGAGAAAGCATAGAGACTTCCACTTTAGAGAATTTTGATGAAATGATATCTTAAACATAGTGGAGCATCTTTGATCTATGTTATTGATCCCTTAATTTTCTTTGTTGATGCGCCACATGGAAGTTGTTGAATAAGTAAACCCCTTCTAAAAGTTGATTATGAACAAAGATTTTTCTGGTCATTCATTTATTATAAAAAATCAAGGTATAGGAACTTATTAAGTGAGAATTATGCTTCCGGATGAATACAGTATTACTGTGAAGGGCAATGCAGATAACATCGAAAATAAAATGTCTAATTGTTTTCTCTTTTTTTTTTACTATGGAAGATTTTTTATGCATGCGTCAATTCAATGTGGATACGATATTAATTTGACGGATACCATTCCGTATTTTCCTTGTTCTACTATTGAGACCTGGTTATAGTTATAAAGCAATGTTTCCCCTAAATCTTCTGAACTTATTTCTTCCTGGGAAGCTATGCCATAGAAATTGTGATCACAAATCCATATTCACATTATTTTGCATTGAGCATTTAGTAGATGCTTTAATATGTTTCAGATGCGATCAGGATATGGACGTTCAATTTTTGAACCACTTCTACCATTGATTTTGGGCCGAGATATAAGTGGTGAAGTTGCCGCCGTTGGAAATTCTGTTAAGTCACTTGCAGTTGGGCAGGAGGTATTTGGTGCTCTGCATCCAACCGCTGTGAGGGGTACTTATACTGACTATGCTATTCTTGCGGAGGATGAACTTGCTCCAAAGCCGGGATCACTTTCACATGTGGTACGTTTGCTGTTTGGTTACATTTGGTCAGACAGACTTCCTAAGTATACTTTTCTTCTTTTAATCATTTTCTGGCTATTTGCAATCAGTTATAAAATCAGCGTATATCTTGTTTCCTACTTATACTGTCACTTTTCTTGGATGTCCTCCCTACCCCTCAACCTGCTGATTAAGTTGTTGGATTATTATCCCTGTCAATTTTCATTCTTGTTATCTGCATCCTGTCACATCACACATCTTGATTTTTTACTACTTTAGCATGCTAAGGTTCTATATGCTGTTCTGCAGGAAGCCAGTGCTATCCCTTTTGCTTCCCTAACTGCTTGGCGTGCGCTAAAAAGTACTGCCAGAATAAGAGAGGGGTATGTTTATTATCTGATAGGTTAAATTTTTCACCAGTGAAATCATTTTCTCTTTTTCCCTCTTTTATCACCCTTTGTGAAGGAGAGGGAGGATGGAAATATGTAGTCTGTACTTCTACATTCAGTGCTGGTGATGCACTTTATAGGCGCACTGTATGGATCTGAATTCATCAGTTAGACTTGAATAATTACCTCTGGGAAAAAGAAACTGGAAGTTAGTGCTTCAAGAGGGTTTCCCTATGGCCTCTGCAAGTATTACCATATCATGAAACTAATAACTTAAGAAGGTTTTCCTCTGCAACTATTTTACTGAGTCATAAACATTTAAATTCTGAATTTCTGGTTTTTTGGTTTTGGCAGCAAAGACTACTTCCAGTTAAAAAGAGGTTAACAGCTTCAAGTAAATTGTGATCATTGGATTTTTTAAGCATGGCATGTGAGTGAAAAGTATTTGAAGGGATTGAAATTTTACGACTCTGTTTAGTGTTTTTCTTTTATCAAATTTAATTTTTTCTCAGTTTTGGCGAACACTTAAGTGATCAATAGATAAAGTTATTTACTGGGGTGTCTAGGACCAACATTATATTCTTTTGAATGTAATTATGTAATAATGATTCTTCTATGGGAGTGTATATAAACTTTTGTAACTTGGAAGTGCATAAAGAATAAGTTTCAAGATACATTTTTTGGCGTAATGGAAAACATGGAGTTGCTCCAATGCTGCTGTACAAGATTATTTTGCCTAGAGATGAAAATTTGTCAAAAGCATTGCTTTTCCTTTTTCTTTGAGAAACAGGATATTGATTCACATATAAAAAAGAAAGCAGCTTACCTATTTATTAGGGGTAGGTGTTTGGTTCTTCGGTTTTGGAAAAGTGTGCACCGAACTGAGCTGATTTGGTTTGGTTTTATTCAACTTTAGTTCGGTGTTTCTAAGACGGGGGTTTTTGGTGCGAATGAGAAATAAAATGTCATTTTCTCTCTCTTGAATATTTCATGAAGCTGGAATAAGAGATGCTTAAGCTACTCTTTGCTAAAATCAACTATGACTGATCTTTTTGTTTTTTGATCTCCCTTTCTTCATCATCGATCCAATCTATGCACTAGTACTGTGATTTAAACTGCCAAGATTAATGTAGAAACTGTACTATAGATAGGAGTTTTGACAGGAAAAATTGAGAACACAGTTATCGTGCCTGTCATTTGATACTGGCAGGAGTACAAATAGAGCCCCATCTCTTCATCAGGAGAATTATGTATCTTCATGCCTATAAATACCTTGAGGATCCTGAAGGAGGATAATCATGCTAAGAAGAACGAAAAAACGAAGAGAACAAGAAGGAAAAAATAGTTGGTATAAAAGTTCGGTTCTTCGGTGCAACGAAGAACTGCGACCTTTACACCGAACGCCGAATCGAAGGGCCGAATTTTCGAGGAAAAAACCCGAAACTGAACTTAAGAACCGAATTAGTTTGGTCCAGTCCATTTTTTTGGTTTTTCTGTATTTATGCTCGCCCCTACTATGTATTGTTCCCAAGTCATGGCCATCTGAACTCGTTAATCCTATTTGAGAGGTCAAGGCACATTTAATTGTAACTGAATCCTTTTACTACATATTGAGCTCATGATAGTGAATGGATCTTGATGGATAGAGACAATATGATGCCTCGAAATGATATGTGTGTGCTGTTTATACTGATATCATTATTCTCAATCAAATTACTTCAGGCATAGGGTATTGGTCATAGGTGGAGGAGGAGCAGTAGGTTTCTCTGCAATTCAGCTTGCAGTGGCTGCAGGCTGCCATGTTTCTACTACGTGTGGAGGAGAGAGTATAAGTCGCATTTTAGCAGCCGGTGCTGAGCAGGCTGTTGACTATACCGCTGAGGTGACCTTGCAGTAGTAGTTCTCGTGTTTAATCCCATCATGCTATTTTATTTGAACATGATATGCTTGATTGGTTTTTTTAATGGCATTATTGGTGTATTCTCCCCTCCATCCTTTTGCCAGGATTGACTTGTTTTCTTGTTTACAGGATGCTGAAATAGCACTTAAGGGGCATTTTGATGCTGTCTTAGATACAATTGGTGTGCCAGATACGGAGAGAATGGGTATTAGTCTTTTAAAGAGAGGTGGACACTACATGACGTTACAGGTTAGGAGCCACCTTTTATAGCCGTGAATCTTTTACTTTATTTTCTTATAAATGCCGAAAAATTTGCCGTACAGTCTTGAGCAAGATTTCCTGCTCTTTGCTCTTAGGGGGAGGCTGCATCGGTGACTGATAGGTACGGACTAGCTATTGGTCTTCCTATGGCAACAGCCATCTTGCTGAAGAAGCAAATCCAATATCGATATTCTCATGGAATAGGTACGAGATCTTCTGAAGTTTCTATAAACTGTTTGGCAGAAATGGATTTTCCTGGTATTTATGAAATTGAGAACACCCTTTATCCAAAAAAAAGGGGAAAAAGAAAAAGAACATGAATATTTAGTTCACCCGTAACAATAGGAGATATGTTTTTGCTATATGCCAATGAGTTTTCAAAACAAAGGAGAAAGCATAACAGGAAAAATAAAACTGTAGGTGAAGTCCTAGGTACCATCTTACTATTAGCTGCAACTCCTACAATCAGATTGATGATTTAGACTTGATTCAAGACTTTTTGCTGCATTAACTCATAGGTTGGTTGTTTCTTGTACTTGGACTATTGGTTGAAGAGGTCGCCAGAGGTTATGATCTGAATAATAGTATATAAAGCAACCAGATAGCTGTTTTAAGTTGACCTGGGTTTGTCATGTTAACACATCTTTTTAAGGCAAGAAGTGAACCAGGGGATGATACCACCTTCATCTATTTAAAATATGAGATCCTCTTTTCAACTGTATAATAAAGTCATTCTGATATGGCTATGACCTTACTTTTTTGAATAGTGTAAATATCAGCATATTTCATGCTTTTTGACAGGTTTTAGGACTTTTAAGTGAGAATGACATACATATCACTGATCTTCATTGAAGTAGATAAGAGGAATAAATCTTTGTTCATTTAGTGATATCACTTTTTTTTAAAAGTAGACGGTAGAGTCATTCTGATATTGCTATCCTTATTCTCTCTCTCTCTCTCGGAGGAATAACCTTTAGGTGGTTAAGGAAAATTCCGTATGCATATTTGTTGAGGTGATTTTGATCCTAAATCCTATTTGATGGTTCTCTTTTTCTTTTGTTGATAAAAGCAATTAATTTTATTGGGGAAACGATCTGCATACAAGGTATATACAGGTAACAAGTAAGCCTTCACACTGACATGATTTTTCACAGAAATCATCAAAATTAATTGGAACATCATCTATATTAAAAAAAATGTATAAAGAATAAAAAAGTTCCACTAGTGGGATTACACTGGGTTTGATTGATTGATTGATAGTATCTAGACAGGAGTTCTAAATCCTTCGGAGGCTCTTTTATCTTTTTCCTTCCGTGTTGTGCACATAATCATAAAAGTATTTTCTTCACGTTGAAGTTGATTCATCTCAGCATTGCACAGTGCAAATGTATCATCTTCAAATAGCAAATGAGACACCTTTAGACGATAATAATTCTCCCTCCTAGTTGTGAACTGAACCCTTCAGATATTTATCCTCCCGCTACTTTTTTTTATCATTTTGCTTAATGCTCACGTATCAATATGAACAACATAGGTGAGAGGATCCCTGTGTACTAACCTCTTGGTGTCCCGAGAAACTTGTGGGGTTCCTGTTGACCATGATTGATAAATTCTCTAATATAGTTCTCTGGAGGAGATAATCTAAGCTTTGACCAATATCTAATCTAGATTCCGTTCAAGTGAACCACTGGGTGGACCGAATCGGTTTGGACAGATCTGGATCATCTTTTCACATTCTTAGATTCTAGAGATATTGATCTGTATATTATGATAGGCTAATAAGGATAAAGTATTCCCAGAGTAACTCTCACTTTAGGTTTTCAAACTGCAGAAACTTGATTCCCTTGTAGCATTAACCGCGTTTAGAGTGCTTGGTCGAGAGTGGCCATAATGAACACCATAAGATCATCCTACTACTCATCTGATGTTTTGAATTAAATTTTGTGGCTCGCCTACTATTTGGTATTTATTATAGTTAATAATAGCGTGAGACTGACGGGTCAAAAGCTGTGCTATTGAGTCTTTATAGGGTGCCTTAACTAATGCATTTCTTATGTTCGCATCGTACAGAATATTGGTGGAATTATATGAGGGCTGATTCTGAGGGTTTACATGAGATACGCCGGTTATCTGAGGCTGGGAAGCTTCAAGTCCCAGTTGATAAAACTTTCCCAATTTCACAGGTGAGAGAGGCTCACAAGGCCAAGGATAGACGACAAATTCCTGGAAAAGTGGTGCTGGAAATTGACTGATTTAACTGGACGATCTTAACCAACAGTACGTGGATTCAGTGCACAAGGCTATAATGTCCCAGGCAATCTGGTATTGCACTGAATCCTTGATGCCTATTACCTCATATACGATATCATCTCTTTGCAGAATAACCAGATCCAATTTACACTCTGTTGGAATATTATAGGATTCAGAAGAAAACTGTGCAACCTGTAAATTCTTGGGACATTCTCAAAAAAAATAATCATTTTTATAAGTATCCATCAGTGTTTCTATGCCAAGTCTTTAATTCGGTAGTCACTTAAAACGTTTAAGGGAGTTATTTATACTGCTCGTGCCAGGGAGATGCTTCGCGAATGGCCAAAATACGTCATAGGGGATGTTTGTGCTGCTTCTTATTTAGGAAAAAAAGATTATGATGTTCTGAAGTTGGTTACAGTTTTCAAATTTACATACTGGTGAATTAAGGGTGATTGCTCAATATTCAAGTGTGTATAATGTCTTTAGTAGATATAAATTTAACAAAAGTAAATTAGATAAATCTGTTTGTTTGTTACTATAACGTATACTAATAGTGTCATTACTTTATGGCAAATAGATTTAACATAATTTGTTCTGCAATTACAAGATGTCCTTTCCAACTTGCTCCAAGTAGAAGATCCCTATTCCATGTGCTTTTTTATAATTGACAATCCAACAAGTGTTTCAAGCTGTCACTTTTACTACATATTTACTTTGCTTTCTCTAGAGATAAAAAGCTTTCCACTATTTCATTTTCCTTCTTAAGGCAAAAGCAGAACCTTTTTATATGTGAAATAAAGGTAAACAAAGTGTTTTTTGGTGAAAGATATCTTTTTCTTTATTTCCCTATCATCAATGGTGCTTTTGTCCTTTTCTGAAGTAAATGTTGGTCAAAAGTCATTTTCTCCAAGTAGCTTTTGGCTTTAACACCTCATTACCCCCACTTTCTCCCTCCTTCCAAGAGGTTAATGTCGTGACGGAGTTTTTCGTTGAGGTTCAAAATATGAAAGAATAAATATATAAAAAAGTCAAAGGAATTTAATATTTATTATATATATATATATAAATTTATTTATTTATTAATTTATTTTGGAAACTTCAGGATAACTCGCGGTTACTACAAGTTTACAACCTCTTGCACAATTTCTGCCATTTGAATGTGCGTACTTTGAGTGCACCGAATAAAAAATAATTTTAATTATATATAAATAGTATAATTTTTTGTTTTTACCTCTAATTCGATGCAAGGTATATATATAGTGAAAATACAAGCATTGAATTCTTTGGTAGATCAAAAGTTTTAAGATTGTCCAACTTCAAAATCATTCTTATAAATTATCCGTCATTAATAAATTATTTGATACATATACCAAATTATGGATAAAAACTATCGAGTTCACACGAATTCATTAAGGAGATCTCATCCTCCCTAACAAAAAATACAAAAAAAAGATAGTCAAGTTTAGAAGATGAGTTGGATTACCCCATTAGGGAAAATCTTTATCTTTGGGGGTGTTAAATATTATAACCAGGATTAGTAGAGGCAATTAAAAACTATAGCGGCTAATCATAATTCACGCGCCTTTTTATGTTGTACATGAAAAGAATCATCTAACACAGCTAAAAATTCAGCGAACGAGCTACTTGTTTTAAGTGAAGTAGCTCTTTGCTTACTCGTTCATTTTTACTTATTCAATATAGATTTGATATATTTTTTAAAAAACGATAAATAAAATATCAATTTTATTATATTATCTATTTTAATATCAATACTATAGTTTTAATAACGATAAATTAGAAACTAAGAAATTATTTGATATAAGGAATAAATATAAATAGTTCTAGAATAAAAATAATAATTTAGGGATAAAATTTTGGTGTCGTATTTATTTCGCAAGTTCGTAATAACTTATCCCACCATTTATATCATAGTGATGTGATAAGTTGTCCCATATATATGATAGGATAAGTTATTCCTCCTTATTTCATGATAGCTAATTTCAGGATAATTAATTCTGGAATGACTTGTTTCCAACCAAACACGACCCTTAAGTGTTACGCTATCTCTTGATTTCTATTCTAAAGAAGTAAAAATAGATTTTTATTTTTAATAAAGTGAACAAGTAAAAATAAACGGAAAAAGAAAATACAAGTTATGAGACGTTAACGACATCAGCGATTGTAATGCACGGTCATAGATGAAGCGTGAGGCGGAATGTGCTTCTTTTATAGAGGACTAGCAAAAGTCACGTGCACTCTTGGATTCTTTTGTTTTCACTTCCCTTTTTTTCCATGTGACTTTCCTTCAAGTTCACCCCCAAAATGGTATTTAATCACGGTTATGCCACTGCCACCATGGCAACATCCAAATTTAAGGGACTGTTTTAATCTCTTTTTAGCAATTGTTATTTTATAAGAAAAATGCAAAAAATTGGATAATTTTATTAGAACCAAAAAAAAAAAAAAATTTACTAAGAATAATTTCCGTTGATCATACGAGAAATTGACTCATACATATATGACCTTTTCTTTTTGGTTTTATAATTGGTGTCCCCAATTAATTCGAATTCGCACCGCGCAGAGTCATATTTAGGAGAAAACACTCTTTACTAAAAAAAAATTCATATTCAAGGCTCAACACTCGAGATTGGATATATATATATATATATATATATATGACCTTTATTATTTGCTTTTTCATAGTTCGCTTTGAACTTCTTAGCTTTATCTGATCTCGTTTTATGTTTTTTTTGAGTCGAGGGTCTTTCGGAAATAGTCATCCTACCTTGATAAGAGTAAGGTTTGCGTACACTTTACCTTCCTCAAACCCCACGTTGTGAGATTTTACTGGGTGATTGTTGTTGTATAAATATGACCTTTATTACTTCTCAACTTTGGCCATCCGATCTGCTGAAATATGACAACTAAAATTAGAACAGCACATGCTATGCAAGCTAGACTGAAGAGGACGTTTTTAATATGCAATTGGCAAGTTTACCGTTGAGAGACCTCATGATGTTATTTACTTAATCTCTCTAATTATGGCTAATGTTTTGGGCTTTGTTTAATCGATTATAGAGCCCTTTTTGTCATACCATGAATCTGGCAAACTTGAGGATCTATTAGAAATAATCTATCTAACTTTAAAAAGAAGAGTAAAGCTAAATATCGATTTTATTTTTAACAGATCATTTTTGTGGAAATATATTGTTATTGTTGTGAATTTGGCAAATATTCACTCCGTTTGAATTTGTTTGTACTACTTTCTTTTTTGTAGGTTAAAAAAATGCAATTTTCCTTTTTAATAATTTTTTAATTTTAACTTTTCATATTATATATATAAAATCACAAAAAATTCAAAGAAAATCTTTAGTTTTTCTCTCCGTCTGATATTGAATACCCGTATTAAAGTCTGAATAATCCATGTTTGCACCAAATAGGACTCTATTCGGATGTAGCACTTTTTATCTAAATTGATTTTTAATACTTAAAACTCAAATCCAAAACTTGTAATCATGAAGTGAACAACCCATTCACTCGACCATGTTTTTTGACGGTGTTAAAACAAATTATAAGGAAAGGAATATTAAATTGTACATTAGGCAATTAGCCCAACCCAAGCAATCATCTTCCCATTCAACTAAAGACAAACAACATCTCAATCATCTTCCACACTTTTCCCCCATAGCTTTTGCTTTCAACAAACTCCACACGCACATCCCCCTTTTGCTGCATTTTTCTGTTTCTTCTGCCACACAAAACACAGCTTTTTCTAAACTTTCAGACCCGACTTAGATCCCCATCCATGGCTACCTACAACAACAACAATGTACTACTACTTATGAAAACCATGAAAATAACCACGTCTGGTTAGATAGCGAATAAGCTCTTCATCTAGTATTTCATTGTAGTATTTCTTTTTCATCTTCAAATGAAGCTTTCCAAATCCATTCTTAGTCCTAGCCATGCCCGTCATGACCCACCACTTACCCTTCCCACTTCACTCAGCCGGAGGCTTAAAGCAAATGGCAGCATTAAAGGCGGACAATCTCCGGCTACCTTTCCTAACACCACCGGAAAGAAACGCGGGTCGGGTTTTGATAACCCGGAACCTTCATCTCCTAAGGTAACTTGTATTGGTCAGGTGAAAATGAAGACGAAGAAGAAAGTTAGGCAAACACGGAATTTGTCTAATAGAAGGAGTGATATAAGTTTCAGGAAATTAGAAGAAGAAAGGGGATATTTGATTCAGAATCAAAGGAGTTCTAGTGTGCATTTACAGACACAAGATCAATGTGCGGCTGTGGTGCATAGAAATCAGAGATGGGTACATTTGCCATTGACGATATATGAAGCTTTGAGGGAATTTAGCTGTTTGTTTCCATGTCGTTCGTCGTGTTTCTCAACGAATGAGAAAGGAAACAAAGAGAATAAAGTTAACGGATCTAGAGAAGTTGGTGACAATAATAATGGACAGAGGAATTGTGGGGATGTTGTTGCTAGATGGTTAGTTGCACTGCAAGATGGTGAAACAGAAGAAAACACGAGAGAGATTGAATTGATGGTCACTAACAATGGGAAGGAAGAAGAAGAGAATGAGGAGAAAATGGAGGAAATGCAAAGTAGAATGAGAAGTTCAAGAAGGCATGTGTTTGAAGGTATTGAGTTTAAGGATCATATTGAGAGTGTTGAAATGAAGGAAGAGAAAGCTAGAGTTAGCATTTGCATTCCTCCTAAGAATGCTTTACTTCTAATGAGATGTCGATCTGATCCTATGAAAATGACGGATATTACTAATCGATTCTGGGAATCACCTACTCGGAAAGAAACTAATGAAGAAGTTGATACGGGTGTGGAAGAACTAGTAGATACAGAAAACATTGAATGCAAAGTAGAAACTAGTGTTTCTGTAGATCTTGTGGAAAATGAAGAGAACCCAGAAGCAGTAGTAGAGATCATGGAAATGGAAACAGAAAGTAGTCAGGATGAAGAAAAGTTGAAATGCGATGAATCAACGCCAGAAACAGAGGGACGAGATGGAGAAGAGAGTGAAATAAAGGCACTTGTAGCAGCAGCAGAAGTAAACTCCATTGAACAAGTACCTGAATCAATTGTAGATCAAACAAATGAAGAAATCAGCATTCAGAGCTTTTCATCTTTTTCAGAAAATGAAGAACATGCTATATTGGAAGAAGACGAAGAAGATGAGAGATTCAAATCAATTATTAAGAAGGTAATCGAAGAAACACTCTTGTTGGAACACATTGATAGAGAAGATGTAAAACAAACCCATCATAACGAAGAAGCAAAATTTGATGCAGCATTTTCAGACCCAGAAAAGAATAAAATCGAAAAAGAAGAACAGAACGAATCGATTTTGCCAGATTGCTTGCTACTAATGATGTGCGAACCCAAACTATCCATGGAGGTTTCCAAAGAAACATGGGTATGCAGCACCACTGAACTGAAACAAGCTAAAACAGTGAAGAAGAAAAAAGAAATCCCCGAGGATCCAAAGAGAAGACGCAGCATTGACAAGAGTAAACAACACCTCCTACAACCACCAAGGTCATCGTGTTCTTTCCCGGCGACCGGTGTTCCGCCAGCGATGTCGTCCATGGCGACGATGATAGAGCAGAAACTGGTTAATGCAGTGGCTTACGAGCCGTTCGTGTTGACGAGGTGCAAATCGGAGCCGATGAGGTCGGCGGCAACGGCGACGGCGGTTAAGCTTGCGCCGGAGACTTGTTTCTGGAAAAATATGAAGATTGAGCCGCATCGACGGGCTACATTTGGGTTCGGGGCGGCTGGAGTCGGGTTTTGAGCTGACCCGAATTGTTCAAGATTTACACTGTGATCAGTTGTACTTTGCTGAGGTTGTACATTTTATTTAAACCTTTTATCATGAATGAATTTATTTAGTTGTAGAAGCAGTATTCCTTTTTCAGTTTTAAAATTTTGAGCATTTCAGGATTTAATTCAAGATTATTCCATTATGTCTTTTTGTAAAAAAAAAAAAAAAAAAAAGAATTGCTTGTAATTTTATTAGTTCTAAGAAATTATTTTCCAAAGTTTATGCTTTGATTAATGCAGCAGCTTGTTTGGATGGTTGTTACATATTGTATTATGATGCGTTGTTAATTTAAATACAATATTTGGATGGTTATTTAAATTTATCGGAAAAGGGCCAAAATTATCCCTGAACTTTGAAAAATAGTTTATTTATGTCCTTCGTTATATTTTAGGATCAATTATACCCTTACCGTTTTAGTTTGAGCCAAATATGCCCTTGAGTATAATGGAGTGCCACGTGTCGGTCTCTCAGTGGCTAACTTATTTTCGTTTTTAAATCTTTTTTTTATCTGTTTTTAAAATCTTTTTTTAAAAATCTTTTTTACAAATCTTTTTTTTAATCTTTTTTTAAAATCTGTTTTTTTTAAAAAAAATTATATGCTTTTTAAATCCATTGTATCGTATTATTGACTTCATCATTAGATAATGACGAAATGTCTTATTTTGTATGACGACCGATTTGGTGTGATCACATTGTTGTTGTTTTTTTCTTCTTATTTTTTCTTTACTTATTATTTAATAATCTTATTTTATCCATTGCGTTAATTTTTTTAATATTAAATTTATCTCAAATACTTATTTTCTTATAGATTTATTATTCAAATTGTTGATATGCGTTTGTTGTAACAAAACAATACAATACACAAAACAATATGAAACAATTTGTTACGACCATCTAGAGCTAATTTTTTGTTAGCTTATTATGAATAACTAATAAGTTTCAAGTGTTTGCAAAAAAAAAAAAAGGTATTTAAACTTATTTTATGAATAAGTTGTTACTTGTTTGGATTAAAGTCCTAAAAGAATTCTTTATTGTTTCTCCCAAAAGTATGGAACGAAATAATTGCAACTATTATTATACAAAGAAATGAGAAATTGTTTCAAACTGCTAATGAGGTGTCTTTGATTTTGGACAAGGGCTTGTTGAACTTGTAGATGGGACAACACAAAACTTAGTCCAGATTTATTTAACGCATAATATATAAATATATTTTTTAATTTAATTTCAACTAATATTTATATTCTCTAATTTTAAATATATATAAATAAATATTTAAATTTATATAAAATTAAATAAATAAACACATACATCACACACTTAAACTGCTCAAAATGAGAAAGTGATAAGTGTAGTATGTAGCATCTATAAAGATAGGTGCTTCTTTTTAATTCATATATATTAAGTTAAATGTTTCTCAAAAAATGTCCATGACTTGAAAATTTGACCAAATCTAAACCAAGCACTAATAATTGTACTATTTCTAAATGGAATTAATATTAATATATAGTTATTGATACTTATTACAGACATATCTAAAGGAACAGCCTGGTTTTGTATGCTAATCTGTGGCTTGTTTATTAGTATCATGTGACACAGCCTATTCCCAACTAAAAACAGATCTAGAAATGGAAATTAATATAGGCAAGATGAATAGTGTGTCTTTGCATCTTTTTGGAATAATAGATTTAAAGTTTGTATTTATTAAAAGGAATATTAGCATGTTTAGTCCCTCAAATATTGACAAATTCTAATTGAGATTAATCCAAGACACATATTCCGTGGATCGAAAGAGAAAGCCTAATCATTTATCAACTCCTCTCGTAGATCGGTATAATTTTACAAAGCATCTAAACATAGTTCATTCGCGTTGATCAATCAAGAAGGTTTCCACCACTCCTTAAGGTTATCTGTTGTGTCATACACTTCTTACATTTTCTCCCACGCTTCATACCTCCTCTTTCTTCTTAAGATAAGATAAAGGGCCAGACAAAGTGAAGTAGGAGCATCCAGTCATCAAGTAATTCTAAACTTCAATTAATAATTGCTATGTGCACTTTTCATATTTCAAATTGTAAATCTTCACAAATTTAATGATTTATTATTAGTTATACATAGACTAAAAATTCTATCAAATAAAAAATTAAATAATATCATAACTACATTTATTATTTCTCTAATACATTCTACCAAATGACTCCTAAAAGTAACAATTTGTCTAAATATCCTTTATGTCACCCTCAATTCCTTTGTTTGTTTGTTTTTCTTTCTTTCTCGAAAATGGTTATATGTCTCACACAACAGCATGGCTGGTTCTATGCTTCAATAAGTAAGATATATGAGGGGAACTCATGTGTTCTGAACGTATGAACGTACCTACAGTTACGATTTTACAAAGATACAAAAAGAAATTATCAAAGAATGTAGTGCATCAGATGAAGCTTTTGGGTTCAAGTCTTGAGTATGAAGTACTTTTGATAGGGAGCGCTTCTCTCGAATAAGGCTCTATACGATGCTAATTCAAATACAATCGAGCTTCAATGCGGGTATCAAATATGAGTGCAAAATCAAAACAATAAGAAGATACAAAAAAAAAATATAGACCGCTAGAAAGTACTCCCTTCATTTATTTTTACTAGTCAACTTTAGACTTTGCAGTTTGTATGTCCCTTAAACATAATGATTAATATGAGTATTTATTAATTGATACACTCTATGTCTTATATTAACTGATCACTTTTATTTTGCACTGTACTTAAAAAATCATAAATAAGAAGATAATTTTATTAATTCACCCCTTAAAAAACTTCTTGAAATTTTACAAATAAATGTGAACACTTTTAAAAAGAATTAATTGCAAAAGTAATATAGAAAAAAATTAATTAATACTTTATTGATGTAGTAAGGTGGATAACTAATATGAGACAACTATTTTTAGTATAATGAACAATTAATATGGGAAGGAAAGTAAAAAATATTAGATTTGAGAAATAATTTGGAGAATAATTAATGTTAAAAGTAAAATATATTTTTAATACGTTAAAAGTGATAAATAAAAATAAGAATTTATTTTTAAAATACTAAATAAGTAAAAATGAGTAAAAGTAATAGAAATAAGGGGAAATGGTAAAAAATGCCATTAAACTATTTGAAATGAACAAAAATGTACTCCGTTTATAATTTGGTTCAAAAATGCCCTTGCCGTCAATATTTTGCTGCAGAAATGCCCTTATTGTTATTTAATGAGTCAAAAAATGTCTTTTTCAAATAAATATATTATTTATTTTCTTTTTGAACATATTTTTTCTAATAATATTTCTTTTATTAGCAAATGTTTATTCTGCGTCAATTAGAAAAAAATAAAAATTTAAAATATTTTTTATTTTATTATAATTATTTTTATAGTTATTTGAAAAAAATTGATGATTGACTATTATGATCTTATATATACGACATATATTATCCGTTAAAACTTAGAGTACATAAATTATTCTTTTTTAATTGATAAAATGAGATTACGAAGAATAAATTAATTTTCTACGAATTGTTTTGACTAAATAGTTATGGATGACTTGATAATTCCAATTCGAGACTTCCATCTCCAAGTTTAACTCGGACGTAGCTTCCTTCTTTTTTGGGGGGTGTGAAAAGGAAAGGAGTAAGGTTTAGGCTTTACCCAATAGTTGTTGAACCCGAGGTTGGTGCAGGTGTCAGACTCTATACATCGTGTTACCACTTAGCCAAGTTATGTTCTTAGTGCCAGGTGCAATAAGTACGCCATTTCTACATTTTTATTACTTAAAGTGGTTTAAAAAGAAAGAAAACAAGAATAGAGTTTTTTAAAAGTAATATTTTTATAAGAAACAATTTTTTATTTTAATATATCAAAAAAAAGGCATTTTGACCCATTTTGTAATAATAACCCATTAAATAACAATAAGAGTACTTTTGGACCAAAATATTGACGACAAAAACATTTTTGAACTAAATTATAAACGAAAGACATTTTTATTTATTTTAAATATTTTAAGAACATTTTTGATCATTTTTCTCTGAAACAATGATATTCTTTCCCCAGAGATTCTTTATGTTTTGTATTGCCTTTACCAATTGCTCACTTTTATGCTTTTTGTTCCAACAGAGACTCAACGTGATTGAACGCAATGCATCATGCATCCAAATTTCTTTCCACATTCCTCAAAAGAATATGAAATGAAGGGAATATTTAATAAGAGATCTCGAATTTAAGTTTTTGGTATGAATTTTTTTTTGTTGAGAGCGCCATCTTTGAATGGACCTTGTACTGAATGATTTGAATTCAATCGGAGCTCCAATATAGATTCCGAACATCGGATAGAAAATCAAAAAAAAATTGACATTTTCTCCGGATCCGAATTATAAGTGGTGATTTTAGCCTGAATATATTTTTTTAAGAAATATTTTTATTAATTGACTTTTAATTATTATTTTGTCATACAAAATTTTATTCATTTAATTAGAATAAAATTGAAAAAATTATCCATATCTTTTTAATTTTGTGATACATGATTTTATTCTAAATAAGAATAAAAGCACAACTTTTCTTTTATTTTTCACTCTATATTCAAAATTCACATTACAATTATAATTAAATTCGAATTACATACTGTAAAATTTATTCGAAAGTGATGTTCCCAACTCGATACTCGATGAAATGGAGATAATAATATCTAGAAGATAAGGCAAAGGGTCAACACAGGTTCCAATAGTAATAGTAATGCACTTTGAGTCAGAATTACGTGCCCATAGTTTTGTGGCTTTCAAAGCTGCGTGCATTCTAAGGACCTTTTTTCACAGTTTTGACTTCACTCAGATTTTGCACCTCTTTTAAAAAATAATTAATATAAATATTTATTATAAGATTTATATTAATTAATATATAAATTTAGATTTGAAAAATAGAAATAAATAAAAAATATTACATAAAATAATTTTTTTTTGATATATTAAAAATGATAAATAAAAAATAAAATATATATTTAAAATAATTAACAAGTAAAAGTGAATAAAGAAAGTATTACTCCTTCGGTTCTTTTTACTTATCAAATTTTAACTTAGCACATATATTAAGAAAACAATGATTAATATATGAGTTTACCATTTTACATCTATTAAATGATACAGTTTTAAATATATTTACTTACTATATTTTTCAAATACATTAACTGCATGTTAATAAATTGAGGATATAATAAGAAGAAAAAAATTGTCCTTTCTTGATTTGTTAAAAATGACAAGTAAAAAGGAAAATTAAATTAGGAAATATTTGACAAGTAAATAAGAACGGAGGGAGTTGTGATAGCTGAAACTCCACCATTTATTTTTTCTTAGAATTAGAATTGTCACAATTCAGACTTGGAAATTCTATGGAATTTGAACTGATAAAATTAATTTTAGAAATTTGATAAGTCTGTAATATTTACAGTGAAATGGGTAATGTTTTTCTCAGGTACATACATGAAATAATGTTAAATAATTATTTTGTTTGATATCAAATAGTGAAATAGATATCAAAATGAAATAATGTTATAGAGTTATTTCACTTGTGGTGCTTCAAAACTCTTGTTTCAATTTTTACAAGTAAAATTCAGGAAATTGTTATGAAATTCAAACTTATAATTGTCATGGAGTTTTATTAAAAGTTATGGAGTTCAAACCAGCGTTAAGTTCCAGATGATGCTAGTCAAATATATCTATGTACTATTCGAAATAATTTAAATAAACGTTTTATTATATTTTTATTGCAAATATATCTATTTTATTATATTTTTAACTTAAATATATTCGTCTCATTATATGTGACAAATAATTGATTGATTATTAGTTCATCCTTTTTTTTCCTTCCTCCTTTCTGTTTGATTTTTTGTTAAAGAAACGTCACGATTTTTTTTTTTTTTTTTTTGTAGTGAGCAGTTAATAATTTATTACAAAAGTATTTATATGTAATATATGAAAAAAACAATCATGATGGTGAAGGTGAAGCGGAGGTAGGGGCATTTCAGGGGTGGACAAGAAACAATCAAGTTAAAAATGTCATTTATAGTTAAAAAAAAAATCGTATTTAAAAAAACATTTTCTTTATTTTTAAGAATGATTTTTTAATTAAATATTTGACTTTTATTTATTGGTACATATAAAATTGGAAAAAATTCAGAAATGACAAACATATTAAGCTTAATAATTCTCTATGGGTATAGTTTTCCTAATTACTCTCCATAGCTATATATATGTTTGCTAAGGTTAATTCGCTGCATTATACAAATTTGGCTTTCACAGAGATTTGTATATTCGCTTCCAAATTTGTATATTCACTTCAAGATTTGTATATTTGCTTTTAGATTTGTATGTTTGCTTCTAGATTTGTATATTCGCTTTTACATTTGTATATGAACCCCCAAATTTGTATAATAACAAATTTCATTAAACTATAACCAATTCATGTAATTAATTAAAACTATACCCTTATCGCATAATTATAATAGTAATATTTGTCAATCCACATAATTTTCCCAATAAAATTTTGATCCAATCCAATACCCATTTTAAATTAACGCAACTACAAAAAAAAAAGTCATTATGAATATATATATATATATATATATATATATATAAGACAATTAAGACAACAATCGAGCATAGTCCGAATGTCCAATATTTTGAATCAATAAATATTAGGAAAGTTATATAATATGACAAATATGTGATATGTATTTAATATACACAATCATAATTTAAAGGAATTATTCTATAGTATAGCTAGGATTTTATAGTAAATTTCTCTCTCCTCTCTCCCTCTCTCGCTCGCTTCTCTCCTCCCACTGGTCTCTCTTGCTCGCCTTTCTCCTCTCTCTCCAGCCCAAACAACATTCCACATAATATGACAAATTTGTATTATGTATAAGTTGTATTTTGTATTTTGTAATAATTGTATTACGACAATTTGTATTCTGTAAAAATTGTTTCTTTGATACAAATTATATTTATCAATACAAATTGTATTTGCTAATACACTTGATACAATTATATTTGATGATACAGATCTAATCATATTTGTATTCCGTCAAATATAGGCAAGAGATTTGTATTACGATAATTTGTATTCTGTATGATCAATTGTGTTCTAACAACTACATTTGGATTTTGTATCAACTATATTTTTATTTTATATCAATTGGATTTGCGATACAACGAATACAACATATGTTCATCCTCTCTCTTCTCTCCCAAATCTCGCTCGACCCTCTTCTCCCTTTACCGATCTCGTCTGCCTCTCTCTCCTCCTTCTAACATATAACTAAATACAATAATATACAATTGTATTTGATTGATACAAATCAATTGTAACCATTATATCAGTCATACAACATGATACAACGAATACAACATGTATTCAACCTCTCGTTCACCTCTCTGCTCTCTCTTGGATCTTACTTGCCTCTCTCTCGGATCTCGCTCACCTCTCTCATAGATTTCGCTCGCCTCTTTCCTCCTTCGAACGTGTAGCCATGAATCATAATTAAACAAACTATATTTATAAATCTCTAGTTAAATCCAAACGATAATCATTTTTGAAAGTTTCTCTAAATATCATTAGCTATGTCAAGTTAAAACAAATTTTGGGTTGGGTCAAGAATGGGGCAGGTCCTTTTGGGTTGGGTAGAATATGACCAATAAATAACGGTCAATTGTTTAATTTTAATTAAATATCATATAATTGTGACATAATGGGGATAATTTTAAATTTGAAAATAACATTAGGCGAAAATTTGATTTAATATGCAAAAAGAAAGCATTTTTTTAGCCTTCTCTCTCACGTTAGGGGTAATGTTTAGCTCGAAAATAATGTTAGAGACAAATTTTATCCAATAAGCAGAAGGAGGGCATGTTGAAGCCTTTTTCAATACAACATTTTTGACCCTTTATTTCTAAACTAGATACATAAGCTCGTGTCAATATAAATTCAATATATGCTATTTCTTTTGTCTTAATTAATATGACACAGATGCAATTTGAAGAGTCAATATTATTATAATTTATAATACTTTTTACACAATTTTTTCAAATAATATATGTTACTTTATATGTTATTTCAATTTATGTGTTACTATTATAATTTTGAGAGTACCAAGCGTGTGCTTCTATTTGTAAGGTCAGCCCACGTTTTCTTGATTTTTCACGTTACAAAGTAGGGAAGTCAATGATACAGTTCATACGGTTATTTTATAAAATTTATATCATACCATTTTTTTGGTTATTTTATTTTATATAACCAAAACTAAACTTTTCAAAACCGTCCCATTATATTGGTTTTTCTTCGGTATCGATACGGTTCGGTTAATTTTTAATATTTTTTTTAAAAATAATATAAAAGTTAGGACACGCTATCATGTATACTTGTGTATGACTTTGGGAAAAAATCTCTAGACATTTTTATTATTTAAAGGGTGATGATCAAGAAAACAAGAATAGAGATTCATCTCATTATATTATGGTAGTGTAAAATATTAACCAAAGACAAAAAAATAATAATTATAATTTACATCACACAAGCGGAAAGAACTCAATCAAGATGAAATTCAAAAACTGAGTTTACTTGATTTAAGTATCCAATAAGAAAAAATTAAACTATAAGAGAGGAAAAATGTCTAATAACTTGTAGCTTATTATCCAAGATCGTTGGAATACCCTGTAGTTTATTAGTTGTTACTCGAGAGTTGAGATATTAGAATTAATTTAGTTTCAATCGGAGCAGTATGAGAAATTTTGGTGTTATAACTTTGAGTGTTAATTATGTTGTCGCTTGTGTCACTTCCATTATCTTGAGCCTAAAGCAAAAAATTTAATATTTTATTATTTTTAAATTTAATATATAAAATATATTTTACACATATATTATTTGATACTGTTCGATATTTTTTTGATTAATTTTTATAAAATAAAAAATTTACCCAATTATTCGATATGGTTATAAGTTTATATAAAACCATTGATTTTATAAAAATAAACCTAAAAATAAATTCAATATGGTTATGTTTGGTTGGTTAAGTCGATTTTTTGAAAACCAGCAAAGGCCCACGGGATATAAATACGTAATTGCTGAAATTTTGAGGTTTGGTTTCATGGAGAGAAAGCTTCTAGGAGCTTTTGGAGTTCGACGGTGGCAATAAAGTTAGAGAAATATTGCCAGTCGAAGAAGTTTCCTCATCTGCAATTTCAACACTACTGTGTACAAGGTATGAATGAATCTTAATTTTTTGGATATGATTGCAAATAGATATTGGAATCCTGATTTAGATTAGTATTTTTGTGTTATGCGTTGATTGGAACCTAATGGATTAAATTAGCTAAAGTTGAACAGTTTAATTGAAAATTGTGAATTGTTTAAACTAGTATTGAACGAATTAGACCCAATTGCAATGTTGATCGTGAATCGTGAATCATGACGCGGGATTGAAGTAAGCACGAAGTTGAAGTTAAGCTTATGGTTCAATGTAAGTTAAGGTTTACTAGGAAATGTTAATAGAGCCTATTGTAATGAGGCAGGGGGGTTTAGCTGAAGTCTAAGTTCGTGACACTATGCACTCCATATGTTCGATAAAATGCCCTAGGAAAAATTGTTTTGTCATTAAAGATTCTGGGATTACACCAGAAAAATCCCTTTAGATCTCACAATTTTCCTCATTCATTCTGTTTTATCTCTTTGTTTGTTCATTTATCAAGAAACTGGCGTTGGACATTGATTGATTTTGGATCCTATTTTACTTTTACGTTAGTGTTCAAGTCCGTCTTAGTGATTCATCGGACTGTCCGTTACAGTTTACTAATACAAAAGCTGAGTAAACTTGCTGGCGAGTTTCTTGATCCTACATTATCCGAAAGACATATTTTAACTTTTTTTGGTTTGTTGGTATAATCTGATAGTGGGTGTTGCAATTAGAGTGTATGGGAGGGGCATGTGCAGAATAAAGGGAGAAATGGAAGAGAGGGAAAGGAGAAGAAGGAGGTGGGAATTGGGGCTAAAAGGGACAGCTTTAGGAGATAGTTGTGTGGAGAAACTGAAGAGTTGTATAGTTTTCCCACCGTCCAGAGTGAAAAAAAAAGGATAATAAGGGCTACAACAATGGTGCTGTTGTGGACTTGCTTGGTCCAATTGACGACATTGGGTGAACTTTTGGGGCCTAGTGTTTTCAAAGGATGTCCTCCTTGCTTTTCCCAGGAGTCTGCTGTGTCATCACTTGTTAAATCACTTCCACCAAAGAGGGTTTACCAGAATAATGGTTATCTCATGGTTTCATGTAATGGAGGTCTTATTCAAATGCGAGCAGAAATATGTGATATGGTTGCTATAGCAAGATATTTGAATGTGACTCTTATAGTGCCTGAACTGGAGAAAACCTCCTTTTGGGCTGATCCGAGTAAGTTTCAAGACATATTTGATATTGATCATTTTATAACGTCCTTGAGGGATGAGGTTTGAATATTGAAAGAGCTACCCCAAGACTGAAGAGGAGAGTAGTGCTAGGAATGATTTATACCATGCCTCCTATTAGTTGGTCTGATATTTCTTACTACCAAAATCAGGTCCTTCCGTTGATTCGGAAATATAAAGTTGTTCACTTGAACAGAACTGATGCTCGGCTTGCTAATAATGGTCAACCTTTTGAAATTCAAAATCTGTGATGCCTAGTCAATTTTAGTGCCTTAAAATTTACCCCTCAGATAGAAGAGTTGGGTAAAAAGGTTATTCGGCTTCTCAGGCAAAAGGGTCGTTTTATGGTGCTGCACCTGTGGTATGAAATGGATATGTTAGCTTTCTCTGGCTGTAATAATGATGGTTGCAACAAGGAGGAGGTTGAAGAGTTGACAAGAATGAGATACGCATATCCGTGATGGAAAGAAAAAACATAAACTCTGAATTGAAAAGGAGAGATGGTTTCTGTCCCTTGACACCCGAGGAGACTGCCCTTACTTTAAGGGCATTAGACATTGATCCTAGCATCCAAGTTTATATTGCTGCTGGAGAGATATATGGTGGGACAAGGAGAATGGCGAGTCTTGCGGCAGCTTATCCAAATTTGGTAAGGAAGGAGACACTCCTAGAGCCTTCTGAGCTTAGGTTCTCTCAAAATCTCTCTTCACAGATGGCAGCACTAGATTATCTTGTTTCGCTGGATTGTGTTATCTTTGTTCCAACATATGATGGAGACATGGCTAAAGTTGTTGAAGGACATCGCAGACATCTTGGATTCAAGAAAACGATTTTGCTGGACAGAAAGCTCCTCGTAGATTTGATGGACCAGTATAATGGTGGATCATTTACTTGGAATGAGTTTTCTACTGCTGTTAAGGAAGCTCACACTGAACGCATGGGAAACCCTACTAAGGGGTTGGTTATTCCTGACCGACCTAAAGAGGAGGATTATTTCTACTCCAACCCATGGGAATTCTTAGAACCATGTAATGAGAGTGACATCAAGTAGCATATAAATCATGGTGGTGGTAAGATATAAGCTATTAGAAGAAGACTGTCATGCAGTTCTGTGGCATTCTTAGAGAACTTCTCAAAACTGCATGACAGTTGAGAAACAGTATATCACGTGGAGGTGGCTGTTGAAGTTCAGGAGGAGGTGCATTTCTGAGCCCCAAAAGACCTTGGTAGCTTCAGGGCGGGTACATTAGAATGTTGTACGTAAATTAATAATCGATTTCGTGTATAGAAGCTGCCCTGTCGTTGCTGAATTACATCCCCGCAGTGTACACAAGAGGGGTGAAATGTAGATTTGTACTACTGGAAGGATTCACCAATACCCTCGGGGTTCCATTCTTTTCCTATAACCAATTTAAACACTTGGCTGATTATTCTTCATAGTTCATGTTATTCGTAACATGACAAACATTTGAACAGTTCATGGAAATTTATTTGATCAAAAAAAAAAATAGTTCGTCATTAAAAGGTCGTTTGGTAGTAGGTATTAGTTATGCAGGTGTAAGTAATGCGGGTACCAGCTATTTCATCTTTCATTGATTTGTCTACCAAGGTGGACACTTTGTTCACCTCCCTCAAATGAATCTCTATCCGTGCATTCCGCCAACAATTATTTTTACTCCAGTCTTCTCCTGTTCTGACCCATTCAACTCCTTGTCATATACCGAATTAATTTTCTCTTACGCGATTTAGTGGTGATAACCCCGCAGTCTGGGTACTTCAGACGGAGAAGTATTTCGCCTTCCACAATATTTTATCCGAGCATAAACTGTGCTTGGCTTCATTCTATTTGATGGTGAGGCTTTGGAATGGTATCAATAGTTATTTCGCAACAAACAACTTGTTGGTTGGGACGATTTTGTGGACAAATTGCTGATTCTTTTTCGCTCCTGTACTAGAGACACACATCGTGAGTTCTTACCTATTCCCAAGAAGCACGAGGCAGTGGAGTATTATCAGGCGGCTATTCCATCGTGGGGCAATATTACTAACTCATCCTTGCCTCAGTACTTGAATGAACACTCAGACCGCAACAACCTAACCTACCACACTCAGCGTTCAAGGAGATGTCGGATAGGGAAACTAACTGCTTTAGCGATATTGAAACTATGGTGTTACTAGAGATCCAGATATGCCATCTTGCCAAACAAGGTAGCATCTCCATTTCACTTGAAATTCAGTACGATCTCTTTGCTGGAAATTCTGAGGTAGACCAAATGTTTGATAAAATGCTTGAGAAGTGTAATGACATAGATTCTTCGGACAGTACCACTGTTGGAAGTAATACAGACACTTTTGAAGATATGGACAATAGGCCATCACTAATTATTTCTTCAGTGCTTAGTGTGTATGATCAAATGGTGACTGACCCAAATATGTCTAATAACAGTACTAATGATGAAGCAATTTCATTTCCAAACAAAGTTCTCTCTGAACTGCCTCAGTATGGTAATGACCAATCAAGTCGAGAAGGTGGAAAGAATGTTCGTACCATATCCTATGAAACACCTCCACCACAAGAGTCCACTAGTCTGTTGTTGTCTGCTTACGGTGTGTACAATGATCATTCCATGAACACTTTCTTATTGCGTGAAGTTGTTGATGATGCTAAGCTCGTGGAAGCAATCACCATTGCAAAGTGTTGGAAGGTGGATGAAGGTAAGATTATATGGTTGTTAAGTGATGGTTGTGTTATCTTCTTTAAGAAAATATAGTGAAATGCAAACAAATTTGATAAACAAAATGTACCCTCGTTACGTTTTTGGGTAAAAAAATGCCCTCGCAGTTCATTTTTGGCTGTTGAGGATTACCTTATCTTTGAGGGGTCCATCAGTTGGTGGATGTCTATCTTTAAGAGGGTCCACTTCTTTTGAGTAGTCAAAAAGCTGTCAAAAGCTGTCTGTCTTCTTTTAAGAAACTTTCGGTGGAGTGGGGTCCATTTTGATTAAATCAAAAGATATTCCATCTCTTTCAGAGACTCATCTTTTTCTTCCATAATAATTCTGATACTTTGTATCTCTATTTGGAAGACTAATTATTCCGTGTTTTAAAACACTCAATTAGGATTTAATCATATGGATTTAAATAAGCTCTTGCTAATCCTTTAGGGTTTAGCATGTCACCATTGTCATCGCTTTGAGAAGAAGCTTCTTCTAGAAGCTGAAGGACTTCGTCTTCATTAGTATTATTATCCAAGTCTGATAAGGCCTTTTCAAGTCTTTTCTTTAGATCATTCTTTGGTGACCTGTGTATAGCTGGGAACTTCTTGAAGAAGGTTGCTGAGTTTCTTTAGGAGCAGGGGACCATCCTTTGATAAGGATTTCTTTGGATAAATATTTGATTTTGTCAAATTCACCAATTTTAAAAGTCCAACTTAATATATAAGAAATTCTTTTTTGAATAAAATATTTGCACATTTGAATGTGATCTGGTAATGTAGAGATGCCTTGGTCAATTTGAAATTGACTAAATTTTTCTGAAAATAATTTTGGCAAGGTTTGGTGGTTTCCTCCAAAACATTGCCACCATTCATAGAACCATCTAGGAATGATGGATCTTGCTAATTCAGGACTATACTTTACGAACCAGGTGTGAGACGAAGGTCGTAAGTATATGAAATTAAACCAGGCTTGTTTATAGTCCCACCAGTTATATGTTTGGGGTCTATGTTTCCTGGAGAAATTGATTGGGGTGTGCAAATGGTCAACCTGCCATTCAAAAGGAGTTAGAATCTTTTTGATATTGAATTTAGAATAGGCAATGCTATCTGGATTGTTTTTATCAGCAAGTTCGTGTTCTATTTCAATAGATCCTGTATCTACTAAAATGAACTCATAAAATAATCTGGTTTTAAGGGGATTTTCTGTATCCACATAATTCCTGTTTGTGTACAGAGGTTTGAGGAAATGTTTAATTTCATAGTTTTCATACTCTTTGTCTAGAGCTAAGATTGGAATAACCTGCAAAGAAGTAAGATCAAATTTTTCTTTTTCTTTGGGTTTGGAGGGAGAAGCGGTGGGGGTTACTGCTTCAGCAAAGCTTTCAGGAGATTTTATGGTATCAGAGCCAAGTTATTGTGATTAGCCATGCATAGCTAAATACTCTTGCCCAGATTATACTTATGTTTTGATAAGTTTTATAGTAATCTAGTTTTTAGAATTGTTATGCTCTGCTTATAAAATATAAGTTTCTTGGTCCTATTTCATAAAAATGGAAATTATTTCTGGTGGTTAAAGTGAGGTGTAGAAATCTTGTCAAATAGTTCCGATGCCGACAGACAGTCATTCAGCCGAAGGGGTAGGCATTTTAGACTGCAAGGTGGTTTATTTGACAAATTCTTATAAAATCCAAAATCTTTAGCATAATATCCTTGTTATAATTCCATGTTTATGCATTAAGGACTTAGAAATCTATATGTTATAATTAGTTCATAACTTTCCTAAAAACTAACTATTACTATTCACTCATCATCTCACATAGTATAATCAGGGGCATACTCTCTATAATGAACAATCATCAGTATACTGTTAATAGTGTTAATCTGTCTATCTCTAAGGTAGAAAATGATTTACAAAACTGGTCTATTCCCAAAGAGCCTTTCGAAAATTTTTATCAATTAGGAATTTTTTTTCTGTTTAAAAAATATAATATCAAGACTTGTGAGTCTACTATTGCTATCAATAATTGCCTTGAAACTATCAAATTGTTAATAGCTGCTGATATTAATAGATACCAAAAAGAATTTAAATTCCTTCATATTGGTCTTGTTCAGGTAGCTGTTAAACCCCTTTTCCGAAAAGGCTTGAATATCCCTATTTGTCTGTTACTTAGGGATGATAGACTGTTAAACTTTGATGATTCGCTGTTAGGTGTTCTAGAAAGTAACCTCGCCAATGGCCCTGTATACTTCAACTGCTACCCAAACTTCTCGATTGATATCCATGACCCTAATATTATGGATACTCTGACACTTAATGTCAAAACCAAGAATATGAACAGTAAGGCAGATACTAGAGAAATAGCTGTAATATATAGGGTATATTACAAGCTAATGAAAACCACTATGGCCCCAAAGGCTATATCTACAAGCGTTAAAGGAGTTACTATGCTCATGGAAGCAAACCAAGAGCACAGTACTACCTTCGTCCCTAGATTTCTCAAATGGGACGACATCTTGACTGACGAAGAATGGAAATTTGATTCCATTACCCATCCTTTACCTGTTCAACCCGATCGATCTCAAATCGATAGAGTGATCCAATTCCCAAATGGATCTATTAACCTTAAGTTTCTGAGATCCAACTCTTACAGTCAAGCTTCTTTAAGTAGAAGAATGTCTTCGGCTAGACCTTCTTCTTTTTGCCCCCGGGAGGGAGACGATTCGTCTAATGAACCTACTGATCAGGGAAAAGTCCATGGAGTAGACTTCTCAGGAACCATCCCAAAGGTCTATTACAAAACTTCGACCCCTGAAAGTCCCACTCTTAGCGATATGAAACCAGAGCATAAGAGAAAAGACTCTATAGGTGTTCTAACCTCCGATGATACCTTTATTCCCGATAAAAGAAGGTTAGACAAAAAGTGGAAACTTCCTCAGCACCAAAAGAAGGTGGATTGGTACAAAGCCACTTACTCCTTAGAACAAAGAACCTCTTTTAGAAATAAATGGTTTAGAGACATGGAAAGATTCAAGACTGAAATTGAATTCTTCAAATGGTTTGAACACTCAGGACAAATTGATGACACCAGATCATCTCTTCAAGTCCTAGTCAACAAATGGTACACTAGAGAATAGGTGATTGAGAGTGTTACTCCCCCTCTAGAAGGACTTAGTATTCCCTATAGGAAAGCAATCCTTAAAGCCTCTCCTTTCAAAAAACCTCTTGACAAAGAATCTTCCCTTCCAACAACTGCTGATATTAACAGCATCTTTGAACAAAATAACTACACCAACCAGGTTCTTCATGTAGTCTCCAAACGAATAGAAAAATCCAAAAGTAGTTATAAAGGAATTAGCCAGATTGGTAACAAACCCAGTACTTCTTACTCTAGTCCCTATATCGAGACTAATCCCATTTTCAAAATACCTGGATTCTCCAAAGAAGACTTCCCTAAATTAGAAAGTCCCCTTAGTCAATCCAATGATATTCTTGAAAGAATCAATGACCAGCTCTCTAAGATTAATATCACCAAAGGTGATCAAGTTAGAGCCATAACTCTAAACTCCTCTGAAAGTAGGTATCCCAACAAAAGGAATTATTACTCCAGACCCTCTTTTCCAGATGTTCAGTTTGAGGAAGACACTCTTCATCCATCGGGAGCCACAGACGGACATGGAATTCAAGAATGGAATATAGATGGAATGGCAGAAGGCCAAATCTATAATAGACTCCAAGAAATGGGAATGAACATCACTGCATACAAAATGAGAGGTTGCGGTGATAAAAATGCCGCTGTTCGCCTTATTGCCGGTTTCATAGGTACTATAAAGAATTGGTGGGATAATTACCTCACTGAGCAAAATAAGGCAGAAATTCTTAATGCAGTTACTACTAAGAGAACGATAAAAGTGGAAAATGGAGTAGAAACTGCTTCTGAAGTAGTCGTAGAAGATGCGACAACTACTCTTGTTTATTGCATTGCAAAGCACTTCGTAGGAGAACCCAGACTCTTTCAGGATAGAAGCCTAGAGATCCTTAACAATTTATATTGCAAGAAACTGACTGACTTTAGATGGTATAAAGATATGTTTATCAACAAAGTCATGATCAGATCAGATTGCAATAATGATTATTGGAAAGAAAGGTTTCTCAGTGGTTTACCTCCACATTTCGCAGAAAAGGTAAGGTCTAAAATCAGAGATAGATGCGAAGGGAAAATTCCCTACCCACATCTCTCCTACGGAGACCTTATTAGCCTTATCAATGTCACAGCCATGGAACTGTGCACGGATCTCAAATTGAAAGAGCAACTTAAGAAAGAACAGAAAACCTACTCCTCTGAATTAAGGAGTTTCTGTCAAGATTTTGGGTTCCCTGTTTTAAAACCCCCATCCTCCAGAAAAATAGGAAAACGAGAAAGAACTTCACAGAACTATTCCCGCAAGAGGAGGTCTCCCAAAAAGAGAGAATATAGAGATAAACCCAAAAGGAGATTCAAAAGGAAATCCTCAAAAGGATCTTCTGAAGATACTTGTTGGACTTGTGGTAAGAAGGGTCACAGATCCAATGAATGTCCCAGAAACAAAAAGAAGAAAAACAAGGTAAATTTACTAGAAGTAGATGAAGAAACCAAGAAAAAACTCTTCTCCATCATAGAAGAAGAAGAATCTGAATCAGGCTCAAACTACTCCTCAGAAGATGAAAGTGATGATGAGTTCTTGAACGTCGCTCACAACACTCAGTCAGAAGAAGATTCAGAATGTAACTACAATGGAGCCTTTTGCATGTGTGATAGCAAATCTATCAATGTTATATCTGAAAATTCAATAGAAACTTTATTCTCTACTATCGAACATATTCAAGATGAAGATGCTTGGAGAAAGTTTCTCATTGAATTACAAAAATTAGTTACTAGGCAGAAAGAAGAAAGGCCTGAAGTAACTCCTTTTAGCATGAAGCAAATCATGGGAAGATTTGACTCCAAGAAAGAAGAGCCTTCCATAGAGTTATTGAGAGGAGAAGTCAAAACTCTCAAAAATGAAATCAGAGAAGTCAAAGCACGACTTCACAAGATTGAGATCGAAAATCTCACTTACCAACTCCAAAAGGAAACTACCAATCTCGAAAGAAATCATTCAAAGGCCATCCTCACCGAAGAAACTGACGGAGAAGATACTGATACCGAATCTCATAGGTTAGAAACTGACGCAGGTCTAAAAACTATTACACAAATAAGACCTCAGAGTTCTCATATATTAATAAAGCTTGTCATTAACAATGATTTCGTCCTTAACAAAATTGCTTTGTTAGACAGTGGTGCAGACAGAAATTGTATTGTTGAAGGATTAATTCCTACAAAATACCTTACTAAGGGAACTACAAAATTATACAGCGCCACTGGAGAGCGTATTTTGATAAATTATAAACTTTCAGATGCCCATATTTGCAATAATGGTATTTGTCTTTCTAATGATTTTGTTATTACAAAAAACATTAATGAAGAAATTATTTTGGGTATACCCTTTATTACTCAAATCAAACCTTACCTTTCGGATTTTGATGCTATACGCACAAAAATTTTGGGAAAATAAATAGCATTTCCTTTCATCAAAACTCTTTCTCAAGAAGAAAGTAAACTTCTGCATAAGCAGACTGCTTTGAAATTAAATCTTATTTCTCAGCAGATTTGTTTTCTTAAAGACGACATAAAAATTAAGAAAATTGAGCAAATTTTAAAAACCCCGAGAATGGTAACTAAGATTGCCAACCTCCAAAAAACTTTTGAAAAAGAAATTTGCTCTGATTTTCCTAATACCTTTTGGGATAGAAAATCCCACATAATTGACCTCCCATATATTGATGGATACAATGAAAAGGCCATTTCTACGAAAGCTAGGCCAATTCAAATGAACAATGAATTAATGGAAATTTGTAAAACAGAAATTAATACTCTTTTGGCTAATAAAATTATTAGACCTTCAAAATCTCCTTGGAGCTGTTCAGCTTTTTATGTCAACAATGCAGCAGAAAAAGAAAGAGGATCTCCCAGACTTGTTATCAATTACAAACCTCTTAACACAGCTTTGAAATGGATCAGGTATCCAATTCCTAACAAAAGAGATCTTTTGAAAAGAACTTACAAAGCTAATGTGTATAGTAAGTTTGATATGAAATCAGGATTTTGGCAAATACAAATTTCTGAAAAAGATAAATATAAAACTACTTTCAATGTCCCGTTTGGACAATATGAGTGGAATGTAATGCCTTTTGGGTTAAAAAATGCCCCTTCAGAATTTCAAAATGTCATGAATTCTATTTTTAACCATATCAGTCATTTCTCAATTGTCTATATTGATGATGTTTTAATCTTCTCTGAGGACATTGATTCTCATTTCAAACATTTAAATACTTTCTATAATATTATCAAGAAAAATGCTCTTGTGGTAAGCGCCAGAAAAATTAAATTATTTCAAACACAAATCAGGGTTTTGGGCCATGATTTATACCAAGGTACTTATAAGCCAATTTGTAAAGCCATCGAGTTCTCAGACAAATTTCCCAATATCATTACTGATAAAACTCAATTGCAGAGATTCTTGGGAAGTCTCAATTATATTGCTGATTTTATTCCTAAAGTTAGGCAAATTTGTGAACCCTTATATGATAGGTTAAAAAAGAATCTTTTTCCCTGGGAAAAAGACCAAACTGAGGCTGTTATTAAAATTAAAAGTATTGTAAAAACTCTTCCTTGCCTAGGAATACCTAATCCTGATTATTTCATGATTGTTGAAACTGATGCCTCTAATAATGGGTATGGAGGAATTCTGAAACAAAGAAAATCCCCAGAAACAGCAGAACAACTAGTCAGATATACTTTTGGAATCTAGAATTTCGCCCAAAAAAATTATAGTACTGTTAAAAAGGAAGTTTTAGCCATAGTTCTTTGCATTACCAAATTCCAAGATGATCTTATCAATAAAGATTTCCTACTAAGAGTAGATTGTAAATCTGCTAAAGATATTTTGCAAAAGGATGTTAAAAATCTTGTTTCAAAACAGATATTTGCTAGATGGCAAGCCTTACTATCTAGTTTTGATTTTCAAATTGAGTATCTCAAAGGAGAAGAAAATTCTCTCCCAGATTTTTTAACCAGAGAATTTTTGCAGGAAAAACCATGAGGCCTGGAGCTCCATCAGCAAAAGGACCCTTCAAAGGGAAAGAAGTAGTAGCTAAAACTACTTCTGTCAAACCCTTTAACATTCGGCCAGAATTTACAGGACCTTCTAACCGTTACTCAGCTTTAGCCCAACTACCACCTATAAATCCTTCAGTATTCCTTCCGTTGCCACCAAGCACATCTTCAAACATGCTTGTCATGAAAAAACCTTTTGCTCAAACCTCAGAGCCAAGTTCCTTCTCTCCTTCAGGAAAACAAAGATTTTCCCAAACTCAAACAAAAGACAGTTATACCATGAAAGCTCCTGAAAGCTTTGCTGAAGCAGTAACCCCCACCGCTTCTCCCTCCAAACCCAAAGAAAAAGAAAAATTTGATGTTACTTCTTTGCAGGTTATTCCAATCTTAGCCCTAGACAAAGAGTATGAAAACTATGAAATTAAACATCTCCTCAAACCTCTGTACACAAACAGGAATTATGTGGATATAGAAAATCCCCTTAAAACCAGATTATTTTATGAGTTTATTTTAGTAGATACAGGATCTATTGAAATAGAACACGAACTTGCTGATAAAAACAATCCAGATAGCATTGCCTATTCTAAATTCAATATCAAAAAGATTCTAACTCCTTTTGAATGGCAGGTTGACCATTTGCACACCCCAATCAATTTCTCCAGGGAACATAGACCCCAAACATATAACTGGTGGGACTATAAACAAGCCTGGTTTAATTTCATATACTTACGACCTTCGTCTCACACCTGGTTCGTAAAGTATAGTCCTGAATTAGCAAGATCCATCATTCCTAGATGATTCTATGAATGGTGGCAATGTTTTGGAGGAAACCACCAAACCTTGCCAAAATTATTTTCAGAAAAATTTAGTCAATTTCAAATTGACCAAGGCATCTCTACATTACCAGATCACATTCAAATGTGCAAATATTTTATTCAAAAAAGAATTTCTTATATATTAAGTTGGACTTTTAAAATTGGTGAATTTGACAAAATCAAATATTTATCCAAAGAAATCCTTATCAAAGGATGGTCCCCTGCTCCTAAAGAAACTCAGCAACCTTCTTCAAGAAGTTCCCAGCTATACACAGGTCACCAAAGAATGATCTAAAGAAAAGACTTGAAAAGGCCTTATCAGACTTGGATAATAATACTAATGAAGACGAAGTCCTTCAGCTTCTAGAAGAAGCTTCTTCTCAAAGCGATGACAATGGTGACATGCTAAACCCTAAAGGATTAGTAAGAGCTTATTTAAATCCATATGATTAAATCCTGATTGAGTGTTTTAAAACACGGAATAATTAGTGTTCCAAATAGAGATACAAAGTATCAGAATTATTATGGAAGAAAAAGATGAGTCTCTGAAAGAGATGGAATATCTTTTGATTTAATCAAAATGGACCCCACTCCACCGAAAGTTTCTTAAAAGAAGACAGACAAATTTTGACAGCTTTTTGACTACTCAAAAGAAGTTGCCCCTCTTAAAGATAGACATCCACCAACTGATGGACCCCTCAAAGATAAGGTAATCCTCAACAGCCAATGAAACGAAGGCCCGAAGGATTCTCATTATCTTCTTCTATCTATATAAAGACTTGTATAACTTCATTTCAAGGCATCAGAAAATTTACGACTGGAATTTCTTTTAGTTTTGCACTCTTGTAATCATGTTTGGATGTAAAGCTTCTGTTACTTTTATATAATCCAGCTCTGTCATTCCTGTAAGTTTTTCTTGTTTTCTAAATATTTACTTACAATATTTACGATCCGTTTTATGGTCAACCTGCCATTCAAAAGGAGTTAGAATCTTTTTGATATTGAATTTAGAATAGGCAATGCTATCTGGATTGTTTTTATCAGCAAGTTCGTGTTCTATTTCAATAGATCCTGTATCTACTAAAATGAACTCATAAAATAATCTGGTTTTAAGGGGATTTTCTGTATCCACATAATTCCTGTTTGTGTACAGAGGTTTGAGGAGATGTTTAATTTCATAGTTTTCATACTCTTTGTCTAGGGCTAAGATTGGAATAACCTGCAAAGAAGTAACATCAAATTTTTCTTTTTCTTTGGGTTTGGAGGGAGAAGCGGTGGGGGTTACTGCTTCAGCAAAGCTTTCAGGAGCTTTCATGGTATAACTGTCTTTTGTTTGAGTTTGGGAAAATCTTTGTTTTCCTGAAGGAGAGAAGGAACTTGGCTCTGAGGTTTGAGCAAAAGGTTTTTTCATGACAAGCATGTTTGAAGATGTGCTTGGTGGCAACGGAAGGAATACTGAAGGATTTATAGGTGGTAGTTGGGCTAAAGCTGAGTAACGGTTAGAAGGTTCTGTAAATTCTGGCCGAATGTTAAAGGGTTTGACAGAAGTAGTTTTAGCTACTACTTCTTTCCCTTTGAAGGGTCCTTTTGCTGATGGAGCTCCAGGCCTCATGGTTTTTCCTGCAAAAATTCTCTGGTTAAAAAATCTGGGAGAGAATTTTCTTCTCCTTTGAGATACTCAATTTAAAAATCAAAACTAGATAGTAAGGCTTGCCATCTAGCAAATATCTGTTTTGAAACAAGATTTTTAACATCCTTTTGCAAAATATCTTTAGCAGATTTACAATCTACTCTTAGTAGGAAGTCTTTATTGATAAGATCATCTTGGAATTTGGTAATGCAAAGAACTATGGCTAAAACTTCCTTTTTAACAGTACTATAATTTTTTTGGGCGAAATTCTAGATTCCAAAAGTATATCTGACTAGCTGTTCTGCTGTTTCTGGGGATTTTCTTTGTTTCAGAATTCCTCCATACCCATTATTAGAGGCATCAGTTTCAACAATCATGAAATAATCAGGATTAGGTATTCCTAGGCAAGGAAGAGTTTTTACAATACTTTTAATTTTAATAACAGCCTCAGTTTGGTCGTTTTCCCAGGGAACAAGATTCTTTTTTAACCTATCATATAAGGGTTTACAAATTTGCCTAACTTTAGGAATAAAATCAGCCATATAATTGTGACTTCCCAAGAATCTCTGCAATTGAGTTTTATCAGTAATGATATTGGGAAATTTGTCTGAGAACTCGATGGCTTTACAAATTGGCTTATAAGTACCTTGGTATAAATCATGGCCCAAAACCCTGATTTGTGTTTGAAATAATTTAATTTTTCTGGCGCTTACCACAAGAGCATTTTTCTTGATAATATTATAGAAAGTATTTAAATGTTTGAAATGAGAATCAATGTCCTCAGAGAAGATTAAAACATCATCAATATAGACAATTGAGAAATGACTGATATGGTTAAAAATAGAATTCATGACATTTTGAAATTCTGAAGGGGCATTTTTTAACCCAAAAGGCATTACATTCCACTCATATTGTCCAAACGGGACATTGAAAGTAGTTTTATATTTATCTTTTTCAGAAATTTGTATTTGCCAAAATCCTGATTTCATATCAAACTTACTATACACATTAGCTTTGTAAGTTCTTTTCAAAAGATCTCTTTTGTTAGGAATTGGATACCTGATCCATTTCAAAGCTGTGTTAAGAGGTTTGTAATTGATAACAAGTCTGGGAGATCCTCTTTCTTTTTCTGCTGCATTGTTGACATAAAAAGCTGAACAGCTCCAAGGAGATTTTGAAGGTCTAATAATTTTATTAGCCAAAAGAGTATTAATTTTGGTTTAATTGGAGCAGCTCATCAGGCGTTACAGGACTTGGAAGGCACCAGCTCGTTATCCTCAGTGGTCTTGTGTCTTGGTTGTGGCCACAAGGTCGCAAGACCGTTAATTGGAGATCCCAATTTTAGTTGGACTGTTCTTTTTAAGAAATTTGTATCGAAGGACGTAGGCGAAGAAGTGGATAAATCATTTCCCTCCTTCACTAATATCTATTTGCTTGTAGATGATATTTCCACAACTGGTTCTACCATTGGCTGGAAATGCTCAAATTGCACCATCGGAGGTAGGAATGGTTGTGCATTCAGCACACCGAGACCAACCACAAGATAACAAGCTAGTGCAAAAGGGGAATAACTCTGAAATGGTAATAACTACTTCCATTGTCCGGTTGGCTTCCTTCTATCAAAAGGACATTCTGTTTCTAGAAAAAGGGTCATCAGATACCTTGGGGCCTGATTCGTTTCCTTCTTACATACTGCCTGACATACTAAAGATAGCAACAAATATGATGGGCAGCATGTATCCAGAAAAATTGCACAATATATTTGCAATGTAATCTTTGTTAACAGAGCAAAGTTTGTTAGCTCCAACACTTATCTGCAAGAAGATATGAGACACCGAAGGACTGGTCCAGCCATGAGACAGATGTTCTCCTCAATGGTTAAGAACACTAGTCTAGACAGGATGGCAAACTTGCTAGCATGGTTTAATTCTGTCTATAGTATTTGTGACACCAATTCGCTTGACTGTCCTGTGAGACTCTTCCTACATTTTGTTGTGGCATATAACATGGATGTTGTTAATATGCTTCATCTATGGGCAGGTGGTGTGATTGATAGTGGAGTTATCATCAACTGGATGAGAACCTTCCAGATTGCTTTAGTAGCTAAGAGGATGAATACATCAGTTTCTGTGGCAGCTGAAAGTTATAAGTTTACTCGTCTTATGCCACTGCATCGGCCAAGGGTGGTGCCAGCTTTTTGTCCAGTTGATTTTTGTTTCCCAACAACTTCACTGGTCGGTCAGCTAATTAAGTACTGCTTCTTTTCTGTAACTGATAAGGTGGGATTACATCTTAATTTTGTTCTTGATTACATCCCTGCCACTGTTCATGGTGTTATCAGACACTCTAATCAGTTGAACCAAGGGTTGCCTTTGGTACTAGTGAAACTCTGCACAAATCCACCTTTTCAGGCATTATCCTACAAACATCACCCTAGTGGAGTATGTTGCAGAGACATCTGCCATTTTAGAGGTGTTATGGTTCTGATTAAAGTTGGGCAAGATGTTAAAGAGGCAATAGGAGTAATGCCAATTTCCTTAAATACTCTCCAAAGACAACATAAAGTTGCTCTTTGCATCAGATCATCTAGATCATTTTCTTTGGCTTTTATTGCTGGATGGAGGAGTGTTGTCTCACTTTACGCTTGTGACATTTCAGCATGGGGAAATGGCTACTCATCAGATAATTGAGAAAGTTGTGGATGGATTTCATGACTTGAACCTTGAGGACAAGGTTCTTAATTGGGTCGGGGTATTGTTATGAACCAATTCCAGCCCAATGTAGATATCAAGGTCACACAAGTTATTATTGGGCTGACAAGAGCTACTGGGCTGTGAACAAGCAATAGGGCCAGGTTAATTTGGGATTTGGATTGAGTAGTGTGTGTGAGAGAACGGTTCTATCAAAAGGGGTAGTGGTATGTGATTCGGGGATTATGCATATGGTTGAGTAAAGAGTCTGATTCCTCTCATCTCCATTCTCAATAGTCTAAGTTTCTCATCTCCATTCTTATCTCTATCTTTTAGTTAATTGAAATTTCAGCATTTCCATTGTGATTCAGTAGTTTGAGGATTACAATTGCAAATGTAATCATGTTCCTGTTATTAATATAGTGAGGAATTCGGGTTTGTTACAATAATATACTAATTCCCTCATACCTTATATATGTAATAGTTATGCGGGTTTCTAATTTGCATATCAAATAGTGTGTTGATTTTATACATGAATAACTTACTGCATAACTAACTACCAAACGTTGTATAGCTTATGCAGAAATTAATACATAAATAAGCTGATTCTTTACTAGCTACCAAACGACCCTTAAGTACTCAGTTCGATCCATTCTTTTACATTACAGTGTTAGTAAGAATGTAAGTCCTTTAACAAGCATGTTTATTTGATGCCTTGTACTCTTTATATGATTCCTAGACTTGGTTTCCAAGAAATATATGCTTACGTATTGCACTTGATGGTAGAAATTTAGGCAAATCTAGTGATGGGGGTGTCCTTGTATTTGTTTTCTAGATTTTCTTAGAGGGGAGAGACATTTAGTTATTTGGACCATAACCAGTATATGATGGTAACATTATATGGTTGTTAAGTGATGGTTGTGTTATCTTCTTTGAGAAAATGTAGTGAAATGCAAACAAATTTTATAAACAAAATGTACCCTCGTTATGTTTTGGGTAAACAAATGTCTCTTGCAGTTACATTTTTGGCTCAAAAATACCCTTCAACTATCAAAATGGGCCAAAAATACACTTTTCAGAGATTACATATTACATAGTCAAGAGAATATAGTAAATATGACCAATACATAGTGAAAAAAATCATTAAATTGGAAAATATATGGGTACCCCTTTTCTTGAGTGCGAAAAGAGTGCGGAAAAGTTAATTTTTTGTTTGCCTGTGGTAATTTGAACAGTTTGATTGCAGATATTGTATCATATTACAAAGGGATGCAGTCTCTAATAAACATTGTACCAGCTGCATTGAACAATATAAACACAAAATTTATTGTTTTGGACAAAGGGAGGATAGCTTACGAAGGGCAACAAAAGATGTGTTTAGCACTAGTTGCAGATGAGACAGCTGCAGTTCACTTTCAAATGTGGGGTGATGAATGTGATGCTTTTGAGGCTGGGGATATAATCCGGTTAGAAAACGGCATCTTTTCTTATATCCGCAATAACCGCAACAACCATGTGCTACGTGCAGGTAAGCGAGGCAAGGCAGAAAAAGTTGGAGAGTTTACCATGGCCTATGTGGAGAAACCAAACATGAGTGAGATACATTGGGTCCCTGATCCCAAGAATCCTAAGATATATATGCGAGTGGCTAATTCTCAGTTTTCATGACTGTGCATTGACTATTGGGTGATCTTATATTTGAAAGGTACTTTTCCTTTAAACTCTCTTCCTCGATGGATTTTTCCTAACTTGAGCTAAAAGAGCATCTCAAACGTCGTATGGCTGTAATCAACACCAAAGTAGGGACCGTTTCATAATTTCATTGAATATGATTCGAATATATGTTAATCTATTCAGTTCAGATTCTCTTGAAGGTTTTATTATGGATTATATTGATGATTGTGGGGATTGATTCCTACATTGAAACCATAAGATTTTTCTGATATACCCTACGGTTTGTAGAAAGTAATTCCTCTTTTTCTCTGGTTGGATTGACCTGAAACTCATCTTGTGTGTGAGTGATTGATTATTATCATCTTCTCTGTTTCAATGTGCAAACAGATGAGAAAAGATCCTTATATTTAGGTAAAGTTTTCCTACCTAGACCAAGAAAAAAGTATAAAAGTATGGATGAAGGGAAAACAAATACACAAAGGACTGAGAAAGAAAACTTGGTTAAGGCAATGGAAGGTTTGGCCGACTACGGAGTGGGTCAGATGGTTTGGCTTGGGACTTTATAATGGAGGTCTCAAGTTCGAAATACCTTGCTTGCGACAACAGGGGATTGACCTTTTAGGTCGAATTTATCGAATGGGGCTTGCCTAGTGCAGTTTACCTCTCCTGTGTGGTTTGCGATATATTGCACATGAGCGGGATTTACCCGCGCACTCAAAGGATAGCTGCGGGTTCCCTTGTCATTATCAAAAAAAAAGTAGCAAAGGAATATCGCTATCCTGGGAAAAAAGAAAAATGTAGGATTGATCAAAGTGATCCCGCTAAAAACAATAGCACTGGAATGACATTAAATACTCGGCACGTGTTATAGAGTATAGTAGCTAAACAAAAGGACAATAGTTAAAATTGATAATAATTTTATAAATAATTACGTTCATGCGATAAATTGGTTAAACTCAGACAATTAGCCTAAAAAAGAAGAACAGCGACTGATAAGCAAATCAGTGTCAAAAGAAGGAAACAAAATAAATAAATAAAAGAATTATGACTTCTAAATTATAATTCGATGAGCCTACCAAACATTTTACTAATCAGCTGACTACGATTTTTTTTTTTTGTTGACTATGGGAAAGAAAATTTAGAAAAATAGTTACTAGTGTATTGCGTGTTATAATTTATTATAATTTATTGGAGATAGGAGCCTATAGTTGATAAAACTTGTTAACTCCCTTCATATCAATTTGTGTGGCACCATTTGACTTAACACAAAGTCCTTATGAAACCTTTCATCACTAGCTTGAAATATTTGTGTCTCATGAAACAAATTGAGCTAAAAAAAGATATTATAACAACCAATACAATCTTGGGTTGTGCTCAGCACGAACAATCTTTATTAGTAACTTAGAAATGAGGGTACTTAACCAACTATATCTATCAAATTACTACTACAACAACAACATACTCAGTGTAATCCACAAGTGAGGTCTGGGGAGGGTAGACACAAACCTTACTCCTACCTTATGAAAATAGAGAGATTGTTTCCAATAGACTCTTGGCTCAAGGAAAAGCATAGCAGAATAGATCGAAAAGGAAATAACTGAAGTGAAGGGGTCATGGTAAAACACTATAGAAAGCATGGCAAAACATTCTGAAAAAACGAATAGTAACTACACCAAAACAGTGCGATAATCGAAGTACATGAGAAGGTATACTGCCATAGAATCAATGCTATTTGCCAGATACAGACGGCTAATCATTGAGTATTCTCCATGATACTCTGGATGAAACCTCCAATAGAAGTGTAAGAAGAGCCACCTTCCATGGTTGCTGCTCTGCTCTTCTCCTTCATCTCCTTCGCTTTCATCCGGATTTTATTTTCGGGGTCCATAAGTTCCCTTATTGCTTTCTCAATCTCCTCTGCTTTCACTATAACCTCTTGGCCCATCGTTCCTTTCGGTTCCTTCCTGTAATCCATCTTAATCTCGACTGCCATTTCCAAATCCTTAACCAATTGAAATGCATTTGCTTGCTGCTCTGCGTACATTGGCCAAGTAGCCATTGGCACTCCAAAATAGATGCTTTCCAAAGTTGAATTCCATCCACAGTGCGACACAAAACCTCCCACTGCTTTGTGAGATAAAATTGCCAACTGAGGTGCCCATCCTATCACCTGTTGAAAAATAGTAGAGATGGAAATAATAAGATGTTATGATTGGTAATAAAAGATAAAATGAAGTTACAATGTGAAAAAATAATAGTATACTATGAAAGGCTGTCTTCAGAGTAGATTTTATATCTAGATAACGAGAGACAACGTACTCCTATAATACAATGCATCATCCAGAAATCTTGTAATGTATACTTGAATAGAAGTTCGGAGAACTCTTAAATCTCTCAACTGATTTTATAGGAATTTGGAGCAAAATAAAATAAAATAGAAAGTACCCCTCCAGTCTTAACCAAAAGTTTCAGGTTCGAGGTTTGAATATGGATCCGGACCTGACGCCATATGAAAAAAAAGAAAAGAAAGAAAAACAACAATACCTTTCCAATCCCTTGTGTTCTTTGCAAGAACCCTTCTGGCAATACTACTTCAAAATTTTCATAGTCACCTGGAAGTGTTGCATTTTTCTGTGGTGGTTGTCTCAATGACCACAAAAACCGACACCCACTATTCTCGAGAGAATATGTTATTTCCTTAACTTGCTCTATCGTAAAACTTCCTCCGCTACCAAAACAGAGGAAAACTACAGATGAAGGGGGTTGATCATCTAACCATTTCATAATATTCTGGTCTGAGGAACTCAAGTTGTCACCTTGAACATTATTAAGGTTCAACATCGGTCCCACAGGGTACACCGGTGGTATATTCTTGTCTCGTGAGAGGGAGTTTATCGCGTGAGAATCAAGTTCAAGAAAGGTATTTATCATAATACCTTTGGCTTCTCGAAACCTTCTTGTAAGATCAAGAAACATGGTAGAACCTCCTTCCTTGTCTAACGAGAAAGAGGGCAAACATTTTGCAGGAAATTGATTGAAATATGTTGAGATAGAAAGTTCTGCTTCAGGGTCATCTTTGTAATTAGTAATATCTATTCCAAATTCATCACTAAGGCTCTGTATATGGAACTGAAGACCAAGAGGAGCTGCACCAGAGGTGTAGAAAACATAGGTTGGTAGCTCGAATTCATTGGCCACGTCTATCATAGAGGTGCAAAATAAGTCGATGACAATACCTGCACGTTAATTTCACATATAATTACTAAACTTTATCCATTGTAACACCAAAATTTCAAAACTATCATTTGTAGCATTAAAAAAGAAAACTAAGCTGTACTCTATCAACAATTACAATAAAGTCTTTAAAATACTTTTCTAGTCACGTTAGATTGAGAAGGGTGAAGCCAGTGACGCTCCAACCTTCTCAACTTTAATACTCCCTTTGTCCCAATTTTATGTGGCATCACTTGAATTTCGAGAGTTAAAACTTTAAAATTCTAATTTCTGATCATGAATATAGATATAAAATCTTAAGCTTTCGGAAATGAAATCTATATTTAAAAACAGCATAAAAAATTAAGTCACAATAATTAATAATTTTAAATAATTAAAAAGGCATATTAAAAATAGTGATAATTATTGTTATACCCCCAAAAGGAAACTATTTACCATTGGATACCTCATTACCTTCATAACCCTTGTTTTTAACTATTTCGTGCATTTGATACCATGAAAATATATAATATACTCTGATGGTATCAAGCAGTTTCGCTAAAGCACCGTCTCTTGCTTCTTGATAAATTGCTTGTACTCTGATGGTATCAAAGAGGAACAAGGGAAGGGACACTGACGTAAATACACGTTTGATACCATAAGAATATATATATACTCTGATGGTATCAAGAAGGAAGAGATAGTGCTTCATTGACACTGCTTGATACCATCAGAATTCTGATGGTATCAAAGAGGAGCAATGATGCCGACGTCAGCATGACATCATGCGGGAGAAAGTGGGTTACGAGAGTAAATAGTTTGGGCCATGAGTAAGGGTAAATAGTTTGAGTTGGGTCCAATTTAGATAAATAGTTTCATAATTGGTCTATTTTTTGTAATTTTCCCTTTAAATATCCGGTCAAAGAAAAATTGTTTTGACTCTCAAAATCTGAAAAGTATGTGTATCACATACGTTGGAACAAAAGGAGATTCTGCAGCATGTTCGAACTCATGACGTCTGTCTAATCTATAAATCACAAGTTGTATACTTATCATCTATATCGCTCGTACTCACCAAAATTGTTACCGCACCCATGTTGGATTCTCCAAAATACACTACTGAAAGTGTTCGACATTTTTAAAGAGTCTGAGCAACCTAGCTTATCACTATACCAATTAAATAATCATACATTGAATTAATTTGAAATATATACCTGCTAGTGTAATATTTGATTGTGACTTGAGAATTTCAGCCACAACATCTCTAACTGCAGGCTTATGAGCAGGAATAAAGGAGGTGAAAAGGTTGCTTTTGAGTAGCTGCAAAACAGTGTCATCCTGAGGAAGTTGAATGAATTTCAAACTTGAGCTGAAATTGGATAATGATTGGATATAAGAAGGGAGCTTGTTGTCATGAGGTGATGGGATAATGAGAACTGTAATAGACATGTTCTTTTCTCTAGTTATGAGAAGCTTTGCCATTTCTACTGTGGCCACTAAATGACCAATTCCTGGAGAAGGAATGAAGATCAACTCTATGTTCTTGGTACTGGTCATTTTTTTGGCTTTTGATATTGTTTGAAACTTGAAAGAAAGAGGACTTTGTGGATTGGGAGTGTAATATTGGTATGAAAATGATGAACCTTGTGATTGGGATATATATAAGACCAAGATATGTAAAAAGTATGTGGTGGCCAAAGAGTGAGTTGCCTTTGTCATAGAGAATGACAATTATGTTACGTTTGAACTGAAGTGTAGCTTGATAGTCAATAAGGTAAATATAAATAATATAGATGAGTTTATATTTAATAGAGATGTAAAATAAAAATTTAAGACTTTCTTAAATTTTGAGAAAAAATCAAAATGCATGTAAACTGATTCAGATTGTTATCATAATGAATCCCCAAAAAGTGACAATGATGTCATAGCATAGGTGGAAGATATATTTATATAAGATAAGATCTAGAAGGTCTTGAGACACTGGAAGTATCCAAGTAAGAGGAGTGGTGAAAAAAAGGTGGTTTTGCGATAATATGATGTCATGGCTTTGCTGGTATGTCTTTTAAATATAACACATTTGTTTTTTAAATCTTTTCATTAGCGTTCGGTTATAGATTTAGTTAAAATATGAGAAAAATATGTTTTTATTATAAAATAAACTAACTTAGCAAATTAATAAGAAGAAGAGAGTAAAAAAAAGAAAGAGTTAAGAAGATCAGTGTATTTCGTGTGTTTTTTCTTTGAAAACTATGGTCATTTTATAGCAAAAAAAAGAAGAAAAAGTTGTAGGCAACTTGCCTCCTTTTGAGTGGGTCCCATAAAGTGCAACATCCATTTTCATAACACTCCCATTGGATGTCTACGTGTAATGTGCCTCATTAAAAACTTTACAAGAAACAATATACATAGTTATCTTGAACATTCATAGATATTGTGGCTCGTTAAAACCTTACTAGAAAAAATTCAATGGAAAAAAGTCTAGTGAAGGAAAAAGAGTACACACTTCTGATAATACGTTTTGAGTGTTGCCTCATTTAAAACCTTACCAGAAAAACCCAATGGGACAAAATTTTGGTTAAGGAAAAAAGAGTACAACGCGTATTTTGCTCCTCCTGATGAGAATATCACTTAATATCTCGAAGACGACGCATTTCAATTTTATATCTCATTTTTTCAAAGGTTGAAGTCAGCAATGCCTTGGTAAACATATTTGCTAAATTGTCACTTGAACGAACTGGTTGGACATCTATTTCATCCTTCTTTTGAAGATCATGAGTTAAAATTTTTTTTGATGAAATATATTTTGTTCTGTCTCTTTTGATGTATCCTCCCTTCAGTTGAGTATACATGCAATATTGTCTTCATACAATATTGTTGGAACGTCTCTTTTCAAAGAGAGACTACATGTTTTTTGAATGTGTTGAGTTATTGATCTTAACCAAACATATTCTCGACTTGTTTCATGAATGACTATTATCTCTGCATGATTTGAAGAAGTGGCAACCATAGTTTGCTTTGTTGAACACCATGATATAACTGTGCCAGCACATGTAAATAAGTAGTCTGTTTGCGATCGACCTTTATGGGGATCAGACAAATATCCTGCATCTGCACAACCAATCAATTCTGGTGTGGATTCATTTGAGCAAAACAATTCCATATCGGTGGTCCCTCAGAGGTATCTGAATATATGCTTAATTCTGTTCCAATGTCTTCGCATTGAGGAAGAACTAAATCTTGCTAACAAGTTTACAGAGAAAGCTATATCTGGTGTAGAATTGTTAGCAAGATACATTAATGCATCAATTGCACTAAGATATGTTATTTCAACACCAACAAGCTCTTTATCATTTTCATGAGGTCAAAATGAATCTTTATTAATAACAAAAGAACTCACAACCATTGGGGTACTCAGTGGGTGTGATTTATCCATGTAAAATCTCTTTAAAATATTTTCTGTATATGTTGATTAATGGACAAATATCCCATTTGCAAAATGTTTAATTTGTAGACCAAGACAAAATTGTCTTTCCGAGGTTTTTCATTTCAAATTCCCTTTTCAGATATTTTACTGTCTTTGAAAGTTCTTCGAGAGTTTCGATAATATTCAAATCATCAACATATATGGCTATTATGAAAAATTCAGTTCTACATCTTTTCATAAAGACACAAGGGCAAATTAAATTATTTTTATATCCTTCTTTTAGCAAATATTCGCTAAGACGATTGTATCACATTCGCCCTGATTGTTTCAGCACATATAAAGATTTTTGAAGTTTTATTGAACAAGTTTCCCGAGAATCTTTATACGTTTCAGGCATTTTAAATCCTTCAAGAATTTTCATAAAAATATCGTTATCTAGAGAGCCATATAAGTAGGCTGTAACGACATCCATCAGATGCATGTCAAGTTTTTCATGAACTGTCAGATTTATAATATACCTGAAAATGATTGCATCTACCACAGAAGAATATGTTTCCATATAACCAGTGCTAGGTCTTTGTGAAAATTCTTGTGCCACAAGTTGTGCTTTATTCTTACGACTTTATTTTTCTCATTTTGTTTTCGCACAAAAACCTATTTGTATCCCACTGATTTTATACCTTCAGGTGTTTGGATTATCGGTCCAAAAACTTCACATTTTTCAAGCAAAACTAATTCAACTTGAATTGCATCTTTCCATTTTGGCCAATCATTCCTCTGTCTACATTCATCGACAGATTTTGATTCAAGATCTCCATTTTGTTGTATTATTTCAATAGCAACATTATAAGCAAAACTATTATCGACAATTACATTATTTCGATTCCATATTTTTTCTGATGAGACATAATTTATTGAAATTTCTTCATCATTTTCAGGCGCCTTAACCTCTCCCAAGGTTTTATCAATTGTTATATTTTCTCGCTCTTTTTGAGCAGGTTCTTTTATATCATGACCATCTTGATTATTTATTTCTTTTTTTTGAAGATTTTTATCTTTGGAATCGATCAATCTACCACGTTTTAAGCGTGGTTTAGACTCATTTATATTAATTAATTATTTTACTGGGACATCAACTCGAATTGGAGCATTAGCAATTGAAATATGAAATTTAGTAACTCTTGATAGGTCAGTGAATGCATCTGGCAGTTGATTTGCAATATTTTGCAAATGAATTATCTTTTGAACTTTCAGTTCACATTTATTTGTACGAGGATCTAAATGAGATAGTGATAATGCATTCCAATCTATTTCCTTTTTCAGCTGCTTGTTTTCTCCTTCTAATGTTGGGTATACTGATTCATCAAAATGACAATCAACAAATCTTGTAGTAAATAAATCTCTAGTCATAGGTTCCAAATATTTTATGATAGAAGGAGATTCATACCCAACATATATCCCAACCTTCTTTGGGGACCCATTTTTGTACATTGTGGTGGAGCAATCGAAACATATACCGCACATCCAAATTTTTTAAGATGAGAAATGTTCGGCTCGTGACCAAAAATCAATTGTAATGGAGAGATTTTATGATAACTTGTGGGTCTGATCCGCACAAGATATGCTGCATGCAAAATAGCATGACCCCATAATGAAATAGGAAGTTTCGTTCTCATAAGCATTGGTCTAGCAATTAATTAAAGACGTTTAATTAACGATTTCACTAGACCATTTTGAGTATGAACATGAGCAACCGGATGCTCAACTGTTATTCCAGTGGACAAACAATAATCATTAAATGTCTGAGATGTGAATTCACCAGCATTATCAAGACGAATTGTCTTTATTGCATAATTTGAAAATTGTGCTCTTAACTTAATTATTTGAGCAAGTAATCTCGCAAATGTCATATTACGAGTTGATAATAAGCACGCATGTGACCATCTTGTAGATGCATCTATTAAAACCATATAATATTTAAATGGTCCACATGATGGGTGAATGGGCTCACATATATCACCTTGTATACGCTCCAGAAATGTTGAAAATTCAATTCCCACTTTGATTACTGATGGTCTAGTTATCAATTTGCCTTAAGAACATGCAACACAAGAGAATTCTTTAAATTGAAGAATTTTTTGGTTCTTCAAAGAGTGTCCATGTGAACTCTCAATCATTTTGCGTATCATATTAGAATCGGGATGACCCAACCGGTCATGTCAAATAATAAAATCATTTGAGTTAGTAAATCAAAGATTTACTATGACATGTGTTTCAACCATGCTAATACTTGTGAAGTATAAGCCGGATGAAAGAGCGGATAACTTTTCAAGTATAAACTTCTTGCCCGACATCATTGTAGTAATGTAAAGATATTCATTATTTTCATCATTTGTAGTCTCAATATGATAGCCATTTTGACGGATGTCTTTGAAACTTAATAAGTTTTTTTTGACTTACTACAATATAATGCTTCATTAATTATTAAATTTGTTCCTTCGATAAGTATAACTTTAGCTTTTTTGAATCCTTCAATTAATATTGTACTACTAGATATTGTATTAATATTAGTTTCTTTCATAATCAAATAAGAGAAATATTTCTTATCTCTTAAAATAATGTGTATTGTGGCACTATCAATAAGACACATATCATCATAATTGATTTTGGATCAACTGATGACTGGAAAATTTTCATATTCTGATATAGAATCTAATTTGTCTGGAGAACATTAGAGCTTCGTACTGATAACGTGTTATAAAATAAACTAACTTATCAAATTAATAAGAAGGAGAGAATAAGAGAAAAAGAGAGTTGAGAAGATCGGTGTATTTCGTGTGTTCTTTCTTTGAAAACTATGGCCATTTTATAGCCAAAAAAAAAAAAAATTGTGGGCAACTTGCCCTCTTTTGAGTGGGTTCTACAAAGTTGAACATCCACTTTCATAACAGTTTTGAAATTTCAAAATCATTTTTAACACGTTTTATCTTTAAAAATTAAAATAAAATTGTGAGTAGAAATAAAATTTCACCCACAAAATGATTTGGACCAGTTTATGAAAAACTTAATTTTTTTTTTTAAACATAATCAAATTTCATGAATAAATAATAATTTTAATATTATTTTTTGAAATTTACGCTTAAAATTTATGATCAAATAAAAATTTTGTGTTATATGATTTTACTTCCCAAGAAAAGAGGCTTTTAGTTTTAGCTGAGGGAATTGATAAAATTTAGGGGAAAAAAATAAATATACCTCCGAACTATAACAAATGGTATGCATATACCCTCTATTATACTTTAATGTTATATATATTCTTATCGTAAATATTTTGATACGTGTATATCCTTAAACTAATCTTTTGATACGTGTATACCTTTAAAACTAACGGCTAGACAGGTGGGATCATTTCAATAATTTACCCAATTTTTTATCCAAACTTTAAAAACCCACCCATCTTCCATAAAATTACGTAAACTTTACCTAAATCCCATAATGGAAAAGTCTAATTACTATACATCCCTCATTGTATCAAAATTACCCGATATTCCCTTTTTTTCAACTTTTCTGATACATTAGTTTTGTATCTGATACATCAATTATCTAATGAGTAATTAATGAAGATCATCTATTTATGGATAATATCTTAATATAAGGGATGATTGGTTCTTTAAATCAATTACTAATCTAATTAATGGGATTAATTTGGTTAAAAAAATAACGGTTGTGAAGTTGAAGATTCAAGCCAAAAAAACAGAGCATAAATTCAAATCAACTTCGATTTCAATTTTTTTCCAGTTTTGGTGATACATAAGTTATGTATCTGATACATCAATTGTTAAAAAAATCAATTGTTATGTCCATGAAGATTCAAGCCAAAAAACAGAGCGTCGTCTCGAATGGAAAAAACAGAGCATCAATTCATACCGAATTTGATTTCAGTTATTTTTTTCACTTTTGCTGATACATAAGTTATGTATCTGATACATAACTTTAGCTATAGAATAGTTAATGCACATCAGCTATTTATGGATAAAAGATTGGCTCTTTATATCAATTACTGATCTATTAAAAAAGGCGACAGTTATGTACGTGAATTTTAAAAATTAATGTATCGGAATCATTAAATATTGAGAAATGAGAATCTGATACATGTGCATGATGTATCATAATAAATAAAACTTGATTCATGTATCAGAATTCACAAAATGTGACACTTATGAATATTATACTCGATACAAGTTTGATACAGTAGAAATATAAAACATAAACTTTGATTTTATATTCGATTTTGACACCAGAGAAAAACATAGTAAATCTGATGTATGGAAATATTAAAACATATTAAATCTGATACATTACAGTTTATGTATCAGATACATTAAAAGAATCAGAATCACCTAAAATGTTTACTATCAAAACAAAACTACTGGACATCAATCAGTTCTCCTTGGTTTGGAGAGATGTCTCTCCTAGTTTTTTTGGATCGTCGTTATCGCTAACACAACCATCCATGGCCTTCTGACAACAATATCTCCACCTATTGATGATTCAAAATCATCAAGAAAATTAGCCCTATATGCCGTTCCGAATCTCAATGGGTGGGACGAGATCTTCTTGATGACGTATTTCATTCCCTGCATTGACATGAAAATGGTTAAATACAACTTGAACTTTATACATAAATACGATGTATCATATGCATTAAAATATCTGATGCATGAGATGAGAATCTGATACATACAGAAGATGTATAAGAAACAATTATATATTATATTCTGATACATAAATGTAGAAGTATCAGAATCATTAAAACTTGAAACATCAAAAAATGACACTTACACATGATGTATCAGAAATAGTAAATCTCCAAAAAATTACATTTGAAAAAAACATTATGTATCTGATACATAAATGTATATGTATCAGAATCATTAAAACTTGAAAATAACAAATACTGAGGCTTAAAAATGATGTATCAGAAATAATAATTCTCAAAAAATTGCATATGAAACAGACATTATGTATCTGATACATAAATGTAGATGTATCAGAATCATTAAACTTGAAATAACAGAAACTGAGACTTAAACATAATGTATCAGAAATAGTAAATCTCAAATAATTGCATTTGAAAAAGACATTATGTATCTGATACATAAATGATATGTATCAGCTTTGTTAAAACTTGAAACAACAGAAACTGACACTTAAACATGATGTATCAGAAATAGAAAATCTCCAAAAAAATACATTTGAAAAAGACATTATGTATCTGATACATAAATGTATATGTATCAGAATCATTAAAAATTAAAACAACAGAAACTGACACTTAAACATGATGTATCAGAAATAGAAAATCTCCAAAAAAATACATTTGAAAAAGATATTATGTATCTGATACATAAATGTATATGTATCAGAATCATTAAAAATTAAAACAACAGAAACTGACACTTAAACATGATGTATCAGAAATATAAAATCTCCAAAAAAAATTCCTTTTAAAAATACATTATGAATCTGATACATAAATGATATGTATCATAATCATTAAAACCTTCACAAAATTTTCATTCTAAAACAAAAAACTTAATTGAACACATACCTTTGGGAGATTAGGGCGTATTGTAACCTCTTCAATCTTGTTGTCTATTTCTTTGGGTGCATGTTTAACTGTAGCTTTCGACTTCAATTTCTCACGTAGCTTATTCATCACTGTTGGATCGTTACGATGTTTGAATCTAACTTCGTCGTAACCTTCCCAAGACGAATCAGAACCAGGAGAAACAAGAATTCGTTGATTTTTAGTGGACTGTTTGAGACCATGAACGGATTCCATTGAAGGAATGAGAAACAAAAACAGAAAGTTTTACAGAAGAAAACAAATGATAAAAATTTAGAAGATTTTTCAAAGATTTTCAGAAGAAATCAAAATATACAAATTTTAGGAGAAATCAGATTGAATGAGGATAAAGTAAAATTCCATATAAGGAAAGATTGAAATATACCTTATTTGGAACCTTGAAATTGATTAACAATTGAAGAGTAACAAATTAACTAGAGCAAATTAGGGCAAGAATAAAGGAATAGGCGAATGTATCAGAGAGGTATAGAGAGAGAAAGGAAAAAGAGGGAATTTGGAAATTTTTTGGTGTATATGGGAATAAAAGTAAATATATTAGGAGAATATGTGTAAAAGGGTAATTTTACCTAAAATTACTCACCCGGCACCCATGACCCAATTATAAATGACTATATTTAGACTTTAAAGAAAGGAAGAAAGAAAGTGACCAAAAAAAAAAGCAATCAGTATAATAAATGATTTTCCAAACGATTTTAATAAGGGATATAATATATTCAGTATTCATTAAAATAATATAATATAATATAATATAATATGTTATGAAATAATACGTAACAATCATCTCTAAATTCAAGTGTAGTAAATGATTTTCCAAACGATTTTAATAATGGATAACCTACAAATTTCAGTTCACAGATTTTAAAATTGAGATGCAAAATTCTTGGCTGCAAACATGGAATTTCAATGATATTTTTTTTAAAAATTTTCTTCCATTTTATTCACCAAATTAACAGCTAAATCAGACTTAGGTCAAACCAAAATGACTTCAAAGTTGACTATACTCAAAGATTCAATAACTTACAACTTCAAACATAACCCACCCAAATTCAAAATCATTCAAACCCAAATCAGTAGATAAATTTGAGTTTAGTAAGTATGTGATTTTAAGCTTGAATGTGGTTGGTGTTGTATTTGAAACTTTCAGTATTAAAATGAATGAGGGAGTGTTGGAGCAAAATATATTTTAATATTAAAATAATAATATTAATTTGCATGAGTTAATAGTCAAAGTAGACATTATTTTTTAATGTTTTAACTTATGTAATCACTAAGACATGTTTCACCACGTATTACCTCACTAATTAAAGCTTGAATATTGTAACCCCTATCCCATGTTCTATAATATTATTATCTCGTTACCGTGCTATTTAATCTATGGAAGAACTTAACACCGATAAATAGTGATTTTAGAGAATGAAAAAATATATTAAAAGGTGTGAAAAAATATTAGTGTGTAGTGAGGTTAGTGTAGTGAAAAAAAAAGTTGAGAGAAAAAAATATATTTCAAGTCTCCAAATTATTCACTATAGAAAAGAGAAATTTTCGTTCTTTTGGTGGAGCTTTGGATTCTTCGACTAATCTAGAGTTATTTGATGTGGTTGGACTGTTGTATCCTGGTGGGGACAAAAGAGCTTTGGATTCTTCAACTAATCTAGAGTTGTTTGATGTTGTTAGATTGTTGTATCCTGGTGGGGACAAATCAAGAGTTATACTGTTGAATGAGGTTTGAATCTCGTTAAAGAAAGCAAGATATTCACCCTTAATCTGAATATTTTTATTTATTCATTTTATTTTCAACTTTAATTTAGTGTAATTTGTGATATATATACAACACTTCGAACACACTCATTGTAAATTCGCTGAATATGGAGAGTAAATTATGTTCAACACAATTGAAGTTGGGAAAAGTTAGTGCTACTTAGCAACTTGGTTATGTGCATGTTGAAGGTAGTGTTTTCCTATTCCAGGTTTTGGAAGAATTGGACATCCTGAGGAAGAAACCAGGCACAGCCGGAGGAAATCTTGACTTGCAAGAAGAAAGGTAGCAGTAGAGATCCATCATGGCTGGTGTGTACTAGCTCCAGCTTCTGCAACCACAGTGTCGACCTTTTTCTTGTTGGATGTGTTACCATGAGAAAACAGGTTCCTTTGAGTAATATGAGTGATTTTCAGTTTCTGTTTTGTATATCACCTTGTTAATGCAACCAACCACTGATTATATGTTGTACCTCATTTGTATCAAGTTTATGTTTCTTGAACAAAATGCACTTATATTGCAAACAATTCATAACTATGATGATTTAGCTGATTATTAAGTAACATTGAAAGAGGTTTATACATGTTCTGGCTAGATTTAGCCAAATAGCCAACAACACAAAGCAGAGCAATCGATTCCTACCAGACATGAGGAGGGAGGAAGTAGATACCTTCACTGGGTAAAGTTTGAAAAATTCCTCGAGGCCAGTGGATGTCGCATTGTATGATAGATGTTTTAACCAGAAAATCCTCAGGTAATACTTTAACAAAGCTGATATGCCTTTTCACCTAGGCTAAGACATCCGAAGAGACGTCTGAATGGTTGTAAAAATGATGTTTACATTCCAAAGAAAACTAAGACGATATCAAGCAAAACTAGTCATAGTGCATGTATCGCCTAACCATACTCCATTTCACTTTTCAGTCTTCCAGTATCCAGAACTTCTTCCATTCCCCGACTAATTTTTACAACCTCCAGTCCTCCACCTAGATTTTGTCTTTAATTCTGGTGTCATTGAAATGATACAATCCATCATCTAAGTCTTATATTATGGTGAACTCATCATGACCACGACTACGAAGAAAGAGATAAGTTTGTTTTTCTCATTTTGACCATATCAGGGATTAGAATGGACAAAACTGTGAACCACGGAGCATTGTTTACCAAAGCCCCCATCAAATTACCAGCTCTGCAACTCAATGAATGTAATCATCATGCTACTTGAGGCCTGAACTCAACATCGCCCATTCTCCAACGTTGGGGGTAAATTGGAGAGGAGTTTTCTATAGATATATATACACTGCAAAGCAAGAGAACCAATATGTACAAGTGCATTGCTTTAAGAAATGACATGTTAAGAGGGAAAATATTATCAAGTTTTCATGTCTCCAAGTTTGTTTCAATATATATGTAATGACCTTGAGGGTGATTTTTGAAAATTTGTACAAAACACGCGTGAACAGTAACATGCGTGAACAGTAACACACGTGAACAATAACTTTTTGGGCAGAAAATGCCCCTTTCTTCCCATTTCAATATTTTTCATCATTTGTTTGAGTTATTGAACTCCTTGAGGTGATTTGACAAGAGATTTTTAAGGCAAAGTGTTGGGTAAGTGATTTTTGACCTAAAACCTTCCCTTTTCATTAAGTTTTTGATGATTTTAACTCCTAAAGTTTAGTTTCAAACCCCAAATATCTTTGTTTTTTCCCTAATTCGAATTTAAGGAAAATGGTGATTTCTAACTCGTTTTGAGCTCTATTTTTATGGGTTTTTCAACCATGAGTTCATTATTACAAGTAGAATGTGATTGTCCAATAAATTTCTAGATTTGACCTTTTTCGAAAATAATTAATTTTTGAACCATTTTACCCTCGGTTCCGAAATCTATCAATATGGGTGTCATTGGAATCCTTGTGATGTGTATGTTTTATTGTTGATAGTGGATTATCAATCCGGGCATTGAATTCGAGAGTTGCTTATTCAGTGGAGGTGTTTGATTGCGGTTTCGGCAATTGAGGTAGGTTTGACTATCCTTCTTTGAGATTGAGATGGGGTAATTAGTCATTCATATGTTATAGACTTTGAGATGAGGTCGTAGTATGAGTTGAGAATGTTATATATATTGTGATGCCCGTGAGGGGGCTTATTTATTAATGTATTGTCATGTGAGGGTTTATTTGTATTACATAACCCGTGCAAAGGCTTTAATTGTTATCTTATTTGCTTTGAGAGCATGTGATTCGTGATTTGCCTAAGAGAGAGGCTTGAGTATATTATTTGACTTGTGATGCTCGCCTGAGAGGTTGAGTTGGGGTTTTTGAGAATGCTTGAGTATTGAAATATTATTGCGAAAGGGATGAATATTCCTATTACTATTTATTGAGGGTGAATATCATGTGTAGGTTAAGTTTTGAGAACTTTGAACCTTCTACCACATGTGAGTTGAATATTACTTCTATATCATATGTGTTTTGATGCATTCATCCTCATTCATCATAGAAGTTGAGAAATATGGAAATTCTTTTTGAGAAAGAAAATGAAACACCTTTATAAACCTTTGTATCTTGAGTCCCCGTCCGAGGCAGTATTGTGGTAGGGTAGTGGATGCATTGTGATCCCTTGACCACGAGGAGGTGGCAAGGATAATGAGATATTGTGATTGAGGTATATGGTATGCGAGACCTCCATGGGTCCTGCTTGGTAGCACAGCTCGGCAGGTGTATACGACAGGTTGTGCGACAGTCTTGATTACACGATACCACCACATCATTGCATCATCATATTGCATTACATTGCATTGATATCTGTGCTGCTTGAATTATCTGATTACTTGTGATTATGAATTGTTATTACGGATTTACTTTACTCGCACCACTATATATATATAAACTGGCGGCACCGATGTCGAAGTGGGATTTTTTTTGTATGCAGGTGGAAGCGTTTCTTAGTTTATTTTATAGGTTTGATTAATTCCTCATACTCAGTCAGCTGAAACCTACTGAGTACATGTGAATTGTACTCACCCCTACTTCTGTATCCCTTTTTGACGCAGATACTAGTCGGGTACCTCACGTGGCAGTTGATATTCTAGCGGATTGTGTATTCTCAGATTAGTGGTGAGGTCCCAGAATTCGAATCGTTACTAGTCTATCTTTATTTTTCAGTCTTTTGTATCATTCAGAAACTTATGTTGTATCTTCAGATTCGAACCTTGTATTAAATGCTCTTTATACTTATGACAGGTTGTGCGACAGTCTTGATTACACGATACCACCACATCATTGCATCATCATATTGCATTGCATTGCATTGATATCTGTGCTGCTTGAATTATCTGATTACTTGTGATTATGAATTGTTATTACGGATTTACTTTACTCGCACCACTATATATATATAAACTGGCGGCACCGATGTCGAAGTGGGACTTTTTTTGTATGCAGGTGGAAGCGTTCCTTAGTTTATTTCATAGGTTTGATTAATTCCTTATACTCAGTCAGCTGAACCTACTGAGTACATGTGAATTGTACTCACCCCTACTTCTGTATCCCTTTTTGACGCAGATACTAGTCGGGTACCTCACGTGGCAGTTGATATTCTAGCGGATTGTGTATTCTCAGATTAGTGGTGAAGTCCCAGAATTCGAATCGTCACTAGTCTATCTTTATTTTTCAGTCTTTTGTATCATTCAGAAACTTATGTTGTATCTTCAGATTCGAACCTTGTATTAAATGCTCTTTATACTTATGACATCAAGTTTTGAGATAATTTTTTTTTATTGTTTTTCTTTTTATTTAAATTGTGGCATCACTTTCCCCTTTAGGAGTCTTGTATGAGTTTTATATTTAGGGTTACACATCAGATTGGATTTTGAGATGTGTGTCATCATGACATCGATTTTTGGATCGTGACAATATATCAGCATTAGAACATAGGAAGCTTGTTGCAAGCCAAAAGCTCACTCCAAATCCCTCATGGCCATCCATGAAATATGTTATGGTAAGATGATTTTTTTGCTCATACAAATTAAATCCTGAGCCCCTGACAAACCTTGGAAAAACTTTATTATGTGCCTCGCACAATTGACACTAGTGTGAGACTTCTTTTTATCTCACAAAAAAGTGGACCCAAATCTTACAAATTTTGGTCCACTCTTTTTGTGAGACAAAAGAAAGTCCCACACAACTACACTAGCTGTGTGAGTGAGGCACATAATAAAAAATTTCCAGACCTTGGTTTGCTAACATTCCGTAGAAGCCTCTACAAGTGCTTGTATTTCTCTGTTCTAACGTGAGCAAATAGCATGTCAACAGAAAAATAATTAGCTGAGCATGTATTAACTAGTCTTCTTATCCTTCCTTCCCCTCTTCGTTATTTCCATCTTCTTCCATTCCTTTCCTTTCTCCTTTAACTTGTTCATGGCATCCACCAACTTGTTCGTCTGTGGCTCTGGCACCATACTCTTCGATATCATCTCATTAAAATAAGACAAAGCATCCTCTAATCTTCCCCCTTCATAAAGACCGTGAATCATAATTGTATAGGATCGTTGATCGGGTCCTAGTCCACTCCTCTCCATCTCATCCCACGTACTCTTCACTTTATCTTGATCATCCCAGCTCATAAACAACCTCAACAACAAATTGTAAATATCTCCAGTCATCTTACACCCATTTTTGTTCATCCTCTCCAAAATACCAATAGCTTCCTCAGGCGTCTTGGCGGAATTCAACAAGTAACCGTAAGTTCTAGCATTTGGCAAACAACTCTCTCCCTTCATTTCCATCTCGTCTAAAAGCTCATAAACTTTCTGCATCCTCCTAATCTTGCATAAATTCTTAATCAACGAATTATAAGTGACAACGTCAGGTAAACAATCTTTCTCATTCATTTCGTGGAAAATCTCAAGAGCTTCAGGAATTCTCTTCTTGAAACACAATCCATCGATAATACAATTACAAATAGCAACATCTGGCTTACACCCTTTTTCCCACATTGTCTGGAACAACTCTACCGCCCTGCTTATTTTCCCTGATTTACATAGTGAATTGATGAATATCCCATATGTAAATTTATCCGGCTTACATTTTGAAGTCACAATATCATTCCAAAACCTCTTCGCCTCTCGTGAATTCCCCAAAACACACCATCCATTCAGAATAATATTCCGCGTTTTAATATTATCCTTGAACTCATTTTTCTTATTATGGAACAAGAATTCAGCATCTTCAACATGTTTGTATCGACATAAACACACGAGAAGTGTCTGAAAAGCAATAAGATCAAGCTCCAAACCCAAATTTTTCCTCTTATAAAAGAACTCTTTTGCATCTTCAACTCTATGAGCTCCAGCATATCTATTAATCACAATGCCATAAGTTTTTTCATTAACCAAATTTCCTCTCTTAGACATTTCGTCGAGCACTTGGTTGAGTTCATCAAAACGTCTCATACGGCCAAGAATATCGAGAATTTCATTGAAAGATTCAGTATTTGGTGAATACCCACATGGATTTTCACCTTCTAATACCCATTTGAAGAAGGTAAAAGCTGGTTTCCAATCAGAACGGTGCCGTTTAAGCACGTTTAGAATGAAATCATCAGATAATGTGAAATTGCATTGATTGAGAGATTGAAAAATGTTACTAGTTGATTTATCTGCTTCAATCTTGAGAAGGGTCTGCACTTTCAACGCGCAGTTTTCCTCATCGGAATTTGTGTGCATTTGGCGATGAAAGAGAGGCGCCCTTTTGGGTTGAAAACTGCACAAACGCTGAATTCTCCGGTAGAGTTCTTTAGTTGACATTTGTAATCGGAAAGTGAATGCTGAATGCTCCGGTAGATTGCTACTCTCCGATGAACTTTCCGGTGGAACGCCAGTGAATTTTATCGGAGTGAAAGCGAGAGCAAACATAAAGATTAAAGGCTTACAAACAACTGTAGTCATGATTATAAATACTAATTTATAATTTTTGACTTATTTTTATTATTTAAATTTTAAAATAAATATTTTAAATTTTTATTTAAATAATATAAAAATATTTAAAAGCTATTTTAACTTTAAAATAATTCAAATAAATCGATCTAAATAGTTCTTAATACATTCATAACCCTTAAAACTTGCCATTACATTTCGTTTACACACTGATTCTATCGTTTATTCCAATTAATCATCTAAATACATGATAAAATATTCCTCTAATTTTGGAAAAAAATTACTCTTGTTCTCAAGTATATATATAAGATAGTTAATGTAACTATGCATAAAATATATCTCGTTTAATTTTACGTATCAACACTAATTGATACATACTAACAAATATTTGACGTCTTTTGGGGTCTAAAAATTCACACTCTTACAATTTCTTTATTAGAAAAATTAGAATATCGATTGAAAAAAAATTGAGATATGCACATTTACTTAAATATAATAAAAACAATTTTTCATTACTTAAATGATAAATTCCAACTCCAAGCCATGCCTCAAATGGTCACCCCAACTTGATTTCAAAAGGGGAACGATTTACTTACATAACCAAATTTCGAGGTTAAAATTATTGATTACGAGGGTATTTGATTAAACTTATAAGCTTGTTAAGTTAATTTATTAGTTAAAATCAAGCATAAGTCAATAAACCGCAATTAAGATTTTATAATTTTTAAGTATTTTTGAGTTGATTTAAATTTCTTACGATTGTATCATTATATCTGTTATAATCATCAAAATACTTTTCCTAAAGTTAACTTTTACTTTCTCTTTTTCATTTCTTTTGTTCATTCTTTCTAAAAAGTATTTTTTGTTGTAAATTAAATTGGCAACAGAACAAATAAAAGATTAAGAGGAGAACAAAGATATAGGAGAAATGAGCAGAAGAGAAAAGTAGCAAATGTTTTTATTTCGATGCACTCTTCAATTCACCTATACGCCTTCAATTTATAGGCAAGAAAATAGGCTAAAAGGAGAGGAAATCAGTGGGTTGCCCACTTATCAGTGGGCCCCACTTATATAAAAAAATTTCACCTAACATCCACTAATATTTGTAACACTCCCCCTTGGATGTACACGTGTAATGTGCTTCCATAGATGTTGTATCTACATATTTGGTAATACGTCTTGATTGCTGCCTCATTAAAAACCTTACCAGGAAAATCCAGTGGGACAAAACCTTGGTTAAGGGAAAAAGAGTGCAGCGCGTATTTTACTCCCCCTGATGAAAACTTCATTTGATATTTTGGAGACGGCGCATTCCAACCTTATGCCTTAGCTTCTCAAAAGTTGATGTTGGTAATGCCTTTGTGAATAAATCTGCAAGATTATCACTTGAACGAACTTGTTGTACATCAATTTCACCGTTCTTCTGAAGATCATGTGTGAAGAATAATTTTGGTGAAATGTGTTTCGTTCTGTCTCCTTTTATGAAGCCACCTTTCAATTGAGCTATACACGCGGCATTGTCTTCGAATATAATTGTGGGTACTTTAACATTATTTTCCAGACCACATCTTTCTTTGATGAACTGTATCATCGATCTCAACCACACACATTCTCTACTTGCTTCATGAATTGCTATTATTTCAGCATGATTTGAAGAAGTAGCAACAATGGACTGTTTTGTAGATCGCCATGATATAGCAGTCCCTCCGTGTGTAAACAGATAACCTGTCTGAGATCGAGCTTTATGTGGGTCTGATAAATAACCTGCATCTGCATAACCAATAAGGTCTGCGTAACCTTTGTTAGTATAAAACAAACCCATATCAATAGTACCCTTCAGGTATCGCAAAATATGTTTGATACCGTTCCAATGCCTTCGCGTTGGGGATGAACTATACCTTGCTAGCAAATTAACAGAAAATGTTATATCAGGCCTAGTTGCGTTAGCAAGATACATAAGTGCACCAATAGCACTAAGATATGGTACTTCAGGACCAAGAATTTCTTCATCCTCTCTTGGAGGTCGAAATTGATCTTTTTCCACTTCAAGTGATCGAACAATCATTGGAGTACTTAATGGATGTGCTTTGTCCATGTAAAATCTTTTTAAGATTTTCTCAGTGTAGGCAGATTGATGGACAAAAACTCCGTCTGCTAAATATTCAATTTGCAGACCTAGACAAAGTTTTGTCTTTCCAAGGTCTTTCATTTCAAATTCTTTCTTTAGATACTCAATTGCCTTTTGAACCTCTACAGGGGTTCCAATGAGATTTATGTCATCAACATAAACGGCGAGTATAACAAACTCTGATTCCGTTTTCTTAATAAAAACACATGGACAAATAACATCATTAATATAACCTTCATTTATTAAGTACTCACTTAGGCGATTATACCACATATGCCCTGATTGTTTCAGACCATATAATGATCTTTGGAGTTTTATTGAGTATACTTTCCGAGACTTTTTACATGCTTCAGGCAATTTTAATCCTTCTGGGATTTTCATGTAAATTTCATTATCAAGTGAACCATAAAGGTAAGCTGTAACCACATCCATTAGGTGTATTTCAAGATTTTTATGTACAGCTAAACTGATGAGATATCGAAATGTTATTCCATCCATAACCGGTGAATATGTTTCTTCATAGTTGACTCCGGGTCTTTGAGAGAATCCTTGTGCAACAAGGCGTGCCTTATATCTTACAATTTCATTTCTCTCGTTTCGTTTTCTAACAAAAACTCATTTATAGCCAACTGGTTTTACACCTTCAGGGGTTTGGACTACAGGTCCAAAAACCTCACGTTTAGCAAGTGAGTCTAATTCTGATTGAATTGTCTTTTGCCATTCTGGCCAATCACATCTACGTTGACATTCTTCGACGGATTTAGGCTCAAGACTTTCACTATCTTGCATGAAATTAAGTGCAACATTATATGCAAAAACATTATCAACCGTGATTTTAGATCGATCTAAATTTATCTCATCACCGAAAGAATTTATTGAAAGTTCTTCATTTACTTGAGTCTCGGGTTCACTGATTTCTTCAGGAATATCAGGATTACTCAAATCTTGACCTTCTTCAGGAGGTTCTATTGTAGTATCATCTTTATTATTTCTCACGCTTCTCTTTCTAGGATTTTTATCCTTTGAACCCAACGGTCTACCACGCTTCTGGCGTGTTTGGGATTCAGAAGCTATGATACTTGTAGATGGTCCTTTTGGGACATCAATCCGGATAGGTACATTCACTGCAGGGATATGTGACTTAGTTATCCGTTTCAAATCAGTAAATGCATCTGGCATTTGATTTGCTATTTTCTGCAAGTGGATGATCTTCTGGACCTCCTGTTCACATGTGCGGGTACGTGGATCAAAATGTGATAGTGATGAAACTTTCCACGCAATTTCTTTTTCTTTTTTGGGTTCCTTTTTCTCTCCCCCTAATGGCGGGAAAATAGTTTCATCAAATCGACAATCTGCAAATCGAGCAGTGAATAAATCTCCACTCAACGGTTCAAGGTATCGAATTATAGAGGGTGAGTCAAACCCAACATATATGCTCAACCTTCGTTGAGGGCCCATTTTTGTACGTTGTGGTGGTGCTACAGGCACGTACACCGCACAACCAAAAATTCTTAAATGGGCTATATTTGGTTCATGACCAAATACTAATTGTGACGGAGAGTATTTATTATAATGTGTCGGTCTGAGACGTACAAGTGCTGCTGCATGTAAAATAGCATGACCCCAAACAGTAATTGGCAAATTTGTTTTCATTAGTAGAGGTCTTGCTATCAATTGTAGGCGCTTTATAAATGACTCTGCAAGGCCATTTTGAGTATGAACATGAGCAACAGGATGTTCAATTTTTATCCCAATTGATAAGCAATAATCATTAAATGCTTGGGATGTAAATTCTCCAGCATTATCAAGGCGAATGGTCTTAATTGGATAATCTGGGAATTGCGCTCTCAATCTTATTATTTGTGCTAACAACTTCGCAAACGCCAGGTTGCGAGATGATAATAGGCACACATGAGACCATCTAGATGATGCATCTATTAGGACCATAAAATATCTAAACAATCCACTTGGTGGATGAATAGGTCCACATATATCTCCATGTATACGCTCTAAAAATCCAGGAGATTCGATGTCAACCTTCAGGGTAGATGGCCTGACAATTAATTTGCCTTGATAACAAGCAGCACATGAAAATTCATCATTTGTAAGAATCTTCTGGTTCTTTAAAGGATGTCCAGTTGAATTTTCAAGAATTCGTCTCATCATTATTGATCCAGGATGACCTATTCGATCATGCCATAACACAAATATATTTGGATCAGTAAACTTCTGGTTTACGATCATATTTGCTTCAATTGCACTAATTTTTGCATAATATAGACCAGATGACAGAGTTGGTAATTTTTCTAAAATATATTTCTGGCCTGAGACACTCTTGGTTATACCAAGATATTCAATATTCATTTCATTTAATGTCTCAACATGATATCCATTTCTGCGGATATCTTTAAAACTTAACAAGTTTCTTGGGGATTTAGAAGAAAATAGTGCATCTTCTATAACAATTTTTGTCCCCTTAGGTAGAATTATAGTAGCTCTTCCGCAGCCTTCTATCATTTTTGAATTACCAGAAATTGTAGTAACATTAGCTTTTCTTCTAAGTAAATTGGAAAAATATTTTTCGTCTTTAAATATAGCATGAGTTGTTCCACTATCAATTACACAAATATCCTCGTGATTTATCATTGATCCAAACAAGATTTGAGGCATTTCCATATTTTCTTCACAAAGAAAGAAAGTAAATATTATAATTAATACATAATTTATTATACAAAATTTTATTTCATTACATGAATCTAGAAAAATACAAACATAATTTTTAATACATACAACAACAAAGAGAATTGTTTAAATATTATCGGGCTTATCAACATTCATATTTACTTCTGGAAAATTAAAGAAATCAGCTACATCCAGATGCATGGGCTCAATATTGTCCTCAGAGATAAAATTTGTCTCTGGATTATTTTCTGCCCTCTTTAACGATGCCTGATATAGCTGAACCAAGCGTTTTGATGACCGGCAAATTCGCGACCAGTGCCCCACACCTCCACATCTATGACATATTGTTTCTGAATTATTCTTCGGTAAAGCTTCTGGCTTTTTACCCTGCCTTTTATATTGCTGGTTATTTCTCGGTGCCAGCCGAGCATCATGATTAAAAATTCTTCTTTGACTACGGCCACGACCACGACCACGACTGGGGCCATGGCCTCTTTCTCGTTGGTTAGAATTTGCTTGATTCACTTCAGGGAGTGGCAAAGAACCAACGGGCCGACTATCATGATTTTTCATTAATAATTCATTATGACGTTCAGCAATAAGTAAGTGAGATAATAATTCAGAATATTTTGTAAAGCCTTTTTCGCGATATTGCTGCTGCAGGAGCATATTCGCGGGTGGAAATGTGGAGTATGTTTTTTCAAGTTTATCTTGTTCCGTGATTTCATCTCCGCATAAAGTTAACTGAGCTATAATTCTAAATAAAGCAGAATTATATTCAGTTATATTTTTAAAGTCCATCAGTCTCAGATTTAACCAGTCATAACGTGCTTGTGGAAGCATGACCAACTTCAGGTGGTCATACCTTTCTTTTAAATTTTTCCACAATTTCAAGGGATCTTTTAATGTAAGATATTGTAATTTAAGACCCTCGTCAAGATGGTGGCGGAGGAAAATCATAGCTTTTGCACGGTCTTGACTAGATGCCGTGTTATCATCTTTGATGGTGTCTGCCAGACCCATCGATTCAAGATGAATTTCGGCATCTAGTGCCCATGAGGAGTAATCTTTTCCAGAGATATCCAAAGCAACAAATTCAATTTTTGAAATATTTGCCATTTTATGAAAAGAAAATTAAATAAAATTCTTACCGCTTTTTGTTACCTTTAAAAACAAATAGCCAGAGCTTCGTGCTGATAACGTGTTGTAAATTAAATTGGCAACAGAACAAATAAAAGATTAAGAGGAGAACAAAGATATAGGAGAAATGAGCAGAAGAGAAAAGTAGCAAATGTTTTTATTTCGATGCACTCTTCAATTCACCTATACGCCTTCAATTTATAGGCAAGAAAATAGGCTAAAAGGAGAGGAAATCAGTGGGTTGCCCACTTATCAGTGGCCCCACTTATATAAAAAAATTTCACCTAACATCCACTAATATTTGTAACATTTTTAACTTTGTATTTTTTTAAATAATTGTGAGAACATATCAGTCATTTGAATATGAATGTGCTTACCACCATTTTTTTTACCAAATATACTAACTATCTATTATTAATTTTAACATTTTTATTTATGAAATCGAATTCAACACCAAAAAGTGTTTTTCAAGGTTGGATGTTTATCAAATAATTCAAACATATTCTATGTCTATAAAATATACTTAGGCAAAGGATATTCAATTTTGCGCTTATCTTGATTTGGCGATTTAGTAAAAATCAATGGTCAAAAATGAATAGGCAACATTTATTACATTATCAGTGTGTAATCTAGCTAGTAATTGGATTGCTCTAAAGCGAGAGAAATTTTCGTAAAACACATTAACACAACAACAACAACAACAAACCCAGTATAGTCCCACCATGTGGGGTCTGGGGAGGGTAGAGTGTACGCAGACCTAACCCCCACCTTAAAAGGTAGGGCGGCTGTTTCCGAAAGACCCTCGGCTTAAGAGAGAAGAACAAGGGAGGAGAAACAAGGGAAACAAGGGAAACAAGACATAGGTCAGTAGAGTCAGGCATATAGCAAACAATATAAAAATATGAATAATGAGAGCGATAAAGTCAGGGTAGGAAAGATCGGAAATAAAGGAGCATTAACTACTATAGATAAAATAGGATACCCAAAGTAGACTGGGCCAACTAATATAAGCAGTAATCCCATGCAAAAATCATATGTTAATAAACAACTGAGCGCGACTACGACTACTATGGAGAAAAGATAGGCCACCTAGCCCCCTATCTTAGTCTGAATCCTCCATAGCCTCCTATCTAAGGTCATGTCCTCAGTGAGCTGCAACTGTGCCATATCATGTCTAATCACCTCTTCCCAATACTTCTTCGACCTCCCTTTGCCCCTCCTGAAACCCTCCATAGCCAACCTCTCGCACCTCTGCACTGGAGCATCTGTGTCTCTCCTCTTCACATGCCCAAACCATCTCAGTCTCGCTTCCCGCATCTTGTCCTCCACCGATGCCACTCTCACCTTGTCTCAGATATCTTCATTCCTAATTTTATCCATCCTAGTGTGCCCACACATTCACCGCAGCATTCGCATTTCCACGACTTTCATCTTCTTAACATGAAGTTTCTTGATTGGTCAACACTCCACCCCGTACAATAGAGTCGGTCTAACCAACACTTTGTAGAACTTGCCTTTGAATTTTGGTGGCACTTTCTTGTCACACAGCACTCCGGAGGCGAGCCTCCATTTCATCCACCCTGCACCGATAGGGTGTGAAACATCGTCGTCGATATCCCCATCTTCATGTATAATAGACCCAAGGTACTTGAAGCTTCTTTTCTTTAATATAGGGGCTAATTGTTTAATGCATTTATAATTTCAATAATCATGTATTTTGTCCGAGTTGCCTCTAAATTGATTGTATTTATGTTTGGATACAATGTATTTGCTTGGATTGCATCTAGCGAATGTATATCAACTCGCTCGTCTCTCTCCTTTTTCGCTCACCTTTCTCCTCTTTTGCTTGCCTCTCTCGCTCACCTCTCTCTCTCTCTTTTGTCCATCTACTTCTCTGTATCGATCTGTGCTTCACACTTTCATGTATTTGTGCATTCTGTATCAAATAAGCGTTGATATATTCAATGTATACGTGCATATAAATTTCCTCCTATGTATTCAGTATCAATTTCATTTATCCAATATAAAAAATGCATTGATGTATCTAGTGTATATGTGCATAGTTACAAGTTGGTGCACTAATGTATCCAATGTATCTGTGATATATCAAGTGTATCTATGCATAAATACATCTATATGGTACTAATTTTTAGAAAAGACAAAGACGGAGATATAGTTATCCAGATTTATAGTTATCCAGATACATACATATGTTATCTGGTATCAGTTATGTAACAATTATTTCTTACAAGAAGAATCAATCAATAAACACCTTTTAAATCTTGAATTAATTTCAAGATTATTGAAAAATTCTCCTTTTTGACAAATCAAAATGAATGAAATAGAGTACCAAAATGGTCCAAAGACTAGGTGATCATCTAATTATTTTAAAGTATAGTGAGATTTAATATATATGACATGAATGTTTGTCTAAAATTCTAAAACCTAAAAATCTTTTCATCTTAGTTGTACCACCTTAAAAGAGGAGATTGAACCCTATTCATTGACATAAAACTTAGTCAAGGATTCTTTTAATAAGAGTATGAAACTATGAATACATGTTTGGTTGCCCTTAAGGCACTTTGTCTTTCTAATAGTAATGTGAAGCCTCCAAAATCCAAAAAAAAAGGAAAACTCACACCATGAATCAAAACATTGGCTTGGACAAACATTATTGATGATACTTTTTCAAAAAAATTAAACTCACAAATCTTCCTTTTTATGCCATCCCACATAAACAAACATTCATTTCATGGTGAGGAAAAAAACAAAAAAATGGGAGAAAACTTAGACAATAATTTTATTAGTAAAGATATGGATACATGTGTGCTTACTCTTGCTGCCCCTTGTCTTTTCTATAGTTTTGGAGACATCCACACTTTAGAAAGAGGAAAATTCATATTGATGAACCAAAGCAAAAAGACATCTTGATTCATCATAATGAGTTTTCATCTTCCTAAATAATGGAGGCCTCCCCAAATTGTTGAAAAGACAAAGTATGAATGTTGTTTTATGTTTAATAGCCTCTCATTTATAGGTGAAATAATCAAGGTGGAAAGAATTGTAAATTTAAGAGATTTTTTAAGCATTAATTCCTAGATTATATAATTATAAATAATAATAAATGCACCTTATTTGTTTTTCAAAGAATTGATTTTTCTAGCTAAGCACATAATAATTAAAATAAGCCTCAAATTGAAAATTTTTAACTAAATTTCTTTTTACAAGCATAGTCATATTTATATGCATTAATAAAAGATAATTCAAAATTTAGTTTTCAATGTTGGACGATGTAGTTGTAGGCAAAAGAAAAAAGTGAACTATCACAGTTTAAAAAATTCAACGTCATGATGACATCTGCACTAATTCTCTAGTACGTAAGTCAATTCTTCATGCTAAAACAAATATCAAATCAATAGTCGAAACTAATAAAAATAGCAAAATTAAGCTTTGAAATTCAAACATTTATAAATAAAATAGAAGTGCGAAAATAACAAAATACACCCAAGACGTCACTAGTACTAGAACATGTTGAACACAGTCATCTCAAAAATACTACAACTCAGTCCTAAATAGTAAAGACAAGAAAGTCAAGATAGAGGATTCTGGCATCGTTCTAAATGCCAAGTAGCTCACCCAAGCTCCCAAAGAAGTTTTTCCTCGGATCGAAAATCAACTAAGCCTGCTAAAGCTCAAAGTGAAAAAGATGCAACAAGTGTAGTATGAGTACCAAATCACGCATACTCAGTAGGCATCATAGACCGATCAAGCTAGAGTTAATAACTATATAGTACAAACAATGTTATAAATCTAGCACTCAGAAACTATCCCACCAATTTGATTCTTTTATTGAATTCCTAGTGTTTGTCCTCAAAGATAAACTAATAATTTTCTTTATAAAACAATTTATCCCAATGTAAGAAATTCAAATCTAAATTTTCATTGAAAAAATGGAGCTCAAATCGATCCTCAAATTATCAAAATACGGTTGTTAAACTTTAGACCCAAAATTCTCAATCTTTATGATCATACACAGTTTTAAATGATAAAGTAATCTATTTATCAGTATTTCAATGTTAAAATTAATTTATCCATAACATAAGAACCTTAAGTTTCAAAAAATCGACGAAATGCAATAAAAAATCTACCTTCAAATCAATTATCTTTAGTCTCAAAACCTAATATTTGTAAATCAAAGCGTGGAATTATAATGGGTATTCTTGTAAAATGAACAAAGGAAAGATGAAATCACACAATAGACGTTTACATGAGAAAACACACATCAAAAGTTGCCTCAATCAAAAAATTTCAACTCCCAAAAATGGTAAAAATACTAGAATTACTAAATTTGTCATTTATATAAAATATTAGAAACTTCTAGTGGCAACACTCACATTCATGACAAAAAATGCAATATGGATCAATGATACAATTAAATTTCAACGACGTTGAAACACCAAACTTTGAACAAGCAATCAAAATTCATTCGAAAACCTTCAAGTGCAAATTAACTGTGCAACTCAATAATAGAACATATTTCAAACATGTGAGAATCATCAAATCACTGAGATCGTCTTGATCGAAAGCTGATCGTAGTCAAATTTTAATTTTCTTAAGACTTCAAAGTTAAATTAAAGACTCAAATCACTCCAGAACACCTTGAGACCCGTAATAATCATCCAACCAAGTCAAAAAGTTACCTTCTAGATCTAACAAGACTATCATAATTCAAATTGGAGTTATTATCCTAGAACGTTGACTTTGATCAAACTTCTCAAATTTCAGATCTTTAAAATTGAAAATCTCACCCCAATTATCATTTGATTACCTTGAAAATCATGTTACCCATGCTCGCAAGTCGTAAACAACATAATGAAATTATGAAAAGATCCAAACTGAAAAAATAGATTCGAAAGAACAAAATGATCATACGGATCATTATATCATCGACCATTGAAACATTCTTTCATCCTTGAACGGGTAAGAGAAAGTACCAAAATTGTCGAGCAATTACAAATACCAACAGTAGACTTCATGCAAGCAATCTCTAGAAAAAAATACATTTATAGTTTTGTTTCTTCACCCCCTAACTATCATATTCTCTTTTGATTTAACTCTTAAGATTATATCTCGAAATAATTGATTCATATAGATTTGAATTGTCTTTGAATGCAATATTCGATTCAATCATCACAGTTCTGAACGTAATTAATTTATCAAACTTCATTGTAATTAGGGTTGTTTAAAATCGAATCGCGAAAAAAAGTTATTGGTTTATCAGTAATGGTTTATTGGTTTAGCTATTTCGGTAATGATTTTAATTTTTTTTAATTATCGGGTTATCGATTGTTAACGGTTTAATGTTTTTTCTTAACATGTTAACCGATAACCAATAGTAACTTAATAATTTATATTTTATTACCATTCGGTATATAAAGTCTTTCACTTAGGGTTTAGTTTTCATACTTTTATTGTTGTCTCAAACTGTTGGTTATTATACAATGTTTTACATTTGCTTTTGAACAAGACACAATTTATCAACTCATGTGCATGGTTCATTAGTTTGTCACCTTGTTTCTAAGTGATTTTCAATGAGTTTTTTTCCTGTGTCAAATCTTAACAGTTAAATCAATAACCAAACCGGTAATGATCAATAACCGATAAACCAATAATCAATAAGCCAATATCTTAATGGTTTTATAACGGTTTGGCATGTCTATAAATCGATAATCGATATAAATCAAATCGATAAACTTCAAAAGCAAACCGAACCGATCGATACGCAGTAATCACCGCAATCCGAAAATTATAACAGCATTCCGTTGTCTAATATATACCAATAAAATATATTGCTTTTGCTAATCTTTCGTTCACACCTTTCAGAGTCGTCATTAGTATCAAAACCCCTTATAAATCAAAAACTTAATTTGCCCAGATATCATATTCCAATTTCAATAACTTTTACCTTTATAAATAAAAAAATTCTTCGAATGCACGCAAGGAGTGTTTCAAATTTTCGATAATTTCACACAAGTGTACCTGTTGAAAACTTTCTTTATCCACAAGCTAGCTCATTATTTCAATATCAATTCACTTCTCTTGGTTTCAACTTTCAATTAATATTAATATTGTTAGGATCGAAATAATCAGGTGTCATGCAAAAATTAGCAAAGTAAACCTCGAATGAGCATGAGTAAGAAGACAAACAAGAAATATATTAAACGAGATACAAACATTTAACGTGATTAAGTCAATCGACCTACATCCACAAGAAGAGATGAACAATCCACTATAAATATGATAGTACAAAATATCGAGAGAAATAACTTCACACAATTCACTCGTCGTACAAAAATGTGCACACAAGTGCTAATGTAACACTTGTGTCTCACCATTTCTCCCCCTACACAAAGCTCTCAAAACCCCTAAGGACTACATTTTACTAAGTTAGAAGGAATAAACCGCTATTTATAGATAGAGTCATAAACTTTTTTCTATAAGAAAAAGGACTAGCCAAGGTTGGAGACTTTGTGTTTTCCTTTTAAGAAAAAAAACCCAATTATACTAGAAAAGTCAGAACAAAACCCAACAAATACTGCCCTCAATTATATTAAGTCTTTAACATGCACTTCATAACTTAAACATGTTAACACTTACAATTAATTCACCACTTTTCTACACTATAACCATCGAGAAGGTCATATCTAGATTACACCAAACATTTTTGCACGTCTAATATGCTCAATAGGGGTGTACATGAACCGGGTTGGTTCGGATTTTTTACAAATCAAACCAAACCATTTGTGTCGGGTTATTAAATCTATAAATCAAATCAAACTAATATAAGTCGGATTTTTCGATATCAATTTTTCTCGGGTTTTTTCGGATTTCTCGGGTTTTTCATACTATCTAATAAAAAGCACAGAGCAGTGCTTCTTAAAAAGAGTTCTAGTACAACATATCAACATATAAGATGGAGGCAGAATATTGTTTGAAATTTTAACTTTATAATATAACTTTATAAGATGAGCTTTTTTTGTATATTATTTAGATGGGCTTCTCAAGTCCAAATCTAAATGTAAGAAAGAAAACAAAAATCATGAAAAAATTTTAAAAAATATTTATAAATTATATTTTAATAAATATTTTTATGTATAACATAATTTAAAAGTAGTATATCTATAATCGGGTCGGTTTGGGTTCGGTTTGACTTTTTTTAGTTAAAACCAAACCAACCCTATAATGGTCAGGTTTTTTTTCCAAATACCAAACCAAGTCAAACCAAACTACTAGTCGGTTTTTTTCCGATTTGGTTCGGTTTGTTGGTTTGGTGCGGTTTATCGGTTTGCACTGTATAGCCCTAAATTGCTCAGTATACACCGAAAGATGATATAACGCGGGCGTATGCAATAAGCGTGTGATGATCTATTGATTCACAATCTTTTCGGTCCAATTTGGTGATTAATTTATGTGACTAGCAAGATATTTTTTACTGATTTCTTTTATTCTATTTTTTGGATTTTGTCGGTCATTGCTCCACCTATGCACCCTAGACCTAGAAAGGATCGGAGTCAAAATTCTAACCCAATTAGATTAGGATCGAATCCACAGCTTGTATTGAGGAACTTTCAAAAATTTAACTATCCGTGTGTCCTTAGTTGTTGTACAACAATCAACCCGTTGTTTTTACAAGGAGTTTGAATATAGAAGTAATTAGAGATAAGTATTGAGAACATCCTTAAACTTGATGTGAATTGTTACTTTAGTCCCCCAACTATATTAATAGCCTTAAAAACACTCATTTACTTGATTAAGTGAATTAAAACACCCTTCTTATATCATGTGTCATCCACCTAAGTATATATGTGAATTTTTCTACTGATATAGCATACACATAGACATATATAGTAAAAACTATTTAAAAAAATATTTGAATAATTAAATGCTAAGAATTTAGCAATTAAATAAGAAAAGAAGATCTTTTTTTTCTTTTAATAAATTTTATGGGGAGTCGGGTCGACGGTGGTGGGGGATAAGAATTTCTTTTAAAAAACTTTTAAAAAATATTGGGTGGTGAGGGGTGGAGTGGATGGTTGGGTTGGGGTACTAGGTAGGAAATGGGGTGGGGTAAGAATTTTTTTTAATTTTTTCTAAAATTTCTTCTCTTTTTTAAATAATTGCTAAATTTTAACATTTAATCGTTTAAATGTTTTTTTACTTTATATATTTATGCATACGCTACATCAACAGAAAATTCTATATATATGCTTGGGGTGGATGACACATGGCTTAAGAGGGGTGTTTTTAATTCACTTAATCAAATAGAGGGAAGTTTTTAAAGTTGTGAATAGTTGAAGGATTAAAATAATAATTCACACTAAATTTAGAAGTGTTTTCTATACTTATCTCAAGTAATTATTGTCATAGATTTGGTTTTAAAGATATAGTTAAGCTAACTTTTAATTTATTTATTCTTTAACTATATGTCGAAAAATGCAATTAATTTTATATCATGGATTGGCATTGAAGTTTGTTTTTAGCCATAAAAATTTGCTCAATTAATTAAGAATCAGATTCTTCAAGAAAAACAAATGACCATTTAGCATGAGTCTTTCATTGAGTTTCCTTTTGGGTGCAAGGATGCCAGACATTAAATTTTGCTATTCACCAAATCAACAAAGGACTTTCATTTAATAAAAAAAAGGAGAATTTTCAGATATAACAAACCTTTTAAGCATAATTACTCCATATGGGTATAGTTTGTCATTATACAAATGCTGTATCGAATTATACAAACGTTATACCCATGAATTATTCGTATACCAAAATATACAAACACTGGTATACATATGTATTTGTATATCTGAAGAATAAGATTGAGAGAGAGGAGGAGAGGGGCGAGTGAGATCGAGGGAGGGAGGAGAGAGGCGAGCTATAGGCGAATTGTATATGTATATTTGTCAAAAAGTTGTATATATGAAACTGATATACATATGTATTTGTATATCTGGTAAGCGAGATTGAGAGAGAAGAGGAGAGAGGTGAGCAAGATCGAGAGAGGGAGGAGAGAGGCGAGCGAGAATGAGAGGGAGGAGAGAAGCGAATTGTATATGTATACTGTTAAATTGTATATGCATATTTGTCAGAAAAATTGTATAATGATAACTGATATACATATATATATTTGTATATCTGGCAAGCAAGATGTTTCATACCGCATAAATAGATAGCTATATTTGTTGCGAGTCGTAATTATTTTAAAATATACCCTAAACGCGTAATATAGTAGTAAGGTTTGTCATATCCCGTAATTTTCCATTAAAAAAATGAAAAAAGAACAGCCCAATGCCCTATAGTGCGGGATCTGAAAAGGAGCCGACCATAGATCTATAGTAGACAACCTTCCCTTACATTTTTGCCTGCAAGAGGTTATTTTCACGACTTGACCCCATAAAAATCACATGACAACAACTTTACCAGTTACAACAAGATTCTCTTTAATACTTTCATCTACCATCATAACGAAAATATGTATTCTAAACGGACTTAAGAAATAGAAATAAAAGATCAATTCCATCTAAAACTTGAGCATGAAGTTATGTTTCAATTTAAATTAGAAAAATCTAGTTATTCAAAACTAGAAAAATCTAAAGTTTGATTTTAAAAAAATAGCTAAACATACAAAAATTTATAAACTTCAACTATACCTTAAATAACAATCCTCAAATCGACCATCTAAGCAGTTCCCGGTATAGGGGAGGAGGGGGGCAAAGCCTATACCAACAATTGCAAGTTACGGGTTCAGCAGAACTTCAATCAGATATTCATCATCTAGATGTGTTCAATTATGCGAAACTCTAGTAAAGAAAACATACTTATTCTTATGACAGGAAAATAAAAATGTGAAGTAACAGTAGTGAGTTTTGTGTTAAAGGGGGTTTCAAGCAGGGCTGGGTAAAGATCATTACAGTAAAGGGCAGAAACAAAAAAATAACTTAGAAAAACCCTTTTCTAATGGGAAAATCAAGGAATTTAAACAAATGAGTACAACAATGTACCAAGGTAAAAATTGAATCTATTAAGAGAGTACCAAGTAAAAATTTGATCTACTCAGATAACTATCATTGAACATACTTCCTTGCATGGCGGTCTGCAGCGATTGATAACGACTGTATTGTAACAGGAAATGATGGACCCATCTGCAAATTTCAAGAATCATCATGCAATCAGAATCTTGATTCACTGAATTATGCATGAAATTCTAAATGCGAAATGAACGACAGGTACCAAAAGGATGGATGTATTCAAGCATATCAACGTTGCAATACACATCCCAGCTATGAAAATGGCAAATGGGTACCAAAATGGTGAACAAGAGATTACAACAACATACCCAATGTAGCCTCACAAAGTGGGGTCTAGGAAGGTAGAGTGTACGCGGACCTTATTCCTATCTCAGAGGTAGAGAGGTTGTTTTCAATAGACCCTCTGTTCAAGAATAGTGAACAAGAGATTTTAAGATTCAAAATGTTTTGTTGAGAAAAAATTTCAATCACTACTACTTGGTCTCGAGAACGAATAAGTACAATGTACAGCTAAGGTCTAAGGATGAGAGTTTTGAGCTCCGATGCACGTGACAGATTTTAGTGTTCCTCTGGGTCAAGGAAATAAAGATATTCAGGCCACTGAAAGATCATTACATGCCTTGTTCACCATCAATCCTGATAATCGAATGTCAAGGACAGATCTGCATTACATTTCTAGTCTCATCCAAACATGGAATGTAGCTATGAAGTTTTGGGAATAGCAGATCATTGTCAAAGCATGTTCCTTGAGGTAAAATCAGACAAATACACACAAAGAACAAGAGAATTCAGCTCCTTTATGATACCCCACCTCCCACGGTTACAGCCAGCACCAGGAGCCTAGATAGGTATAGGCACCAGTTCATTCAGTAAACGAAGCTGCAGTCGGTTCTGATGATTGCAGTTACAAGTGGATAATAAACTGCAAACTGGCCAATTTGATGTGACAGGGGTAGGTACCCATAAAGACACTACATAATATGTTAATGAAACTATGAAGCAGATCATACTACCTAAAATTAAGCATTGAAAATTCCTACATGTTAAACCAAGCTGCAGTATTACATGACCATAAATTTTTAGGTATTTTGTTGATAATTTTTTTTCGGTATTTCATGAGGGACCTTGCCATACTTTACGCGAGTAACATAAGAATTAGGAGCTTGAACACTAACACCAAGATATTTAATTATAGCCAAAGTAGGGACTCCCTCAAATGGGAGAGCGACAAAGGGTCTATCAAGACTCAAGAGGCAACATTTGGAAGGTTCTTGTCCGTTATCTCACTTTTCTATTTTCAGTTTATAAATGTACTTGGAAATATTCCTGTGAGGCATCAGATTTACAAAGAATGTAAGTCAGGGAGCTCACCGTGCTGCAGAGATGGACTGTATTCACATAACCAGCATATTTTGAGCCTGTATCACAGATTTTTTTTTTGTCAACGACAAGTATAGATGACAAAAAAGGTGCTGTCACCAAAGTTAGATGACACTCATGTGTAAGATAACTCGTGTTCTTCCATATAAAGGTTAAAAAAGACTTTTGGAACAACCAGAAAGTCTGAAATATAGTTTTGCATACTTCTCTGACAACTAAATGTATCCTAAACGGAAGGGAAGAGGGGGGCGTAAGCAGGATTTATTGCTGACATTTCAAACAACTCAATAAGGATATAATCAAGAGTTGCTTACTCTTTTTTAGGCCAGCAGGCTTCTGACGCAAAAGTTCATGTACAAATGCACCAATGTTTTCACACAATGCCTCTTCTTGAAAACTTACCTGCAGAACAGTGTTTTCAGGGAGAAAATGTCAATAGTTTTCAGTGCATTCCAGTAGTTTATATCCAATGAAGCTTAAGAATCTCCGCATGAAGAGAGAGGCAAGTGTACCTTCCCAATTCCAACATGCACAATTGCAGTTTTATCTTTTTTGAAAGGTACACCTTGCTTAGCTTCTTTCACTGCTTTTGTTATATCTTTGGTAACAGTACCTTTCTGCATGCATTACAAGGAAATAAGCACTAATTCCTAAAGAACAACCTAAATTAAGAGCCGAAAGATGCAGATTACTTACCTTAGTATCTGGCATCAATTGCCTCAAGTACTTCGCAATCTGCAAAATCATGTGACGTTAGTCACTGGGAAGCACTAAAACACACATATCTTCCCCCCCCCACCACCACCACCACCTTTATCCGTTCAACGTTTACCAGTCATTCTATAGGGGTCATATTAGCATCAACTTATACAGGTATTAATATTGAAATTAAAGGACAGCAATAGCCTCCCTATTTGGTGTTGCTTGGCATAGTACTTCCACACGGCTTCTTCAATAACACTTCATAACTAAAATTATCCTAGGATAAAGAGAATGTCAATCACTAGGCAATACCTATTGTTGATGCAAACATTAATCACATCTGTCAATCCTTACCCGTACTTCTTGACCAAAGACAGATTATAGAAATCCTACAATACAACCTGACATCCTAATTACCCTTGTCTGTCCGCATAACAATCGTAGCTTATAAATTGTTTCCCCCAAGTGTTCTTTTACTTCTATTTTTAGAAATCTTTCCCAAATGACTAATTTTTGTGGTTTTCAAACATCAAATCTCCATTTCATCAACTTCTATTCATATGTCTGTTTAAAAACCCTTGAAGAGAAAAACTAGTCACTCTTTTTTACAAGGAGAAAAAACAGTCGCTCTTTTTCCTTTTATTTTCACTTTCTTCCCTTGCTTTGTTCTGCTTCCATAGAAGGTGTTAGCTTGGAAAGAGGAAGGAAAAACAAACAAAGAAAGGATGTGTCCGGTAGGAAGGCCACCGGAAAGGATATTCTCCCCTCTTCAGAAGTAGGAGAGAGAAAAATCTGGGGATTGTGCCTGGGAGCATTTTTAAAAAGAGGAACCCATCTTATTTGATTTCAGATATATCCTTAATTTTTCGTTCTCTTTTAAAAATATATATCTGCTTCCATGAAAATGACTACTTTTTTTTTTAATGAAGTAAGAAATTTTATATAAATTTCACAAGAAACTGTCTACTACGTTCGCGTGAAACTTTTATTTATTTCTTACCCTCTTTTTTTGGATTAACTAAATCCATCTCTTTTTGTCCTGAAAGGTATAAAAACTCACACGACTCACTCCTGCTATTTTTTAATGAACTTTAATAGAATAGATGTCTTGATATTCATTTTAGAATTGAAGGGTAGAAATGTCCTTAACTTTGTGAGCCAAATGTCAGTATACCACTTAAAGGGGCCTATACTGCACTCTTTTCCATGTTAATCTCTTCAAGTTCATAATCTCTTTTTGATAACTTAGAAATTTCAAATCTTTCTAATCCACCTTTACGCTAATGGGAAATCAAATGGCCCCTTAATTTACGGTGTAATCACGGAAGAGATCTGTCAATTACAAGTATGGATAGTCAATTTAAAAACCTGTCTCAAGTTCGGCATCATTGCATGAGTGGAAAAACATTTGTCAAAATCAATCTTCACATTTCCTGCATGTATAATCACATTAAAAAAAGGTAAGGATATGATAATCAATGGCAGTAGAAAAATCAATCTCAAGGAACAACATTGAAACAACATATCCTCCTGAAGGGTTATAATACATACATGTTCAAAAGAAAAGAATGGTTTCATCATCATCCCCAAATGTGTGGATGTTTTGCTGATCTTTTTGTTTCGGAATGAAGTCCTCTAAAACCAGATTTAATCGGCATTTGCGAGGGAATAACTTAAATGGTCATTCAACTATAACAAATTATTCACTAAAGTCACTTATGTTTACTTTGTATCTGAGAAATATAGGAGAAAAAATATTATTGAATTCTGGGACTCCATTTCCAACTAGGACACTACAATACAATCCTTTTCTAAGTAGGATTTTATATACTATTTCTATCCCTATTCCTATTATAAGAAGGATTGTATCAGTGTTATCAAAGGCGAAAAGAGTAAAAAAGCTCTAAGGTCCGTCAGGGCTTTAAGCACAAAGCACAAATAAAGCATGGGCTTTAATGAAAAAAGGCGCAACGGGAGAAAAAATACAAATATATATGTTTAGTCCAAGACTAATAGTTATTAACATGAATGACAAATATATTACAAAGAAATTGAAAATAAATTATGTTTAAAGTGAAATATCAAATGTTTAGTGCCTCTTTTAAGAAGATGCTCATTAGCAACGAAAAGTTTGCCTTAGAACCTTGATGACGACACTGAAGTGCACATAAAGCGAGGCGAAGCACTCAACATATTTTGAGCCTCGCTTCAGGGCTTAAGCGTGCCTTTGACTAAACTGGATTGTATATATTATTCTTGTTCCTATTCCTATTCTAACAATCTCACTCAAGCTGGTGCATACAATTCATATGTACCTAGCTTGTTACAAATGTAATTAATACGAGGACTAATGAGGGGCTTGGTGAGATATTTGCAAGTTGATCACTCGACTTCACAAAATTGACAGTCAATCTCAATGTGCTTAGTCTTCTCATGAAATATAGGATTTCATGCATAATGTCGATAAAAGTATTGAACTTCCCAAACCAAACTTGATAAGACTTTTTCAGACCACAGAGTGACTTACGTAATCAACATACAAGGCTACTAAACTCCCCCTGAGCAACAAAATTATGTGATTGCTCCATATAGACTTCTTTACAATGCAACGGTCGCCCGAAAAATGCTTAAAATCTGATATAAAATAAATGGATCGTTTTGGAATCCATAGACGAGTCGATATTAAACAAGAAAGTTACTGAAAAACTGGCCGAAACATGCTCATGCCTCGGAGTATTAGATTTAATGGCTGAAAGTGGTCACAATCCGGAAAAAAAAATTATATGGGTAGGGTCGAAATGATGGCACAAGCCTACTGAGAAAGAGAATTATATGGGTAAGCTCGAAATGGTGGCACGACCCTACACAAATAAGAAAGTAGTCATCGAAAAGATGGTCTGGTGCTATGCAAATCAAATATGAAAAAGCAGTACAGAAAGATGCACGGTACTACGTAAATTAAATATGGAAAAGTAGTCACCGAAAAGATGCACGGTGCTACACAAATTAGATATGAGAAAATAGTTACCAGAAAGATACACGGTGACCCCAACTTTTGCTAACATAATCATTTATCCAAACGGGCGACATATATGGATAATAGTTGTCTGCCGATAGCGGAAGCTTTTTCATTCTCTACCAAAATCGTAGAGGCTCTGATACCATGTGAGAAATATAAGAGAAAAAATATTATTGAATTGTGTATATACATTATTACATTGAGACCCTATTTATAGACACAATATTGGACTCTTTTTCCAACTAGGACACTACAATACAATCCTTTTCTAAGTAGGATTCTATATACTATTTCTATCCCTGTTCCTATTCTAAGTAGGATGGTATATATTATTCTTGTTCCTATTCCTATTCTAACAGTATCAACAAAGTCACTCAGGTTATGCTATTTTATCTACAAAGTCATTATAGCCAAAAAAAAACTAAAGGAAAAATTACATAAATGTCCCCTCAAGTTTTAGCTTTGTAACACTTACTTCCTTTGTGATTTTGCTTGCCCCCTTTTTTTATTTTTAAACCTAATTATTACAATTTTTAAAATAATAATCAGGTTAGAAAATATTACAAAAAATAAAATAAGAGGAGCAAACATAACCGTAAGTGTTACAAAGTCAAACTTGAGGGGAGGTTTATGTTATTATCCTTTTACTCCCTCTGTTCACTTTTACTTGTCCACTTTTGACTTTGCACACCTCTTAAGAAACAATGATTAATATGAGTATTTTACCACAATAACCATATTAATTGATGTATAGTCTTAGATCTTGGAAAATAAGTAATTAATGTAAGGGTAAAACAAGAAAAAAATAATTGTCTTTTCTTGATATGTTAAAAATGACAAAGTAAAAATGAAAATCTATTTTTGAAATACGAGTAAAAGTGAACATAGGGAGTAGTGTTTAGCTATAATGACTTTGTCAGTTAACTAGCACAACTTGAAAGACTGTTGATACAAAATAAACATAAGTGACATTAGTGAAGAACTTGCTATAATTGAATGACCATTTACTCCCTTTGTGCACTTTTACTTTTCCAATATTCCAAAAACAGATTTTCACTTTAACTTGTCACTTTTAACATATTAAGAAAAGACAATTATTTTTCTATTTTACTCAATATTAATTACTTATTTCCCAAATCATTTCCCAAGACCAAAGACTATACATCAATTAATATGGGTATTGTGGTAAAATACTCATATTAATCATTGTTTCTTAAGGGACATGCAAAATCCAAAGTCAACAAGTAATAGTGAACAGAGGGGGTAAGTTATTCCCTCCAGCATTTGCCTAAAGCTAGTGAACAGAGGGGGGTAAGTTATTCCCTCCAGCATTTGGCTAAAGCTAGTCCCGGTCACCTGACTTTTTGAACATTTAGGTCAAAATTCTTCCAATGCTGTCAGCCAAGACAGTGTAAACTTTACGAGAAGTACACAATATATTCGACTATTCATCTAGCATCCCAAAAATCTAAACCTAATATCTTCCCATTTTTTGTAAGTAAATCTAACCTGCTATCTTTTTTTTTCAAAATGGTAATTTTTTCTAATCTAACCTGCTATCTTCAAAGAGAGATATTCTCTTACACCAAAAATATGTATGGAACAAAGAGCATTTGACTCTCAACAATGGATTCTCGATTCTTTGATATGTTAACTATACCTTACTCTACAATCATCCAGAGCATACGAAGAGGACTTTCTCACATATTCCTCTCATTTTGGATTCCTCTCACTAGCTCACCAGCATTTTTGCCACCATTCTAGGAGAAGCCCATAATAATAGGAAGTATATTGCATGTCATACTTCCGGGGTGAAAGTACAAGGTCTTTCTGTTTTTGGGTTCACATATCATTTAACCCCCTACATTCCATGATACTAATTTGAGCCTCATTCGACAGATTGAAAACTCCTCTTCCCATTAGATCTATTGCCACTTTTGAATTTGACATCAAAAGTGATCAGATTTTCAACTCTTGTGTTCCTTTGAAACTGGATCTTTTAATATCCATGGTTTGTTCCATTCTTCTCGCTTGTCTACATGCATCCACCTCCAAAAAATAAAGTAGCCTTTTTGTAATTCTAAGAATTAAGTTAAAAAGGAATATTGGCTTCTGCAGTCAGCTTGGATGAAAATTTATCAGCTTCACTTCACTCCATATGTCGGAGGAGGCTATGAACGTAAACCTCCATTGAGGTTATGAACATAAGCCTCCGGAGAGGTTATGAATGTAAACCTTCATAACCTCTTGTGTTCCTTTGAACCTGGATCTTTTAACATCCATGGTTTGTTCCATTCTTCTCGCTTGCCTACATGCATCCACCTCCAAAAAATAAAGTAACCTTTTTGTAATTCTAAGAATTAAGTTGAAAAGGAATATTGGCTTCTGCAGTCAGCTTGGATGAAAATTTATCAGCTTCGCTTCACTCCATATGTCAGAGGAGGCTATGAACGTAAACCTCCGTTAAGGTTATGAACGTAAGCCTCCGGAGAGGTTATGAATGTAAACCTTCGATAGTTTACGGACTGGAAGGAGTAAATTTACCTCATAACTTGCACCATTTACATCAGCATGTAAATGGACATAAGAAGTACCATTACTGATAGCATCCATGTCGGCCTACTTGCACTAAAGTTGATGGGCTTCCATGAGAAATCAAGAAGATGTTTATCATGGAGAAAAAGCCCGAAATTGACCCAAGAATTATAACATAAAATGGACTAAGTGCTACAAATCTTTCATGGTCCAAGTTCGAGTCCAAGAGCCGAAAGATTGGGCCACATGAAGGCCAAGAGGAGGGCCCACATGGAGCCCAATAGGAGCATAAAAGTTTCCTAGGTTTAAAGTTTCCTAGTTTAAAAGTTTCCTAGTTTAAAGTTTTCTAGTTATTATTTCCATATAAGTAGGATTGGAATCTCATTCTATTTGGGATAGGTTTTCCCTACATATAGGGGTAAGTTTTATTATTTTGCACAGACAATATTATTATTAATTGAGAGTTTCTCTTCTTTACACCTTTGTGCTTGGCTACTTGGGATTTATCTTACAACCTTATAAGAACAATTCTTAGGAAGTAGGATTAATTCTCTAACTTGATATCTTTGGTTCTTATTCGTGAATTAAAGAAGGTAATTAGTCTTATACTAATTATTGACTCTAGTTTCTTCGAAATAGGGGTCTAGATCACTTTTTGACCTAAGTTCTTGAATTGGCTCTATTAGTATCATAAATTAACTTTCATTCGCTAATTTTTGAATACTAAGATTAATTAGGGTTCTTACCACATCTTTTGAATTTGGGGATTTTCTTCTCCAATTTTGCATATCTTTCAATTTTTGTCTTTAATCTATATAATTTCGCTTCCGCATTATTTTCTTGGTTAATCAAATAACCCGATTCTTATCAATTTCAGTTCTAAATAATTGCAATCTTAAATAAGGAATTTAGTGGTTTACCACTCTTGATATTCTCTATGAGCTCCAAACCACCAACAACATCAGCCCCTGCTTCTCGGGCTTCATCAGCAGCAGCTCCTTCAGCAAAAACAGCAATGCGATATACCTGAAAGGAAAATATTTAGTCAACAGAATCTAAAACAGCATATGATTAGCTAACCTTATACTTTATGAAGAATGCTTTATACCTTTCCAAACCCATGAGGAACAGCCACTGTACCTTCAAGCTTCTGCAGTTCAAAAGAAAGAACTATGAGCTCGCACTAGCAAACTAATGAGATTGCTTAAGACTCAGGTCAAATTAGCTACACTAGAAGAGGTCAATCAAAACAGAAGAATTGGAAATGAAACGTGATTATAATCTCACCCTGTTTATACCACCTGTGCAAGAGAATTCATATTTCTAGAGGCTTGCACCGACAATATTTCAGCAAAGGCAAGGAAAATTCACTCTTAATTAGGTGGCACTAGGAGCATGAGTCTACCAATAAAATCTACTCCATACACTCACGAACAACAAAAGGATGTGGAATCAGCAAACCCCTAACCAAACTGTGATTAGGATATAGAATGTTGGAGCTCGGTTTTAAATATTAAGGAATTTCTGTCAATTGCTAAAAGTATGAGACTGCATGCAGAGCAAATTCTGGAGGGTGCCCCCAAATGTTCAGGAATTGAGATTTAGGTTGAAAGGTTTAAGGCCCTCTATACTCTCATGATTTATGAGCTTCTTCTAATTTCTAAGGCCAATAAGTTTTTCATTCAGCCGCAAAGACAGTAGCACCCTATTGGTCCTGAGGCTTCTGTTAATAATTCTGCATATGAAAGCCAAAGTAAACTAAAATATTCAATATTCATTCACCATCTGAATGAATAAATTTAGACATATAAACCAATAACAATAGAAAGTGGTGACAGGAAATCTTTCTGTTCCATATCATGTGTTGAGTCACGACAAGCTTGGATAGTTAAACGAAAGCACGCACCAGGTCGCTTCGGCGCATATCGGGAGTCAAAACAACATGAGCTTCCAGAGTTTCATCAAACTTCTTCTTGGCATTAGCCTGCATAATCACTAGAAATACAATGAATCATGACTCAGTCTGTAACCTCTGAAGAAAGCAAGACTAAATAGAAAGACAAAGCACCAAGGAAAAGCACACAAGAAAACCAACTCATGGCAAGCTACAGCTAAGAGTCACTGATTACATACTATAGAGAGAAAGAAAAAGCAACATGCAAAAAGCAGACAAGCAAACTATCTCAGGCAAGCTATGATTAAGAGTTACTCAGATTACATAATATGGACTTTGATCCATAATTACTACTTTCAACTTGAACAGATGAATAAAAAATATAATGAGATTCTGAGGAAAAATAAGAGTTGAATTTTCTAGCCATGCATATGACTACCCCTAATTGATGGAAAAGCTGAAACGGTCTCTATCTTTCACTGTGATAATATCTACAAACACTTGGGACTCCTCAAGGAGGAGGCCTAACAGTTGAAGAGATGAAGTGACAACCTTGGGAACCAAGAGACAACACCACGTGAATTTTTTCCACTAGCTGAGTGTTGGTGGATAGAGTTACCCGATACGAATGTAAAGTCATAGGTAACCAACGGCTTAGCAGGTTCCGACGCCACCACTATCCTAAAAGAAAGCAAAACGAAAAAAAAAATTATCTAAAAGTACGACCCTAGAGTGTGGCCTAGTGGTTAATGGAAGAAAACTGTCTGAATCTAGCAGAGACAAAAACCCTAGATGATTTCTTTCTATCTACTGAAATCTTGATGAGGTACCTTGATTCATGGAGTTATATGGTACTTGTATAAATGCAAGGATGCAGGTACATGGAGGAACAGTTAAGGCGCACGCAAACAGGATCCGACATCATCATTGTCGAAAAAGATTATCTAGAAATACCTTGACCATTAAGCTAACTAGAAATACTTAGAAGTTATCCAAAATATCCTCAGATGCACTTTACTTTAGCATGTGACAGCAGCTCCTTACGGAAGGAGGTTATGCAAGTAATTCTCATTATTAATACAAATAGCCTTTAACCTAGAGAATATATTGGACCATTCCTATGGTTCATGTTGACTAATAAAAAAGCTCCTACACTCCAAGTGAAGTAGGGTGGAAAGGTTACAATAGGATCATATAATATAAAGCTGTAAATCATTGATATCCAATTGAGGATGTGGGACATACCAACAAGGTGATCTAAATAATTTAACAATGCAAACACAATTTTTATAAAGTTAATTTTTCATCAATATGTCGAGGAAAACCATACTTACAGTCTAGACCAAAAGACAGATTCTTACATTAAAACATGATAAACTATGGCAGGCACCCTATCATCCATATTCAGTAGGATACCATATCTACCCAAAATTAGTAATGTAAGCAAATTGTGAAGATCACAACAAGGTTATTTCAGTATGATGTCTTTTGAGATTGAAGGATACACATTTGTAGCTTATGGCAAGGTTATCCACAGAAACCTAAGTAAACTACTAGAAGTGTTTTTTGTTCAGTTCTTACTTTTATTCTTTCTTCAACTCCCTATTTTGTGACTACATTGAAATTTCACTGTCCACTTGAAACAAAGTTATAAAACATGCAAGTATGCCGATGAAATAATAATATTCTAGAAATCCAGCAGAAACACATCTGGGTTAGCTGTTATGGCCGGTAAAAGAAACCTCCATTAGTTATTATGGATTTTCACCGGATGTTGCTTTTAAGATTCCACCGGCACCTCATGGAAGGTCAAAGTTCTATAGATTTTCACCATCATGAAAAAAAGGATCTTGAAATTTAATTTTTCCCTTTCTTGTTGGTAATCTTCTTGAAACTAAACCCTGAGTAATGAATTGAAAGAGGGAAAAAAAACCATTTTTCTACTAACCAAAGAGAGTTAAATACTAAACAAGAAAATGCAATCATACTTTTCATTCAAATTATTAATGGACATCCTATAACTGTTTTCTTCTTTTGCTTCAACTCATATTATCCAATTATTATGTATAACTTAACACAGAGTCAAAAAATCTGTACCAGAAACAGCAAATGCTAAAACGAATTCATATAACAGACCTCAAGAAATTTGGGATTAGTGCACAGTTGATTGAAACAAAATATCTGGACCTTTAGATTCAAATGATAGGAACCCTATAATTGCTTTCTCTTTCTTAATCATTCACCTATTAATGGGCATCCTGTGATTCTTTTCTTCTTATTATTATTTTTTACAACTTTATAACGAGTCAAAATTTCGTACAAGAAACAGTAAATGCTAAAAAGAATTCATAAAAATGACCTCAACTAATTCGGGATCAATACACAGTTGATTGAAACAAAAATCTGACCTTTACAAGACGAATGGCCTCTCAATGGGAATCCTATTATTGTTTTCTCCTCATTTTTTTTGTTTCATTTAAACTAATAATGGGCATCATGTTATAGTTTGTTTCTTCTTCTTTTCAATTCATATTATCCAATTACTACTTATAACTTTACAAGGAGTCAAAATTTTGTAGAAGAAACAGCAAATGCTAAAAGAATTCATATAACTAACCTTAACTATTTCAGGATTAATACAAAGATGATTGAAACAAAAAATCTGAACTTTACAAGTAGAATGGCCTCTAATGGGAATCCTAAAATTGTTTTCTCCTCATTGTTTTTTCATTTAAACTAATATGGGGCATCCTGTAGTTGTTTTCTTCTTCTTTTCAATTCAGATTATGCAATTATTATCTTATAACCAACAACAACAACAACATATCCAGTGTAATCCCACAAAGTGGGACATGGGAGGGTAGAGTATACTCAGACTGTACCTCTACCTACATCATAGGTAGAGAGGTTGTTTCCACTAGACGGCAGTACAAGAAACAGCAGCTAATAACAAAGGAAAAAACATATAGTAACAGAACAGAAACTACAACAAAACAATACACAGTTGATTTGAACAAAAAACCTGACCTTTACTAGCCGAATAGCCTCTTTAAGATCATAAACAGCCTTCTTCTTCTTCTTCTCATCACTCTTCACATTAAGCAATGTTGGGAATGGAACCATTTCCTCTTCAACATTCCTAACTCTCCTCATTGCCACCCGTTTTTGCGCCTCTATTCTTCTCCTCTCTCTCTCCATCTCCTCATCACCCATACCTTCCACTTTCCCTTTCTCCTCTTCAGGCAAATCCTCTGGTAACGGCGCCACTCTTGTCGGGTAAGAAACCGGAGCTATTTTCGGAGCATCCTTCAAGTACCGGAGATCCTCCCGGGTCCACGACCCACCATCCGCTTTAACCCCATCTTGGGTATTTGATTCGGGTCGGGTACTACTTTCCAGTGGCGGGTTCTTGGGGGTGTAGGAAACGGGTTGAATTGGAATTGGGTTATTAGGATTCGGGTTTTCTGATGATGAAGAGGAGAGAAATCTGTGAAAATGAGAACGGAGGAGAGGAGATAAGTGAGATGGGGTTTTGTATGAGCAATGGCGACGAGCTTGGTAGAGTAGTTCGAAGGCTACCATTGGAGTTTTTGGATGGCTTCTACAATGGTGAAGGGTGGACTGATAGTGGTTTTGTTTGCAAGATGGAAAGAGGGTTTAGGGAAGAGAGAAAGAGACACGAGGGTTTTAGCATTTTCACTTATGTCATTTGAATTACACTTTAAACTCAATGTGAATTATTAATTTTATTTTTAAATTATTGACAGTTTTAAAAAATTTATTTATTTGGTTAACTGAAATTAAATATACCCTTAATTTTGTAACATGAGTGAAATACATCCTTAATTTTTCGCCAATTTTTCTCAAATTTTTATTAAGAGTTTCATGCTCCAACAAAAATTTGAGATCATTTGTTATGTTATATGACAAACTAGAGGTGTATTTAAGTTGTGTTAGTCAAGTACAGGGGTAATTTTAAGCCTATTAATAATTGGGTGACGAAACTAATAATTTGTGACAAGTTTAGGAGTGCTTTCAATACTTTTCTTTTTTATTTTTCATAAATATTGAAAATTATCAGTATTTACTAATTAACAATAGCAATAATTAATCATTCATTAATATAATCATCACACATAGTATGAACAATCTTTTCACGCTGAGCATAAGTTTTTTTGTAAAATTTAAAATGATAGAATCTTTTCTTACAAAAATACTATAAATTTATGGATCAAGTTACATTTTAAAAGGTTTAAATCATGATTCGGCATACGAAAACATATTTTTTGAAGAATTTGAGATTATTTCAAAACATAAACCAAAATGTCATATTCAAACACTGATTTAAAATCGTAATTTTATATCATATTTCCAAATGCAAGTTTAGAGTATGCCTGCCGCCTACACTTAAGGTCACACCTTTGTGTACTCTCTTTATGATTTCTCTTTATTTTGTATCTTATATGATTTTTTAGATATCGTAAGTTTATAATTCTTTTGATTCAACATATTAACTTACGACTTTGTTGGAAATTTGCTAATTACTAGCCAAATGTTTTCTTCTCTAAAATTAATTATACGTTTGAGTATAAAGAGTGATTGTAAATACCTTTTATATCAATATTATATTTAATAAATTTATTGATATCTTATCATCTTTTATAACTGTATAAGTTACTAGTAATCACTATATATTTAAATATGTGAAGAGGAGATGTATAGACGTCCCAGAAAGAAGGTGTGAGAGGTTGGTTTTTCATATTTTTTTTACAAAATATTTATTTCACTCCTCACTTTAAACTTTTTATATATTTTTCTTTTATTAATTTTTAATCTTTTCACTTTGAATTATTTTTAAATTGTATTAGTATGAGTTAATAGGTTTTAGTCAGTTAGCTTTCGCTCATTTCATTTCTATTTGCTCCGTAAAAAGAAAATAATAAATAAATCATATTGTTTACCTTTAAAGTTAAGTCTATCTCGTTTGTTAATCTGTGAAATTGCTTTCAGATTGCACTAAAAAAATAAACTATGAACATTAAAATTGATTTGGATTCGAATCCCCACTATAAGCAGCTCACCAATTAAGTTACACCACACTATAATCTTCAACGTCAAAATATTAATATAGCTATAAAAGTTCCTTAGTAAGATAGAATGGAAGTACACAATTATCATTTAACCGTAATTCATATAAACATATTACGAATGAGTTATTTTCCTCCAACTTTGTCGACACCATCTAAATTCAGATTTTTGCATTGGATATAGATCCATGTATTACTTGTTTCACTAGTTAAAGGCCAAATTATAATATCCGTTTCTTTATTACAACATTCATTTGTGAGTCGTTTTAAATTATAAAATAAGCACAATAACATATGCAATTTCATTTCACTAGAGAGAATACAATACATGTAGACTTTTACCTTTTACCTTTATAATGTTTCCAATAGATCCTTGATTTCAAGAAAGCTCTGTTTCTATCGTATACATTACACCCATTGCACAAACTGGACAAAAATTTATTTTTTTAAAAAAATAAAAATTCCAGTAGATATACATTGAAACTCGACTAGTTTAGATTCACGCCGAGCAGAATCCATTCAAGGGAAGCATTTTCTACCACAGATTTTTTCACATCAACACTAGAAACTTAGACCTCTGATTAAGGAAGGCGCAGCACTATCCCCTCCACATTCTTTGGCGGTGATAAAGAGATCATTACTTATCATTGCTTGCTGACATTAGAAATGGGTAAATGACCCCAATAAAAACAGGAATATTTCTATATTTTGAGTGCAGGCAAAACGTACATATTTTCTAAATTGGAAAATCACATGAAAGTAAAAACTTGAGCCGCACATCAATTAACACCTCTACAATGTGTTCCTCTATAGTCTATACAAAGGAAAAGGGAATTCACTTAGCACAGTGAGTATTCACAGTCAAGAAGTCGAGTAAAAATTTCCTCACAACTAGGTCTTTCGTTTGGCTCTGCCCAGCAATCTGCAAAATAAGTGTATGACCAAACTCATCACAAAAAAGAAAAATCTTGTAAAAAATATTTATACAACCACGTCACTTAGGTATAGGTAAGCCGAATAAGTATTGGGAGAGATGATTAGAAAAGACATGACACGACACATCTACAACTTACCAAGGACATCATACTAGATAGAAGGATATGGAGGTCGAGGATAAGGTAGAAGGTTAGTAGGTAGTCACACATCTACAACTTACCAAGGACATCATACTAGATAGAAGGATATAGAGGTCCAGGATTATGACAGAAGGTTAGTAGGTAGTCGAGCTTTGTCTAGTGATTACCTGCAATTAGTCTGCCGAGGGGTCCTTCAGGTATCTCTAACCTTGATCCTTCATTGGCAACAGCATAAACTACCTACAAATAAGCACAATGCATTACTAGATGCAGCCATGTAGAAATATACCATTGTCAATATTCTAGAGCTAATTAACCTGTATCAAGTTACAAGGTCAAATTAACATACTCGATCGGGTGGTATACCCTCCCATGGTCTGTTTAGGGTACAAAGCTCCCACATTATCACGCCAAAGCTAAAAATGTCACATTTTTCTGTGAAAGGTTCATTACGAATGAGTTCTGGAGCCATCCATTCAGGAGTGCCAGCGGACGTTGAGTCTCTCATAGATGCATCTGTCATTATTCTTGAGAGGCCAAAATCACAAATTTTGACAGTCCAGCGCTTATTCACAAGGCAGTTTGCACTTTTTAAATCACGATGAACAATCTTCATCCGATGTAAGCACATGAGCCCTCTTTAGCTCCAACAGAAACATGAATCAGTTAATATAATCATAAATCTGTCAGGGTATAAATAACATGTCTACTGTATTTGTTTCAGAGCATTTAGTAAACCAACCTGCATATATCCCGAAGCATATTGAGCTTCTTCTGCCAGCTAAGCCGGTGCTTTTGACCACTTACATGGATCAAATGATATAGAGATCCCATCTCCATGTATTCAGTAACCATTGATAAATGTGGGGGGGTTGCACAGGCACCCAGGAACAATATAACTGTGAGGAATGGCATTAGTTAAATGACACTAGCCTAACTACAAATATCATACGTCTAGTCAATATTGGGAGTAAAAACTAAAAATCAACACTTGAAAGAAACGAGAAAAGAGATGTACCATTTGGATGTCGAAGTCGGCTGGGAAAAAAGTGACAAGAAAAGAACACTTCAAGTTAGAACTGTATAAAGCTCAAAGTAACAAAATCCGTAAAGCAGATACAACACCTAAGGATAGAGATCTCATTGCAGAAGTCCTCCATATTTTCAGCAGTAAGATCTTGCTCCAGAAAAACTTTAATAGCAACCTCAGTTCCATTCCACTTGCCACGAAAAACTTCTCCAAAGAACCCTAGAAATATAACCAGAGTGTTTAGAACTCAAATTCCAATACAGCATAGGGTGGTGAAAGCAGATCTTTCATTAGAAAAAGAGAAGTCGGCATCATATTCTAAAACTCAAATTGATTCTACAGGTCACTGTACAATCATTTCTTTGTTTCAGATGAAGTGAATTAACAAAATGGAAGAAAATACATATCTGGTCTTTGGCCATTGAGTGACAAGTAAATGACTTTACTTCCTCAACAGGTAATGTACAAAAATTTTCCTATATGTCCAATACAAATCCTTCTAGCATCTATCTGTGTCCATACCTAGTGTATATTTCCACTTAAGTGACATTACACAATTTGCTTCTTATTTGGGAAGGTAGATACTGTAAGGACCTCTTCCTAGTACAAGAGGACTGGATAGGACGCAACATCTAGTGAACATTCAATCTGCAAGATCCACATCCAAGTTTCATAGCTTTTAGTTTGGCATCCGTCCCAACAATTTCTTGCTGTCCATGCCATAGGGATCATCGGATCAGTAGCAATAAGCTCATCGCAGAGGCTCATGTATGTAAGAACAGAAAAGTAATATTAGGGATGGAAGATTTTTGATTACCAAAAAAAAAGGGGGGATGGAAGATTTAGATAGGAATCATGAGATTCTGTTTGTTATAAAACCGTTTTGAAGTTGAAACGACTGAATTTATTTATTTTTGATAACCAAGAAATCTGTCTGTGACCCGCCCTTTGGACCAACCATAGCCTTCTAAACTGGGTGGATAATGGGCCCACCCCTCTACCCTTCTCCACTTAAGTACCAAGCTTTGCTTTGCATGTTGTGGGGCTTGAACCTGTGACCTAAGCCACAAATCCTTCACCCTTTGCCACTTGAGCTAGGCCCTGGGGGCAAATAACAGAATATTTTTAAGAAGCTTTTAATGGAAAACGGGATATTAGAGCTGATAGTCACAAGGGACAGACGTTAAGGAAAACAAATCTCTATTACTGGTGTCACTCTTAGTATGTCAGGAAGAACTTATTTCACCCCAATGTCAACACACTTGTGTTCTTTTCTGCCACAGAAGCCACAAAATGTTGTCCTTTTGTACATGAGATACGGGAGAAAGAAAAATGAAAGAGACATTTCAGGGTCAGTACTAAACACATCAGCAGACCACTAGAAAACATCAGTGTTCCTAATCTTGAATATGGCTCACTTTCTTGTCTTCAGCTCTTCAAAGATGTTCTAAACTCAATATATAATTAGGTTAAATGGTAATTTAGATGTGATCTCCTTCCCCCCACCCTCTCACACGACACATATGAACCCCCATTTGCCTAGTTTTACAGTCTTTGATAGAGCTCTTGCTCGACTTTTCGTGATTTGTGGCCTTAAGAGAATCAGGAGATATTTAATAGTTTGGGTCGAGCATCCAATTACTTGAATACAGTCCCCAGGTATCCATCCCTCTGTAGAATCCTCCATGATCTGAAGTGAAGCAGATAAATCCAAGTTTTATTTAATATCATAGTTAAAGCACAAAAGAATCAAGATTTCATGAATTATGATGACAAAAAGGATGAGCCTAGCTGCCTGGGTTCTCCTCCATTAAAGTTGGCAGAACACGATCCACCAGCAATAGCACTCAAGTTTACAAAGCATAAGACCAAGGAGCAAAGGGAGCAGACTCAGCTAGCTCATTGCAGCAACTATGAGTGGCACTAAAAAAATAAGTAATTGAGGAACTTAACAAGGAAAGAAAGAAAAGAAGCTGAAATACATCAGCACTACTACAAAAATGTTTAAGAACAATGCTTACCTATCCCAACTCGAGTGCCAACAGTCAACTCTGAGAAGTCTATATTCCATTCTTCAAAAGGTAGAAGCGGCTTATTCAGATACATATGTGATTCTAGAATCCTGTTCCAGGTTGAGACCAATTCATCATTCATCCTGTCTGGCCCACTTCTTTCTGGAACTTGCCTCCTCAATTCGTGGGGAGATGAGGGTAATGACATTGCTCTCTGTGAACTCATCTGCTCCCTTGAAAAAGCAAAAAAGTAAGAATGCAGATCCAACATTTCATCATGGTCATCATGGTGAAAATCAGGGACCTAAAAGGAACTCTAGTTGGTAATCGCTGAAACAAGTAGAGATTAAAAAACATCAAACTACCATTGGGCTAAAATCTATGAGGTGAAGATAGAAGTTTTAGTTGACAATCATACTTTCCGTAGTATCACCAAGGAATTCAGCATATACACCTAGTACATGTCCAGCAATCTAGAGAAGGCAATTATCGATTCAAATAATATCTTAACTTTCACAAATTGATGAGCTTTGAGTTCTAGACTTATTTTGGATGGGACTATGCAAATCTCTTGATTTAAACCTGAATTGGAAAATGAAAAGATAATGTCTTTTCATTTATTTTCCACAATTAAAGGCCCCACAAATCAGAGTGAAGAAGAAATTTCCACTAACATTCAAACTTCAGTAGTGTTACATAGGGAAAAAGTCAGTGTTCTTAACAGAGAAACTATTTTAACACAACCTAAAGATTCATCCTCCTTCAACTTGTTTGCAACAGTTCTCTTCCCTCAAGTTCACCAGACCACCACCAACCCCTGACAGTTGCTAACAAAAAAGGCAGAAAGAAAGAAAATAGAATGTTTGACTATGTAAGTATGAGTATCATGTAGGAATATACACAACTGGATTAGAAGTGTTGCAACTTGTTCCCTGAAACAATTTGATCAACTCTATCGTTTTTCTTTACAAATAAAAGTAACTTTATTTCAGAGATGTCACCAAGTTGGTGAAATTATACATGGAAAATTTTTATAACTTCCCTATTTCAAACATCCAGGGTCAGAGGAACTCATATACATCTGTCATCTTACACCAGAAAGCCAAAAATGCAAGGATCTGTATCCATTTTATGTACAGGGATTAGGTAAGCCTTCAAACCCTCTTCTATTCTACTCCAGCCAAATTGTCCAAAAAATGCATGCAGGGATGAGGGATGGACCGATGGTACATGTTTCTTACTCCATACAACTTAAAAGATCAACGTTATCAACATCAAAGCTGATAAATGAACTTAGAAGTTAGAACTAACAAAGTGAAACAACTATTAATGTTTGAGATCCAAGTTATCGTTAGACTTGAGAAAAAATAGTCTCCTATCTATGGTGAACACTAGGGTTGTGTTTGTATGCAGGAAACTTTCAATTCCGCCATGTTTGGTTGATCAAAATGTGTTGCAAAACAGCTTTCTTCCTTGTCGAATTAGGGAAACAAAGTCTCATAAATGACATTCCATTGTTGATTATCTCCCCACCCCTTAACCCACTTACCTCACCACCCACCCACCTCCACTATCATAGTGTTTGCCTAAATTATATATAAATGCTCATGAGACAATATTTATTGTTTACTTACCGAACACCAGAAAATAAGCATGAAAGCCATTTATTTTCCAGGAAAATATTTTCTTTCATGCCAAACACACCCTAGAATAAGTGTCTTTCAAGTCCTCATATGAATATGTGGCTTTTCAAGTCCTATGATCTTGGTCTAAGTGGTACTCACCTGCTGGATTGATTTGGTAGTGACGGGGGCATTCCCCATATCAAATGACATGACTAATGATGCACTTGATGTGGTCAATTATCACTGTTGACTTAAGTTATATGGAGATTTATCAGAGAAAAAAATAAAAGTACGTCATGGCATTCTATATATCACTGAGAGTTTCAACTATTAAATAACAAAAGGAATGGACTGATTCCCTCTATAGTTAGAATGAATACTAGTATTCGAGGAAAAGAATATAAATAAGCTGCAATCTTAAAAATGGTATGTGTCAAATGGGGGAAAAGGTGGGAAGAGAAAACCAAATTCCCATTCTCCTCCACCAAACAGGCCCTGAATGCTCTTTGCTTGCTGGTAACTTACCCACACCACCAGAACAAAGGACACTATAAACGCCATAAAATTTTTCAGTTTGATTGTAAAACAGACTCTAAAATAGACTTGATAAACTTTAAGAGAAATAAGATAAAGTAATAGTTTAAACAAAAACGTAATAACTATTAAAAAACAAAAATAAGTTCAAAATGAATATTAAGAAAACACAAGTGGAGTGCTCATAGTTATTATCCTACTCATGACGAGGAAAAATGACTCCAAAAGCTAAGCACATGAAATTTCATCTAGCTAGAATAGCAGAATAGTAACCTGGCATCAATGGACAACATGTCTATCCAAAACCACAGTTTAGTAGAAGTAAGTCACGTCAAGAATTTCAGGGAAGTTAAGCTTCTTTGCCATTCAATTGTACTTGCTCCATTTCAGTTTGTTTGTCTTACTTTCCTTTTTAGTCCGTTTAAAAAAGTTCGACTCTCTCTTTTTTGACAACTCTTTAATTCTAACTTTCCACATGTCATGTATAAGACCGTAAGACTAAAGGACATTTTGGTACATTCTACATATCTTTAGTTTAAAACAACAAGATTCAAAGTCTTCTTTACCTTCTTGAACACCGTGTCAAGTCAAAACCAGACAAACAAATTGAAACAGAGGGAGTAATCCTTTTCATTCTAAAAAGGGGACAACTGAATAAAACCGAACTGTTACCAGAGCAAAAGATATCAAAACTACTAGTGGTCCTCAAACCAGAGAGAAAAGGTAACATACATCTTTTTTCAGATCTGAAGCAGCATCTCTGTTGTTTGATGCATGATGATATGAACTATTTTCCACCTGTTCTTTCAAGAGTCGGTTCTGCTTGAGTGCTTCATTCATTGCTCTAACAGCCCTGGCATGGTTATGACTCAAAGATGAAATAAGTACAATAAAGTGGCACATAAAAAGTCTTTAAACAATCTTCAAGGTCAACACCATATTACGATAAAGAACCTCTACGAACCCTTTCTAGGTACAATATTCTCTTTTTTTTGGCCATAAGTGGCCCTATGTGATATTTGGATAATTCTCTACAAATGTTTATTGTTATTCATAATTTTGTTTGAATTTCACCAAACCACCCATATTATTACTTTCCCCATCATTACCTAAATGTATAACATTTTCAATAAAGTAATATGTATCAGACAAATGAGTTAGTAACATAGCAACATTTAAAAAAAGAAAAGAGTATAATTGAAAAAGTTACTGAACTCAACAAGAAAAATAAAGTTATAGAAAGCTTTTGAAAACTTTAAGCAAATTATGGAAGATAAGTACTAATAGAATAAGAAAAAGAATCAAGAGTTACAGTAAAATGAATAGGAGGAACGAAAAATTAAAATTTCTTTAAATTTCAGAAATAAGGATCAAAGTGGAATGAATGAGCTCTTGGTGTTTTGGAAAAAGAAAACCACTTTTTCCATACTTCTATACCAATTACCTTAATGTGTGAAAACAAAAAACTTTATCAAACAAAATGCCGCTGAGAATCTTCTTGAAATCTGCTAGGAAAATAGATATAATGACGCAATGGGAGTCGAGCAAGTTCAACTTTGTACAAAATTAATACAGGAAAATATGAGCCAATATATAGAAGTGCTGTAGTAAGACTGTTGATATGACCATTGTAGTATAAATATTGACCTTACGATATCATCACCAATTTCTGGAGTTATACTAATGCTTCTTCTTCGTATTCTCCGTGTTTCTGATGTTGGTGCACCTTCGGACCTGTGAAAACAATAGGAAACTCAGCAAACATTTGCACAATTTTTATTTATATTAGAAAATTTTGAGAAGTAAATTCAGTAATTAACAGAAAACAGAGTACATCTTAAGAGTATAGAAGTTAAGAACCTGCACATATTTTAACTTAGATGCATGACAGCATTTTGGAATTACCTATCCACATAAAAATATGGAAGGGTAATGCAGTTTTGTTGAAAACACCAATGATGAACAAACTGCACATATTTTTTCCATTTCAAAGACAGGTAAAATTTTATTCTGAGATGCTCTGCAAAAAGGGGTAGGAAAAACTGAAGTAATGGAGCATCCCATTGCAAGAAAACCAGATGCTATTTCATATTGACAGCAGCAACCGGCTCATGTTGTTTTCCCTTATATTGTTCTCCTTTGCTACTAAAAGTATGTAATCCTGAATTTTATCAGCATGCTGCAATTTTATTGATTTAATCATGAAAGGCGTGCATAGATGGGAAAATTTTAAAAGCTTACAACTCATTGTGAACCCAATATGAATTTAAGTGGCTTGATTTAGCTGCAGACTATCTAACAAATTAACTTTTCCTGTTAAGATATTTCATGATTTGCATTAATCAGGGATCTGATTAAGGATATAATTAGAAGTTTATTTTGCAAGTATACACTTGCTGAAATGTATAAACTGTAATCTCTATAAATTTCCAATCAAGCTTTTCAGTAATGTATACTCCAATTTTTTTCATGATATAGGGAGAAACCCTTCTTTCTAAAAATTTCTGAGAGTCTTCTAAAAAGCTACAGTATTGCCGGAGGGATCTCTTCACTGCTGGAGTCGGATCTCCCCTTATTAGGACTCTTCAAGTCTCACCTTCCACGTAGAAAGGTTCACAGGCTCCTGGTGATCCTTCCCTAAAAAATCTACTGCCAGAAGACCAGTCATTAACTCCTATGTGTCGACCCATCTCGCTACCCGACCCACACATCCCCGCAGACAACAATTTCCAGTGACCTTTTCCGTCGAATCTTCTACCTACATGATTGACAGAGAAAGGACACCCAAGCCCAGAATATACCACTATCCAAATCACTTCCTTTCACTTCAGAATCCAACTCCTTTACTGTCAACCAGTCGAACCTACTGATCCAGCATCCTTTCCACCCATATCTGGTACAAGTAGGCACACCTGAAGTCAGCAAGCCATCTAGGTCTCAGGTTACTGTTGCAAGATTTTTTTATTCACTTTTTTTCCTGAATAATTTTTCACTTTATTTAAATATCAGTGTTTACAACAACAACCACAACAACATACCCATATCCCCACAAGTGGGGTCTGGAGAGGATGGGGTGCACACAGACCTTACCCCTGCCTTTGTGGCGTAGAGATGTTGTTTCCGATAGACCCTCGGCTCAAGAAAAACATTTTCCAGAACAGGTTTTGAAGATCAGTGTTTGGCCATTAAAATTCCAAATTCAACTTGAAGTTAAATTTCAAATTTGGAAAACATCTTATAACTTGTTTTCGAACTCACTTCTCAATTTTGAAGTTGTATTCAAGTATATTCAAGCATGAACATTATCCCAAATACTCAATGCAAAAAGTATAACCAAATACAACTCCATCTTCAACTCCAACTCCATAAATTTCAAATAAAAAAAGTGAAAAATATTTGGAATCTACAGCCAAATGCCTACTAATAATCAGAACTTATATGTAAGCATTGACCTCTTGTATTACTTTTAACCTAAGTGAATGAACCAAAGGGTATAAACTGGGGGCTACTATATATGAACGAGAAAAATACCTGATATAGACGAAATCATGGGAAGACCAAAAGTAACAATATCATCGATTCACATATGTAAATCATTAGCAGTTATACTCTCAAAGGAAACAGAAAACAGGATTATATCAGATACCTTGAAGTAGAAACATCATCTGAATAATCTATGAAAGTTTTGTTATCACCACTAAGCATCGACCGTCCATGTGCTCTAAATGAAGGATGCTCAGGACTGAAAGGATATAAAGCAATTTAAAAATGAGAAAAAATAACACAACTACACATTAAGATATTGAACAGCTCATTTCAAGTGAAGGTAGATAAAAGAGTCACTTTGATGTTTGCTAAACACAGATTAAACATCCAATTAATTCATTACATGCGTTAAAAGCGATTCTCCTAATAATTGTCGGGGGTTGAAAACAAAAACCATGACAATCACTCGAAAATATATACATACTCACTTCCGTCTATGGATCAATAAGCTATTCCAAGTCTCGCATGTGAAGTTAAAGTAGAAACTAGTCATTCAGGAGGGGTACCCTGAATGTAAGCTCCACCATGAGCATGTCAAACACAAGTAGCGACTTAATGTATTGTAACTTGTAACCATGCCAAGAAATTCCTTTCTCAGAGTCTTCTTTTAAACAAATTCAGGGGGTTAAGTGTTTTTAGCTTAGTACTTTCACATGAAGGTACAATAGTATTCTTTCATGTATGCTTTTCCAATTTCAGACTAATTCCAGAGAACCACACAATGTGTAACCAAATAAGATTCTGCTTTTTTAAACTCAGAATAAAAACTTAGCAATTGCACCAAGGATCACAACTTAGCAGGATTGTCCTCATCTTGTGCCAAGGATCTATCGTATAGAGTAAAAGACAACAGTATAATACTGTCTAATATTAAAATGGAGCTACATCAGATAAAAGCCGACCCATCGTATTTGAAAACCCGACATTATGCAATGTCAATACACAAAGTACCTTAATCTCAGAACACAGACCCAAACATTCTGTTTCAAAAGCATGTTGTCCTTTGCACTAAAGCTACCCTACATGGACTGTTTAGCAGCATTGTTCTGATTATCCAATCAAGGATATTTTCACGAGAACAAAGCTTGGTAACATTGAGTTCCATTAACGTTAAGAAGTGATGAAACCAGAAAACCTTACAAACTGAATACATATACATGTCTCTGTTCCTTAACCATTTCTAATATTCACACCCAAATTCATGTAACATACTGAGACAAGTGCAAGCATGAATAGACCCTAACATCACAGGACTTTGAATAAGTGCATTATTAGAAGTTCAAACGACTGAAAAACTTGTAAACAAAATGAAAAAATTATGTCAAGTAGAACATCAGAATAGGAGTTTGGACCATAAAAATAAGCAAACCTTGAACTTGCAGTCCTTGGTTCTGTTATAACTTTCCTGCGACCTCTTCTCCAAACCGTTGTAGCAGTATTAGGTTCAGTATGCGACAAACTGGTACAGAAATGATTTAATAAAAAGCAAGAAAAATAAACCTTAGCTTTCAAAAGTAATCTGGCAGATGGACCATCAGAATGTCTTACATTCAAAGATGGTCTTTTAAATATCTTTCAAAAGATAAATCATGGCGTTCAGTATGAGCAAAATAATACCTCAATTTTCTGTCAATTGAAGTGTTAGAGCGCAACATCATATTCCTCAATGAAAGTCCTGTAGCATTTGAAGATGCTTCCAATCTCCTCTGATACTGGAGGATGTCATCTTTCTCAGAACTGTAGAAATCGAAGATCAGTTAAAACAAAAAACAAATATGTTAGAACTAGGCAACGAACTGTTTCTCCACCAAAGAAAAAGAAATTTCTAGGGGGGGATATAATATGTCTATGAAGATTCTCATCACACAACAGAAGAAGAGTGTGTTTTTTGTATATCCAGAAGAAGAGTATAGACACCAAATGGAAAATACTCTTCACACAACAGAAGAAGAGTACAGAAACTAAATCGAAGTTGAATATATTTGAAAATAAATAATAATTTTCTTCTAACCTATCGGTATCATTTCTCTCTGAAAACCCATAGAGGGGGCTGTTAGGCTCCAGAGGCGAATCACAGGAATCATTTTCTGCAGAATCACTCTCCCCAGCAGCCATGTGGGTCAGGAAAATAGACTTGGTTGTTCGTGGAATAAGTTGACCGGGAAAACGCATAAGGTCAACAAGTAGCTCCACAGAATTTAGGACAACTAGTATAGACAAGTGCTTATAAGATTCTGCACACTCGGACGCCCCTTCAGCAGGCAAACCCTGATTTGAGAACCATAAATTTATAATAAGTAAAACATAAGTAGATATGGAAATGGAAGAAATGGTAGCAACAACTCATAGTAACAAATAGCAAGACGATGACTAGTCCTAATTTTAGAGATAAACAGAAATGTCCACGGAAAAATAAGCTTCAAGCTCACCACAACCAGCCGGCTTTCAAGACCTACAGTATCTGCAAGCAATTTGAATAATATTGCTCGAGGACGGGATGAGCTATGTTTTATTTGACCCAACATCTGGACACCTTGGTTGTCAGAAACCTGAGAGGCTTCCTCAAGTACAGCTTTAGCATGACTAAGTTCTGAGTTTGGTCGCTTGTAAACATCCGATACCTGTATAGGAAGGCATACAAGCAATGGGAGAAATCACAAATGTGCATAGCTTAAACTTCAACTTTTTCCCAAGTATACAGTTCAAAGTGTAAAAATACAGATATCACATGCTCCACCATTTTGGCACCAAAAATATTTCAGTTTGATTACTTATGCTCCCCCATTTACTAGGTAATTTAGTAAGTTGAGTGACCATACGAGGAATTATCTCTCAAAAATTTGAGTAATTGCCTCTTTGCTGATTTTTGAAAATCCACTGGATGGAAATTCAGCATCACAGACAAAAAAGATTTGAGGTGTTGACCATCTCATGGACTATGCCCGGGAGAGTCACAGAAGCTCTCCTGAGCTGGGAAGAAGCAGGTACACAGGCAAAGGATAGGATTAGATGGAGAATTGTCCCAGCTAGTATCTGGTGGACAATTTGGAAGTAGAGGAATCTTAGATGCTATGAAAGTATACTGAATAGTACGGAGAAAGTCAAATTGAATTGTATTTTGACATTATATTTTTGGTGTAACCAGTTGTATTCCAATCATCTAATGATACTGTGTCTATCATTGATGTTTTAGATTCTCTTTAGTCACAGGACAGTAGATCATAGATTACTCTTGTAAATATGGTTTCAGTGCAACCTATGCACTGTTTTGGTTTATAATAAATACAGCAACTGTTACCATTGTTAAAAAAAAAAACGGGAGAGAGAGATAGAAAGATTTGAGGATGTCAGCAGAATAACATGCAAGTTACAAGAGAATTTCGCAATTTGCATAACAAGACATATTTTGATAAAATATTAGGGATGTCAACATAGTGTCAGGAACTTTTTCTTTTTAATAAGTAACACAACTTTAGGAATTAGACATGAGGCTTGGTGACTAAGTTAAATCAGAGAGAAGGTAACTGTAATTTTATAGGAAACATAAATATCACATACAAAAGGTTTATGAAGCATAAACATAACAAGGTTTATGAAGCATAAACTTTGAACTCAAAGGAAAGAAGAAAATTTGGGATGAACTGCAATGACAAGAAAACAAGGGGCAAACTCAAGAGTACTAATCATCTCTATGCAAAATCCCAAAATCGGAGATCAATTCACAGAGCCACCAATTATGCAATATCCCAAAATCAGAGATCAATTCATAGAGCCAACAATTGATAGGTAAAAGATGAAACAAACAAGAAATAATTACATGGAAACAAGTTGCTACAAAGACATCAGGGAAAGAAAAGGTCAATATGTATGTCAACTACGAGTCACTTCCAAATTAGTTGGGATCAGCTACATGGCACTATTGTATCCACATTGCACCACAGTCCTTATCATTACCAGCTGTCAAGAACTTTAGCGTAATGGCCTGTTTAGACGGTAGAACGGGAGTCATGCCCATTCTTCTGAAAGAGTAAGACTGGATATCTGAATTGACTGCATTTTAGGCACAATAATACTGTCTAATCTCACTTTATCTTTTCTTCTTATATGGGCTAAATGTCATCCTTATACCATTAATTAACTTATCAAAACTAGCGCAAACAAGTATGGACTCAAGGAACAAGTGATATGCATATGGGGGTTTGGGGGAGGAGTGGGGGGGGGGGGGATATATAGTACCCACCAATCCAGCTATCTTTTTTATCACTGCTGCAGGACTTGAGTTCAAACCTTTCACCAGTGCAACAATCAGTTGCTTTAGCATTGTAAGTTTCTTGTCTTTCTTGGCATCCACAAGTATAACATCTGCTCCTAAACCCTCAAGCTCTAAAGCATGAAGCTCATCCAACGTAGGAACGTCTTCAAAACGTTCCTTTAGCCTTTTCTCCTGAGCCAAAATAGGAGAAGCAAAAGAATGCACACATCAAAATTTAGCAATGCGATTTCCTGTCATAATTTTGTAGCAGCACCCACATTAGAAGATCTAAAAAGTAGGAAGGGCACTGGAAAGATAACTCCCAGAGAAAATGTGTCCTTGACAGAAATGTAAAGGTTGATTTTAGGTATATTCCTTGGGAAATATAAATGGCGAGATTATTCAAACAAGTTACAATTGAGGCAATTGATGGACCTTGAGAAGACTGAAATCATACGGAAATATATACTCCAGATTAGTAATTACAACAGTGAAGTTAACAAATATTTTCCATTCATGCAACTAGCCAGTGCAGTAACTTCCCCAAAAGAGGAAACATAAGTTAATATCAGCTTAAGAGTAGATTTTTTTCTAATAGAAGTAGCAGTGTAAGAGTTTTTTTCATCAAGTAAAAGGTTTACACTTGAAAATAACAAGGCCAACATGGCCGTATACAAGTGGCATACCAAAAAAGGAAAGACCTACAAAATATGGTTCTCTTCAAAAGCCACCCAATCCTCTATGCAAACAGGAACTACATGGGTGCACCAAAAGAAAATAAGGGATGGAGATTACTCCTCAATTGAGCAAAGCTCATCTCCACCCCTTCAAAAGCACTCTTATTTTTCTCTTTCCAAATGACCCAGATTAAAGAAAGAGGAGTAACATTCCACGCCTACTGCCTTCTTCTCATAGCCCCCTCTTCCAACTAAACATCAACTCCTTCACGGATCTTGGCATTACCCAAGAAACGCCAAACCATCTAAAGATATCCCACCATAATCTCGTGACCAGATTGCAAGGTAACAAAATATGATCCACATCCTCCTTACACAGGAAACACCGGCTTACGCAGACAACCTTCCGTTTTCTAAGATTCTCAACCGTCAAATAACCCCTCTAGTAGCTAACCATGTGAAGAAACACACATTACTTGGCACTGTAGGAATCCAGACAGACTCACGTGGAAAACTATCCTCCGCCCTAATCAGAAGTTTCTCATAGAAGGACTTGACAGAGAACACTTTGTTATTCCTCAACTCCTAACTCAAAGCATTGGGGTATGACCACTGGCTCGCATTGCTTTTGAAGTAAAGCTAGCAATTTCTGAAGCTCGATCACCTCTCAATCTTGGAAATTCCTCATAAACTTCAAATCCCAGAAAGTCCAGCCCCCCTTGTATCCCCCTAACTTGTTGGAATTCCTCTTGACAAGAAACCCTAAATAATATCGAAAAGTCATCCTTAAGCACCAAACTTCCGCACCATTTCCAACCTAGAAACTAACTCTACTCCCGTCCCCAACCTTTTTTTGGGGGGTAAGGTAAATAATTTTATTAACAATTGGGGGGAAACCCCGTGTACGAGTCGTATACAAAAGATACTAAAAGAGAGAACCTACATCAAAAGATGATTCTCAAAAAAGGAGACTCAATCTTCTATACAAGTTGGGGTCTCATGGGAACACCAAAAGCAAACTAGAAACAAAAGACTATTTTTGCAGCTTTACAAAATCTTGTTCAACCCATTCAAATGCTCTCCTATTCTCTCTCTCCAAATAACCCACAACAGTGCTTGTAGGGCAACCCTCCAAGCCCAAGGAATCCTTCTTTCCCTCTTGTAACCCCAGCTATGCAATGCCTCCTCCACTATTCTTGGCATCACCCATCACACCCCAAACCAATTAATAACCACTCTCCAAAGTTGGCTCGCCACATGACAACGTAACTAGAGATGATCCACATCTTCACCCAAGTTTTTGCACATGAAACACCAACTAACATAGTTGATCTTCTTCTTTCTCAAATCTTCAAATGTCAATATCACACCCCTTGTTGCCAACCACACAAAGAAACGCACCTTCCTTCGAACCCTGGGTACCCAAATAGCACAATGAGGGAACATGCTCTCCTTTAAATCATCTCATAAAATGACTTAACAATGTATAAGCTAACACTACTCTCTCACCATCTCCATACGTTCGATCTATCGATAATCAAATCCCACCCATACAGTAACTCAACCAAGCTACCAAATTCTTCCAACTCCCAGTCCTGTAAATTCATATTGCTCCTGAACCCTAGTCCCTAATGAACTTTCCCCTCGTGAGACCTCGAAATTTGTTGAACTGTCATCTCTCTTTGGCAAGGCCCTCTATATAAGTTAGGGAAACCTTCCTACAGCACATTCTCCCCACACCACTTATGATTCCAAAAACTAACCCTTCTACCATCCCCAACTATGAAAAAAATATGTCTACTAAAGTCTCCCTAGCCCTTCATGATACTCCTCCATAAACCATACCCAAATGATGTTGTAATCTAGTCCTCTACCCACCTTTCAAAATGACATACTTTTTTGCTACCACCACCCCCACCCCCCAAAGTGCATTCTCCTCCACTCCAAACCTCCATAACTACTTCCCTAGCAAGGCTTTGTTGTAAACCCTGAGATCTCACATCAAGTCCTCCCCATTCCTTTGAAGAGGTGACAGCTTTCCAATTCACTAAGTGAAACTTTTTGTCTCCTCCCGCTGAATCCCACAGAAAATTTTGCAAAAGTTTTTTCAACTTTTTAATTGATACTTCCTTCCCTCCTTTTGACAAGCATCTTTGTTGCCACCCTACTAGTCATTTCTCAACTCTCTCAATAATCAGATTCCACACTGCTAGGTCTTTGTTGGAAGCACCCAAAGGTAGACCCAAATATGAAGTAGGTAAAGTGCCCACCTTACACCTCAACACTTGCGCAATCTGATCCATGTTAACCACTTCTCCTACCAAAGTGATTTCACATTTCCTAAGATTGATCTGAAGGCCTGACACAACCTGGAGCCAAATAAGTATTTGTCTCAAAGAATCTGGCTAGGTTACCTCTGCATCACAAAAAACCAAGGTATCATCTATAAATAAGAGAGGAGAAACTGTCACATTACCATGCCCTTTGAATGAAGCATTGAACCCCTTCAAAAAGCCTCCAATAACCGACCAATACTTTTGTTCAATGCTTCCATTACCAGAAATCCAGTGTTAGCGGAAATGTGAAAATATAAAGAACAAGGAAGAAAAACAATATTTAACGTGGTTCGGATCAGAATGATCCTATGTCCACCAGAAAATAATTGTCTTTATATTAACAAAGAAAGGAGAGAGATCTCAAATAGAACTAAGAGAATTGTTCTATCAATTCTCTACTCCTCTAATGTATTTTGCAAATGCCTTAGAATATGAAAAGACTAGAGAAAAATGTTTTTGAGGTGTGTTTCAAATGAATCAAGAGCTACCTATTTATAGGAATAAATTTTTGCTCTTGATGTCATTCATGACATCACATTTTGTCAAGATGACAAAGTTTACCAAACTTTCACCTACCAAGTTTACCAAACTTTCACCTAACTTTCACCTACCAAGTTGTTACATTAAGACTATCTAGAATCTTGCCAATTTTAACATCCAGAATAAATAACATCGGGGATAAAGGATCCTCTGTCTTAACCCCCTCGAGCTCCCAAAGAAACCAAAAGGATTTCCATTCACCAAATTAGAGAATTTGGCAGTTAAGATACAAACGTTAATCCATCTCCTCCACTTGACCCCCTTATCCCATCTTTTGCGTATGAAGTCTAGAAACTCCTAATTCACATGATCATAAACTTTCTCAAGATCTAACTTACATAAAATGCTTCTTTTCTTTCTTTTTTCTAGAGTCAACAACTTCATTCGCCACTAAAATTACCTTAAGAATCTGCCTTCCTTCCACAAAAGCATTTTGAGAGGAAATTGTCGCATCCATGACCTTTTCTAGTCAATTAGAAAGCACCTTAGAGATGATCATACAATGGATGCTTCCCACCAAACAAATAGGTCTATAATCTTTGATGCTCGTCGCTCCTTCCTTCTTCGGCACAATGGCAATGAAAGATACATTAAGACTTCTCAAACTCTCCAGTTTCTTGAAATTTAGCAATGGTCTCCATCAATTGACCCATAACTATCCTCCAATAATGTAGGAAAAAAGATAGAGTGAAGCCATTCGTACCCAAGGCCTTGTCACATGCACAACTCTCAATCGCATCCCTTGCCTCTTCTTCTAAAATATCCCTTTCCAACCATTCTATCATCCCCTCCCCTATTTGACTTAACACTGTTCCCCCAAGCTTCCGTCTCCATCTAACATCTTCTTTAAATAGCCGTTCATAGTACCCCACATAAGCCCCCTTAATTTCCTCCTCCCTATTCTCCTCAACATCCCACACTCGTAAGGCAAAGTAATCACATTTGTTCTCCATCCCCATCCAATTACTCCATATTTATCCACTATCATCCCCCTCCATACAGTTTCATTCTCCACCCGAATCTTCACAATCATTTATCCAGAAGTGCCTTGTTAAAAACCTTTTAAGTCTTTAACCCCTATTCCACCCCAAACAATGTATGGGGAGATTTACAAAATTATTTATCAGGGGAAAACATAGAAGTAACAATGTTAGTTACACCGGAGATGTACATTCAAAATAAAATGAAGCTACATCCATTCTTAATAAGAAGTAAAAATAAAACAACCCGGCAAAGTTTATAACATTATATTTAGGAAGAGTCATATTCACGATATCACTTCTAATTTATCGCTTGATTTTCCTTTAAAATGGAGAAATTTGAGTGTCCTACCTATCTATTATCCCTGTCCAAGAGAAACGGGTATGATTTTCACAGAAGCAAAAGAAACTAATCACAGCATCACATTCTGTTTGGTTGCAGGAAAGAATGAAAAGGATGAGGGAATCTTGGGGATCGACTAGACTACTCCGTTGCATTCCATAGAAAAGAAAGAGGAAGTATATCACTTGTTCGAACATAAGAAGGAAAGAGGAAACACAACTTCAGTCTCTGGATAAACTAGTCTTTTCTTCATGGGATGGATTAAATATAATGCTTAAGGTCTATTCCAAGGAAACCAGTGACATGGACAGGATTTATTTAGCTTACTATCACACATTTCCTTGTATTTGAGGATATTTATACCTCTAGGGTAATTTAAACTTTTCCATAAAAGAAAATGATCATTTTCATCTCACCCTTAATCTAAAAACTGACGTTCTAAGAGCCTTCATGAACTCCCTACCTACTCTAATCAACCACCAAAGGTATTTAGAGTTTGTAACATGTGGATCAAAAACCACCCACAAAAACTTTTATATCCATTTACTACAAGGACCATATATCCATTTCTTAGACTACAAAGAAGTTCAGTTTTCTTTTTATGAGGTAGAACACATGAGAAGTTTTAATCTCACTGTTCACCTCAAACCTTCTATAACATGAAAAACTAGAGAAATGGAGCACAGGAACTAACAGTTCCTATTTGAAGTTTATCGGATGTCAACGAAGAAATACCATAGAAACAAAAAGTTAGAACGCATTTTATGGGAAACTAAAGAGGTGTCGACGCTCTTGTTTTGGAATGGTCCACTTCAATCATATTACGATTAAATCAAGGAGTTCCTTTACATAACTACATCTATGACCATAAAATACCCAATGAGAAAGTTTGATTTTCCTTTGCTTTCATTTTTTTTGCCAATTAAGGAAGGCAGTAAGCAGCAATCAAAACAAGGATGAAATCACCAGAATGGATACACATGGCAGCTACGTAGCACTCCTCACAATCAATGAAGACACAAATTCTTTTCCAATTAAAGAGAAAATCCTACAATCTAAAATCTAAGTTGTTTTTTTCTAGATACTGGGATTTGACCATAATTTAAATGATATAAAGCTCTTAAACAACACCAAAAAGAATTAAAAGAGTAGGATTATGGCATGATATTGTTCTAACTATTTTTCCAGACAGCAAGCTCTTTATACCCCCTTCAAGCTTCCTTTATCAGTGTGATTTATTCAACAATAATAGATAACCTAGATCAAGTACTTGATAAAGAACCTCTTCAGCTACTCACAGAAAATGAGGTATAGATAACTTGAAGATTTCCTACAACTCAAACGAATTTAAAAACTAAAACAGGAAAATGGTTAAGATGAATATAACTTTTTATCAATGGATAAATAATATAGATATGGAAGCACAACTGAGAAATCTGCCAATGCAATATTTATTTCTCTCATCCTATCGTTCATGGCATGTAAGTTACTGATTTTAAGAAAAAAAATATCAGAAGTGCATCTATTATTCGAAGGGCATCAGCTGTATGCGGTTATTATTCAATTCATTCAGATCTTAGAGGGCAAAAATAGTTTTTAACAGAATGCATATCGCAATACAAGCAACAATACAAAGAAATCATTAGTTTTAGCACTCACAGGAACAACAGAGTAGAAACCATTTGGTATTGGTTCAGAAAGTGTTCCAGTTTTCCAGAAAATCTGGGAAGCAGTCTGAGAGGACAACCTATCATATTCTCTTTCAGTTAATTCCTGATTCCTCATAATTTCTTCTTTGCTATCAAGTGAAACAGATCCAAACTTTTCAACAAATTCTGAAGGCCACCATGCAGTATTGGGGTATCTATGCTCTAGAAGCCCAACTTCATCTGGTATCTCTTCCATGTCCATAGATAGTTGAATTTTAATACCATCTCGTACCACTCCTACCCCATAAAGAAGCTTATAAAATTTGCATATGTTTTAAGACACAATTTCATGATATAACAGCTTCTTCTACTCTGATCTGTGCAAAGCTGATGCCATGGACCTGCGAAGTAAGAATTGGTTAACTCAAATTGATGCATTACTTCAATGGAAGACTATCTGTAATTCCTTTTAAGGTATTGCATGCACTCAAAAGAAGCAGGGCTGTAGTCAGGATAGCTGCAGAAGAACTCGCCATAACCTTGGACACACCCTTCCCCTCCAAAATAAAAATAGAAAATAGGAGAATGAAAATAAAAGACAAGTAGAGAATTAGGGGGCCATAACAAAAGTAGAGAATTAATTACTATTTCAAGTATCAGATTACCAAAGCAGACGCCCTACTACTTATGAAGAGTAGTCCTTATAATAATAAAATTGTCAGGTGCCCAGCAATCAAAAGCTCATGACCTACATAATTCAACACACTTTTTCCTGACCAGTACTATGAAAGCAATTAAAAACTCATAAACTTACACTTTTCATGTGATTTTCAGGATGACTAGAATGTTGGAAGAATGGAGGTGGAGTATAATGATCTTGCTGTACAAGAACAAGGTGATATCTGAAATTGCAACCACTGTAGGAGTATCAAGAAAAATGATTTTCTTAATCAAACTTGTGAGTACAACTCTATCTATCCCTGATTCTACATAATAAAGGGGGAGAGCGACAGGATGCGTAGAACCCTACTTGTAGTACCAAGGTCTTCTGAGTAGGATATGTAATACGTCCATAAGGACGACGTCACACCAGACGTCCTGCTTTAACTTCCCTAGCTCCAACTTAGCAGAAGGAGCATCTTCTCCCCCCTTACTCAACATAGGGCCCAGCGCTCATGCCCTTTTTGATCTGATTCGATAAGGCTCTGGATGAGGCCCTTACTTAAAAGGGCTCCAGCCCCAACTGATCTACCATCTCCGTGGACGCTATGTTATCCAAACTTAAGACACACTATGAAAGTTTGGGAGAGGGTCGTATAGATGAGGATAAGGAGGGGTATGGTCATCTCCGAGAACCAATTCGGATTCATGTCGGGGTGATCATCTACAGAAGCCATTCATTCACCTTGTAAGGAGACCGTTGGAGTAGTACAGGGATACGAAGAAAGACTTACATATGATGTTTATTGATTAGAAAGGCATATGACGAAATCCCTGGGGAGGTTCTATGGAGATGTTTGGAGTCTAGATGTGTACCAGTGGCTTATATTTGGGCAACTAAGGACATGTACGATGGCACCAAGATCTGTAAGAACACTGGGAGGTGACTCGGAATACTTTTCGATTGTGGTGGGGTTACAACAAGGTTCAACCCTTAGCCCGTTTCTATTTTCCTTTGGGAGTGTGGAGGTGTGAGAGGTTGGCTATAGCGAGTGCCAAGAGAGGTCAAGGTAGGCCGAAAAAAAACTGGTGGAGGTGATTCGGCAAGACATGGCACGCCTCTGGCTTACTGAGACATGATCCTAGATAGAAAGCCTTGGATATCGAAGATTAGTAGGTACTTGACCGTTGTAGCACCTTTATGTGGGAGAGATAGGGTCTACCTCTTCCCCTTTTCTCCTCAGTAGTATTCCTATTTAGTATTTGCGTAGTATCTTCTACTTCGTTTTTTATTGTTACCTGTTATTTCTTTGCCTGTGTCTATCTTGCTGCTTTGTTGCCGTTATTTGCATGTACTGGTATCTTGCTTTGTTTATTGCTATTATGTTGTCATATTATTATTTTTCTTGCAGCCCTACTTAGATTTATTTTTTCTTTTGAGCCGATAATCTATAAGTAACAGCTTCTCTACCCCCACAAAGGTAAGGATAGGGTCTACGTACATAGGCCCTCCCTAGGCCCTACTTGTGAGATTACACTGGGTATGTTGTTAGTGAAGTCTAGAAAACCAAATGCTTCTTGGGATTCTTAAGCTAAATGATCAAGTTTGAATTATTTCTCTATCTACAGATCTAAGTACTTTTTTCTTCAAGTAAAAAGGTTGGGCAATATTATTAAGAGGAGAAGGACCTAATCTAGGTGAAATGTATTAAAGACAAATCTCAACAAGTGTTGAAAGGAGATAATGAGATCAAAAAGGGCTAAAGACGGCTATTTTGATCAATTGATTATTACAAACCACGAAAAGAACATTTTGGATCTCCATACATCTCACATGACGGAAACATTAACTACATTCACAGAATTAGGCAGACAGAGGTAAAGGATGCTATGAAAAATATGAAGATTAAAAATGCAAGTTCCTAAATGGAATCCCCGTAGAGATTTGGAAGTGTCCCAGAGAGGGTGGAGTAGGATGGCCTACTAAGTCATTTAATGTCGCTAAGAAATGGTAGGATGCTGACACGTGGAGAAAGTGTACCTTGATTCTGTTTTATAAGAACAAAGAAGACATTCAAAGTTGCGGGAATTATCACAATATTAAAACTTTGAGACACGATGAAACTTCGTGTGGCGATAAAACATATACTTAGGGACACAAAAAGAGTGACAAAGAATCTGTTTGGATCTAAGCTTCGTATATCTACAACGAAGTCTATATTCTTGCTAAGAAGATAATGGAGATTTATCGTGAGAAGAAGAAAGATCTACACATTATGTTCATTAAATTGGAGAAAGTATATACTAAGATAGTATCAAGAAAGGTTCTTGTGTGGCTGTTAGAGAATAAAGGAATTCATATAAGATAATATATGAAGACAAAAGTCAAAAAAAAACTAATGACAATGTGGATTTATATTATCATTTCTATTTGACAATCTAAACTGTTGCATCTGCATTCAAGTGCTTCAAGAACATGATTACCAAAAAAAAAAAAATCAACTTCCAACATCCAAAAGGCATCTGAAATTGCATCTCAGGTATACTTAACCATGAAATGCACCAAAATTAACTCTCACTACCTGCTGCTCCTAACAGTTCGTACTATTGCCTACACCAACTTGATCAAACAATTGGCAAACCAACAGTTTACACGTTGATCCTACACAAAACACCATCATGGTCAGTGTTTATAAACCATGATTCACAAACAATGAGAATATATCCTTCCTAACTAAGAAATTGCCTAAAAATCGCTACACCAAAACAAATGACTCAGACAATCAACTATACTCTCAGGCTAGTGTGTTTCTAGCTAGGCACATGCAAATTACTACAGTGCTCAAATGTTTTATCACCATTAGATTACTTATACACTGCTTTTGCAATTTTAAGGACCCTAGCAAGAACATCAATTTACTAATTCAAAATTTCTCTCCATCACCAAACTTAAGATCATCTAGGTTCTAACTTCAAATGCTTCTCACAAGCTAACAGCTTGATCACCAATTCATTTCCCACGAACTGGCATACAGTAAATTACAGCACAAATACAGCTGTAATCCAGACACTAATATATATATATATATATATATTTTATTTTATTTTTGATGACCGTGATATCTGGGCCAACTTTCGTGCACTCAACTAGTTCCACATGATACCTGTCAACTCCCACTAGCAACAGGTACCAGGTAACTCTGTTCACCAAGGTTGGGACAGATAGGAATCACCTAGTGTTTATTGTCTTCGCTGGGATTTAACCTGAGACCTTATGGTTCTAAACGACTTCATTGACCACTAGGCCACACTCTTGGGTGTCAGGCACTAATTATATACACTAAGGGGTCGTTTGGTAACTGGTTTAGAGGTGAGTTGTGCAGGTATTAAATCATTCATAAGTAAATAGTTGGTTAGAAGGTAAGTTATTCATGTATAGAATTAATGCGGTGTTTGGTTCCAATTTACCACATAAATAATACACGTATAAGTTATGACATCTGCATTACTAATACATGCATAACTCTAACCAACTACCAAACGACCCCCATTTGGCAGCTAGTAAAGAAGCAACGTATTCATGTACTAATTTTTGTGTAAGTTATACAATGTTTGATAGCTAATTAGAAAATAAATTATTCATGTATAAAATTAATACGACGTTTGGTTTGCAATTTACAAATCTGCATAACTAATACATGTCTAAGTTATGAGGTAATTGGTGTATTATTTTATGCAGGGTAGAAGATGGAACAACTTGCACAACTAATATGCACATAACTATATGTGCATAACTCTAACCAGCTACCAAACGACTACCTAATATTACTCCCTCCGTTCCATGTGGAACTTATCACTTAATGAAAGTCACAATGACTAATATTTGAAGCTAAATTAGATTAGATCAACTTAAAATTTAGATGTACAAAAATTATGTGAGAAGTAGTATAAGTTGCAATTTTTCTGATGTCAATAGGATGAACTTATAAGTTCGAATCTCGAAAAAATAAAAAAGTGCCCCATAAATTAGGATGGAGTGGAGGGAGTAGCATTTAGCACAGCAATTTGATTTTAAAAAAAAAAAAGAGAGAGTATAAAATTGACCAAAAAATGAGCTATACTATGCAGAAATGCGTGCATATATATATTTACAAAAGTGTGATCGTAGAGTTTACCGAAAGCCAGAAGATCTTACGAAGTGAATCTGAAGCTAATATAGTAGCAGTGGGCAAATATTACTCCCTCTGAAAATAGCAGTTGGACGGAGCGGAGGGAGTAGCATTTAGCACCGCAATTTGATTTTTTCAAAAAGAAAAAAAAAGAAGAGAGTATAAAATTGAACAAAAAATGAGCTATAATATGCAGAAATGCGTGCATATATACATCTATTTACGAAGAAATCGAAGGAACTAAAGGCAATTAACAAAAGTATGATCGAAGAGTTTACCAGAAGGCAGCAGATCTTAAGGAAGTGAAAATCTGAAGGTAATAAAATAGCAATGGGCAAATAGCAGTTGAATCGTTACATCTTCTGGAGATTCAGAATCGAAAATTACGGCTCGAAAGGGCAAAAATTCAGAACTCTATAAAACGGAGTAAGAAGGAGAAGAGAGAGAAAGAGTGATGCAAATGAGGCAAACTGAAGAGGGAGAGAGTAATATAGTATACTACTAGTGTTTTTGTATTCCGAATATCCGCTTAAGTACGTTTGTAACATGTAATTTGGACGACATAGAATTGTTCTCGGGGTAATCACCTTCACTATTGAGTTTGAATTATCAATCAAGCAAAAAGGCGAGAGCTTCTAAGTGCAACAACAACAACCGAAATCTCACAAATAGAAAGTTATTTTCGAAAGAGTGTCGGCTTAATAGAACCACAAAATATATATATATATATATATATATATATAAAATGACAAAAATATGCCTATTATTTTTTTTGGAGTTTTATATTTGGTATATTAAGTGTACAAGATTTTTATTTTAACTACTCCTAATTATTTAATAAATATTTTTCAAAATTGATTAAATCAAGTGTTTGAGAATAAGAGTCAAAAAATGTGTGACCACTTTGTATACTAGGAAAATAGTATCGTTGAATATGAAGTAAGGTCAAGAATATGTGTCTTGGTTTAATTAGTTAGATTTGATTTTGACGGAATGACTTGAGAGACATTTATACTTGGTTTCATTTGTCAGTTGAACTCTTCTATTTATCACTTTGCCAACTAAACTCTTAAGCCCATTAAAATACAATATTTTAAGGGAAACTTACATAAATATACAATATTAAGAAAATATTTATCATTTATAGCAATAAATAATTTTTTTCAGTGAACACTTATAATACATTTATAATACAATTTTAATACATATTGCAGAAAATTATTTATAAAACATATATAATACAAGTTTTATAGATAGATAATACATTTATCACATATTTTAATAGATTTATAATACATTATGTTAGTTTCTTACGACACAAACATAATATATATTTTAAAACACTTATAATACATTTATATTGTATGCATAATTCACTTTTAATACAAGTGTAGATTTATCATAGTATTGCTATATATTGCTATAAATGGTAATAAATAAAAAATATCGCTAAAATTGGTAATTAATTTTTAAAAAGCACTCAATTAAGTAATTTTCCCATATTTTAAACTCCTTTGACCATTAACCTACCTTATGTGGCATTAGTATTACTGAATTGGAAACATGCATGATTACACGCATTTTAAAGTGAGTAAATACAATATTTTATGTTAAAAAACAATAATAATCAATTTTAAAAAAAAATTCTTCTTCTTCTTCAATCATCCCTCCGCTCACCCCCACCCCCAACTTTCTTCTTCTTCAGCCTCTCCCCTCCGTCCCCAACTTCTTTCTTCTGCAGCCCTCTCTTCTTCTTTCTCTTCTTCTTCCTCTTCTTCTTCAGCCCACTCAACCCACCTCTAACTCCTTCGTTCTGCTGCCTTACCTCCTCCCTCGCCCCCTTTAAATTTTATTTTTTTTAGATTTTAAAAATATTGAGATCATTGTTATTAGTTGGATTCAAAGAGAAGGTGTGGGTATAAGCTAAAGTGAAGTGTGGGTACTGAAAAATTTAAAACTCCATTGATAAGTTTGAAAAAGCTTAAAGAACAATAAATGAATTTTATAAATTTGTGAAATTAATTCAAAATTGTGATTGAAATTTGTTGGATTTGTGTTGGTGAAGTTGTAGTTGAATTTTCAAGTCAAATGGAGATGAATTTCATCCATTTAACATGAATTTGATGCTTAATTTGTGAGCAAATATGAAAAATATGGTATTTGAAAATATTCAGAAATTGCAAAAGTGATTATTTGATTATTTTTTTTATTCTTAATATTTAATTTCTTACGTGTCAAAAAATGACGTGGAATTCCACGTGTAATCAATTGTATTACACGCGCACTGATCGGGTGAAAAAAGGGTTTAAAATATTGTGTTCTGATGAGTTTAAGGATTTCGTTGGCAAAGTGATCAGTAGAAGGGTCCAATTGACAAACGAAACCAAGTACAGGAGTTTTCTAGGTCATTCCACCTTTGATTTTTAATAATTAAATATACTTGTTAAAGAAATAGATGAATGTTAATAAGCAAGTAAGTATAGTCGGATGAAGCGACAGATCTCCGATAATGGTTTTTGCCCTTGATTCAATGACGTTAAAGTAATATTGTCAGCCTCAAACTTGGGATCGCTTCCTAAAAATATTACGTAGTAGAGAACAAGTATGTTTGATATGAATGAAAGCATATTTTGAAGAAAAAAAAAATTATTTGGTTGGTCAAAATGTTTTGAAAACATTTTTCTAGAAAAATAACTTCCCTAAAACATAGGAAAGTGTTCTCCCTAATGGAAGTAGGGAAAACTAATTAAATAAGTGACATTCTAAGTTAATTGGCTCCTCTCCATCCACCAACAACTCCGACCCCGAGACATTGACCATCCCATCGCCTGCCACCCAGAACACCCACTCCTCGCACCATCCAATTCTCATATTGTTTTGCTATATTACACATAAATATTTTTAATATGATATTTTTCTACTTACTTACCAAACAATAACTCCCCACACCATTTATAGTTGAGTTGTGTTTCGATATAAGCGGTTGGTAATACTTTAGGTAGAAAATTAGCATACCTCGTAATTCATGTATGAAAATTCACGTATGAAACTAGAAAAAACATGATACTTTTAGTGTGGGTTGACCCTTCACTTTTTTGATAAAGGTGACTATGTAATTTGTGATAGGATAGTTGAATCTCTCCATTCTTAATTATCGCAATCCAAAGACAAATTCAAAATTTAAATTCTATTTAATAAACAAGTAAGTACGAATTCATAACTTTTTAAAAATATAATAAGTTTAATATTACATTTTTAAAAAGTTATGAATTCCTTCCTACCTACTATTATATTTATATTAATAGATTTTTACACATAAATTATGTTACATGTTAAAAATATTGAGTTCAGATGAACTCAATATTATAAACTAAGGATAATTATAGTAGATGGTCAGTCGGTCATTTTAATTACCATAAAATAGTCACTTGGTGTCTATCCATGTATATTCGGTGTATATATATGTATATTTCATGTATAGAGTGTATCATAATGTATATTTAGTGTATAGAGTGTATCATAATGTATATTTAGTGTATAATTCATGTATAAGTAATCTAAATTATATAGTCATGTGTATATTTTCTATGACTTTTGACAAGTTATATTGTATAGTCACTGTATATTTTCTATGATTCTGACTATTTTTTATGTCAATAAAACATGACTATATTGGTTGTAAACTAATTAGTTTATTGTATATATTTGAAATTGTCCCTTATAACTATGCATTAACCCCTAATAACACATTTTAAATAATTTAAATTTAATCAAATCCTAATATGACTATTGAATTTCGAACGAAAACTCAGGAAAAAGACTAGCATAATGAATATGAAAGGGTTTAAAAATTGGATCACACCTAACTTAAAATTGAGATTTTGAGACATAGGTGAACAATTTGGACCCAAATATGACCTATCCAATGTGTTGTGAGTCCTTTTAATCTAAGCTTAATGCCTAGATTGACTTGGCAACTATGATTGTGTATTATAGGAAGATGCCTAATCTAAGTGTGCAGGATCAATTAATTGTGATATGTTATAACTAAAAATAAAAGTTGTGATATGTCAATTGACTTATAATAAATGAATTTGAAGATGAAAGAGCTCAAAAGTCAACTATTGAATTCTTCCTCAATATCATTTAAGCTATCTATCAACTAGTGAATTCTTCCTCAATATGATTTAAGCTATCTTTAGTTCAGTTAATAAATTGGTTGTTTGTCACTTTTTTTCTCATATTCGAAATGATTCATAAAAAATTTGAGTTCTCAAAAACTTGATGAAGAAATCTAGTGATTTGTGTGGAAAATTCATGTTAGAATCCCCTTTTTTTGAGTGAAATAAACTCAAATTGTCATTAATAACTTACTTTGATTGGTTGGAGCTCAAAATCACCTCCTTCAAGATCTCCAACCCAACCTTTTTATCAAAATCAATTATGTCCAGCTTGTTGTACTTTATTAGTGTCTTTCTTTTACTTAACATGCAAATTCCTAAAATTGATCTTTTTATAGGCCTGAAAGTCTGGCACTATAATCGGTGGTAGAGTTAGAATTTTTAGTAAGAGATTTTAAAATCTAAAAAAGTAGACAGGTGAACTAGCCGAAAGGAGTTCGATATCTACTATATATACATAAAAAATTATTTTAACAATGTATAAATAATATAAATTTTCGCCGAAGGGGATTCCCTCGTGGTAAGGAGACTCCGTCTCCGACTGTGACTATCATCACACGATCATCATATAACTCGCAACAACACTGCTAATCTTCTGTAAAATGATCATAACTTCAGGTATGAATGTCCAAATCATGAACTGTGTGAACCTCTAGAAACTAGATTCTAAGGACTTTAATTTTATATATAGCACATACCATAACTTTATATATATTGTGAGTTATGTTCGTTTAAAACTAAACAAGTGCACACTCATTAGAAACTTTAATCTGTAGGTAGTTTCCAACCTGGGTTGGGCCTAGGACTTTCCTTAGATCTTGTATCACATTTGCAAGTTAAATCGAAGATCCATAATCTACAGTTTTAGGTGTATTTTGAAATTTAATCATACTTTTTTTAAAAAAAAAATTAATTTGATTTTGATTTTGATTTTAGATTTATTAAAAATAGTCTGTATTAGGATTTTGATCTCATCTAGGAGAGTTAGACTTGAAAGTTAATATATCAAAACGATCAAAACCATCATTTATCATAAAATATATACACTTGATAATCGAGAAAATTTAAAAATTTGTCTTGATAAAATAAATTTAAAAAGATGGTTTAAAGAAAGAAATGTGCACTTTGAGATTAAACGTACATCCCTAACTATAAGTAATTTATTTTCGCTATCCTAATTTAAGCTACTTTTAGAGAAGAAACCTAATTATACTTACGATCACTGGGTAAATAAGTTATTTTTATTTTATCTTTTATGATTGAGAGTATTCTTACTATATTTAATACCTGTTTGGTGTTATCTCAAACACACAAAAGATTATCAGTTAGAAGTTACACTATAGACTTGAAATGTGATGGAATGATTTAAGATTATTTTTTTAATTTTTAATTAGGGGCCTTTGAGTTCGACCATCTAGAAATGAAAAAGAAATTCTTATTAAAAGCGTTGTTTTATAACTAAATCTTATAATACGCGAATAAAAATCTAATCAAAACCCTAATAAAATTAACAAACACCTAACAATTTTTTTTTTTTTTTTAATAAATGACACATAAGTGTGGATTACATCACCATTATAGTAGATATGATTTGGCATGTCAATGAACTTATCACATTTCATCATCAAATAGATTAAATAAAATTACATGCATTAATAATATATATTATTATTATTATTATTATTATTATTTATTTATTAATTATTATTTTTTGCTAGGTGATTAATTAAAATTCATTAAGGAGACTTATATTATCTATTACCAATGTAGTTTAACATTTTGCCAATGATGCAGATGCCTTTGATTTTTTTTAAATTTCTAGATTAATCAAAAAAAAATTAGGCATGATGAATTGACGTCATTTTCATCTTTCTTCACCTTATCATCGATGATTTGGTCAGAATTTCAAATTCAACGATATTAACTAAATACGTGAACTGTGCTCGTTGCCGAACTCATCATTTCCAAGTGAACAAATCACACTAAAGACGAAATGTAATTACTGGTATTTCATTAGAGCATACTGAATTCTTTATAATTTTGATATTTGAATATTTTGGTTAATGACAATAACCTTTTATCTGTTTGAATTGCATTGATTTATTTATCCACTAGCAAATTCCTTTTTGTTTGCTAAGTGGAAGGTATTTTTTATATTGTGGTTTTTGGGTCGGGAGTCAGATCTTAAATCGAGATTGGAAGTCAGGTTTTGCGTCGAGCAACAGAGTTGGGTTGGAAATTGGGACCTTGGGTTTAGTATCAAAATATTTGTTCAAATTATACCTAAATACTTTTGAGAAAATATTTTCTTCTTACTAATTAAACATTATAGAAATAAGTAAGAAAACTACTTATTTTCCAAGAAAATATTTTTTAGTAAAACATTTTCCTTTATGGTGTATTTGGAGGGGCATAGATATGATTGAAAAAATTCTTATATGTCAAGTCGCAGCCTTTCTACCCACACAAAAATAAGAATCTGCATATATTCTATTATTTTTAAATTTTACTCGTAAAATTTTATCAAATATGCTCAATATCCCCCCTCCCAACTAGTGGCGGAGCCACATACAGAGTGTCAATCGACACCTCTTTATCAAAAAATTACACTGTGTAACTAGAGAGAAATATTTTTTTATATATTTATATTATATATTAACACTTCTATTAACTTCTTACCAATTTAGCTTTTTCGTATTTTGATATTTCTTAATCAAAATTTTAGCTCCGTCTGTGCTTCACCCCCCGCCCCCCCCCCCCCCCCACACAAAAAGACCGAATTTATACCCGTTAATCAAAAGAAAATGACCATTTGTTTTAGTAGTACTAAACTTCCCTGTCTTTTGGATTTGATCTGTCAAATCTTTGGTGACGAGGTACGACTCTTGGTTCCTTTTCATGAAAATGACATTCAAAAAAATCTTTTAAGAAAGAGTGTTACTTTAGAAATCTATCATATTTTGCAATTTTCTTTTATTTTTTAAATTCATTTTACTCGGTATGCGTACCCTTTTTGGGGTCCTAATAATTTAGATCCACGACGAAGAGAAATTATTTAAAACTTTTAAAAGTTAGTAATAAAAATACTCAAAAGGATCCATAAGTAATTTATAAGGATGGTTGAGTTGGTGGGTGCAACATGTGGTATTTCATAAAATAAGTCAGAGATCAATTCTATTTGTCAACATGTAATTTTTTTTTTTTTTTTTGTGATTTGCAAACTATTATTATGAACATAATTGTATTCAAAAGATAGCAAAAACACTCAAAAAATTTAGATAAATCTAATTTTAATAAGGCTAAACATATGCTAATATTCCTACTTTTTATACTTTTTACTATGAGCCCGTTTGGATGGGCTTAAAAAAGTAATTTTTATGTATGAAGTGCTTTTAGAACTTTGAAGTGCTGAAAGTTATTTTTATAAATAAGCAGTTGAGTGTTTGGATAAAAGTGTTTATGTTGAAAATAAGTGTTTGAATTTTAGGGTTAAAAAAATAAAAAGGGTAGTTTGAGAATTTAGTTAAAATATAAGGGATATAAAAGTAATTTTCATGGTCAAACAAAATGGCTTAAGCACTTAGAAAAAAAAAGTTAGAAATTCTAACTTTTTATTTTTGACTAACTTTAAAAACTTTATGACTTAAAGTTAGCATTAGGCAAACACGTCCAAAAGCTAAAAAGGGGCTTTAAGTTGGTTTTGACCAACTTAAAGCCAATCCAAACGGGCTCTATAGCAGTCTCCACTATAATCAATACTACTATAATGTACTAAGGTATATCATTGGGTTAATTGCTCTCAAATCAGTTTTTTTAAAATTAAACTTGGACCATTGGTCTTTTTTACCCTTATATATAAGCCAACAACAAGGGGACGAACACAACATCTCACAATTGTACCAAAAGCTGTCAAACATGTACAGTGAGGGCTTATTATAATTTGGCCTTTTTTAGCCTAATTTAACTGGCTATGAACTGAAGTGTACTCTTTGTTGAAGTGTTGTACCTGTTCTCAACCACATGTATTTCTTTTTCTTTGCATACAATACCTATACTTTAGACATTAAAAGATAATATGAAAGACTATTCTCTCAAGAGTCGGAGAAAGTTTACTTGGGTGAGTTCATCTTTTTCCTTTCCCCCCTTCTTCTCCTTCAAAGGTAACGTGATCCTAATTTCATTTCTCAGATAAACTAATTATGAGCCCGTTTGGATGGACTTAAAAAAAGTAACTTTTATGTATGAAATGCTTTTAGAATTTTGAAGTGTTGAAAGTTATTTTTATAAATAAATAGTTGAGTGTTTGGATAAAAGTCTTTATGCAGAAGAAATGAGGAAAATAATGTGAATTTTAGGATTAAAAGAATAAAAAGGGCAGTTTGAGAATTTAGTTAAAATATAAGCGATATAAAAATAATTTTCAAGATCAAAGAAAATGGCTTTAAGCACTTAAAAAAAAAAAGTTAGGAATCCTAACTTTTTATTTTTGGCTGACTTTAAAAAATTTATGGCTTAAAGTTAGCATTAGACAAAACCGCAATAAGATATAAGCCCATCCAAATGGGCTCTATGTCATTACTTGGGTAGACAAATTTACTTGGGTGAGTCCATCTTATTTTACTATAAAAAAATTTATTTCCCGGACTTACCCAATGCATACTAATTGTGTAGTAATTTTTATTTTTAAATTTTACAAGTTAGTGAGCTTAAAATTTGTAAAATTGTGGTGACTTTATCTATACTTTACATTCTAGCAACAAAAAATAAAGTCTTTGCTGTTCTTTTTCTTGTTTGATGTTGAATTTGAGCTTGTGGAGAGGATAGTAGATGTGTCTTTTTTACTTAATTTGGTTGGTTCTTAGGGGTTTCAATAGAGTATGATTGATGTGTAGAATTCGATTTTCATGAAATTGGGAAATGATATGATGTGAATTCATAATGAAAGAAGATTTCTTTTTAGATCTCCTATTGACCATCTCTTGGTGCTCCTTAGTTTTCAAGTCTTTGTATTATCTTTATGAGAGAAAAAAATAAAAAATTGTAAAGATGCTATACATTATAGAAGAAAAATATGTAGAAGATTCTTTGCGAATGCATTTTATCTAATAAAATTCAATTATACTAAATTGTGTTTGAATTTGAGAATTTTAAGATAGAGCAAGTAGTCAATAGCCTGTCCTTGATCTTTGCAAGTAAAAAACATTCTTCTTTGTGAATGCATTTTATCTTTTTATTCTTCTAAGTCCACTAGATATTTATATTCGCTTCACAGTCTTAAAAATTTATAATATTTAACTATTGTAGTTCTCTGGCTCTCCTTGACTAGATTATTGTGAAGATATCTTTGATAGACAAACGGCTCTAAGATTCAATATTGAAGGAATAACATATGACACTCTCGATTGGACTTGAAAAGTCCAAATTGTGGACATAATCGAGCGCGACAAAGTCTGGAGAAGAGAATTAGGTTTCAAAATTTGACTTTGGAAGATAAACAGATACTCTCGCTTATAATTGTGACATCACATCTTATATGCATAATTATACTATTCATATGCATCTCAACAAGTACGTCAACATCGACTTTTCAGGAGAAACAAATTAGGGCATTTGTATATGGTTATGATATCGACTATTATGCAGATAAACTTAGACTGTTAAATACATATCTAATCTTCACTATCAGAATCAAAGTTTCACCAACTTCGTATGGAAGAGTGATACATAAATTTTACTGGGTGCTTGATAAAGAAACTCTAATTGAACATGTCGAACTAACTGACGAGCTTGAAAAAACACTGTCGCCTCCGACCAAGCTAAATATTAGATCTTTTGCCAATATTGCTCAAATGACTTCAGGTACTACTGTGGAAATTGGTATATCTCTCCTACCAAGCATTACTTGGCTAAAATTTATGCCCCGGCATGCAAAGAACTCATATTTTTTATTTATTACTATCAGATATTATGAGAGTTGTTCTCCATTGTGGCCCTTCAAAGTATCTAAGCCGTAGTCAAAATAGGTGTCGTGAGGTTACTATTTCTGATTATTAGTAAGTACAACCTTCCGTGTTATACATTGTTATTCACGTTTTCAATTTTTTACACCATCTTACAATAAATTCTGGAAAAAAAGATATGTATTTTTTTTCTTCTAGACAAAACCAATTTTTGCTCACTTTATGGGATGACTTTGGAGAAATTGAAGGAACTAAATTAGAGGCTAAAATAGAAAAGGATAAAGAGTTCCCTATATTTCTTGGAAGGAACATTGGAATATCTCCTTATCAAGGTATGAATGAATTACAATATTATACTTAAATATCATCCTTTTACACCTTACACTATTACGCTATTATTTTATATGTACAGATTTATCGTTGCAAACCAGATTTAACTTCACAATCCGCATAAATCCTACTTATCCAAGAGCATTAGAGCTCATCAACTGGTATTGACTTCATACTTTGCATCTCTACCTTCAGTGTGCTATAGATAATATATTTTATATATATAATAATTCATTTGGTGTGATAATAGGGTAAAAACAAACAAAGTCATGCTTTCAGGCCATGCATCAAGCAACTTTGTCGGGTCGTCCACCGCTTAAACCATGAATCTTGTTCATGAATGAGTTATTCCTATTGCAGAACTTACCTCAACAACTTCAGTAAGTTTAACAAATATCCAAATGTTAATTGAAGAAATAATTGGAAAATCTTTGTCGCTTGCGGCCTGGGCGGCTCGGTTCGGCCTTAATATCTATACTTACTCGGTTTACTGATGGAGCAGAGTTACATATATAATCTTTTGGCTATACAGGCAGGAGTCTTCTACATGGAGGCTGAAATGTCAATATCAGATGATCTTTAAAAGTTCTGCGTATTAGAATGTTCAGGGTGCAAACAGAAAAAATGCACAAAAGACAAGAAATAGTTTGATTGCGTAAATCTAAGCCTTATTAACTTCATGTAGAGATCTAAAATCCAAGCCTCCCTCCTCTTTTGGATAGCATAGTTCATTCCAAGCAATCCAATGTCTTGCTTTGATGCCTCCTGAGCTTCCCCATAAGAATTTGGAAAATATCTGATGAGGTTGGTCAATCACTGACTTTGGGGGGTTCATAGTTGATTGTAAGTATACTAGCATGGACCGAAGCACATGGTTAATCAAAATAAACCTCCACCCATAGGATATAAATCTATTCTGCCATAAATGAATTCTCCTAGCTACCTTCCTTAAAATCTCTTCAAAATGATCCTTCTTCTTCCTCCCATAAAACATTGGATATCCTAGATAGGTAAAAGGAAAATTACCTTGTTTGATGCCAGTTAGTCTTCTCAATCTAATTGCTACTATCAGAGGTGTTTTCATGAAGATAGAAGGAACTTTTTGCTTTATTCACCTTTTGACCTGAATTCTCTTCATATTCCTCCAACACTTTCATCATTTTTATCACTGAAGTTCTGTCACCTGGATAAAATAGGATAGTATCATCTGTATAAGTCAGATGGTTGATTTTTAGGCTCTATTTGGGAAGCCCATATCCTATGAAATTGTTGTCTTCATGCAGATTGTTCAAATCCCTACCCAAAACTTCTGCTGAGATGATAAACAGAGTTGGTGAAAGGGGATCTCCCAGTTTGAGACCCCTAGTTGATTGGAATAAACCATTAGATTGACCATTAATGAGTACTGAATACTAGTTGTTAGAAATTAACCTCCATATCATATTTATGATAATTTTTAAGAAACTAAATTTCCTCAGAACCTTTGTTAGGAATACCCAAGATACCCTATCATAAGCCTTTGCCATGTCTAGTTTAATAACTATATTAACCTTTTGATTCCTCTTGTGAACATCTCTGATAATCTCTTGAGCTAAAAGTACATTCTCTGTGATACTTCAGCCTTTTACAAAATTTGATTGTGTTTGATAGATTATTTTGGGAAGGACTTCCCCCATTTTATCATGAACCATTCTTGAAACCACTTTATTAATAAAAGAACTCAAATTGATAGGTATCATATCTGAAAAATTTCTGACTTCCTCTTTCTTTGGTATTAACACTAGGTTTGTGTGAGTGTCAAAAGTAGGAAGTTCATGCCCACGAAAGAAAGCTTTCACTAATTTAGTGATGTCTTCACCTATAATGTTCCATCATGATTGAAAGAAAGACCTAGAGAATCCATCTGGTCCACTTGCACTATCCCCTTATAGTTCAAAGACCACCCTCTTAACCTCCTCAAGGCTAGGAAGTTTGATCATATTTTTATTTTCTTCTTCAGTGATCATTCTTGGAATATGTTTTAACATAGGAAAATTTAGATTTTGTCCTTCCTCCTTGAATTGATCTGAATAGAAAGCTATTGGTGCCTCCCCAATAGACTTCTCATTGGTTAATACCTCACCTATGTCATTGGTAATCTCATAAATATTCAATTTTTCCCCTCCCTTTCACATATGAATGGAAAAACTTGGTATTTCTATCAACTTCAGCAAACCATCTCATCCCTTTCTTCTGTTTTCAGAATTCCTCCTCAAACTTGAGATATCTTTTCAGTTCAGCTTCCATTCTACTCAATTCTGACATATTTTCTGCTGAAGGAAAAATTTCAAATAGAGATTCTTTTACCATAATGATATCTTCTAGTATTGTAATTTGTTGAAAAATATTGCCAAATGCTTGTTTGCTCCAGCTGGACAAAGCTCTCTTCACCTTCTTCATCTTAGCATGAATCTCTAGGAAAGGATTTCCAACAAATTCCTTCTTTCAATTTTGCTGTACAATTTCTTTGAACTAAGGATGTTTTATCCAAAAGTTTAAGAATCTGAAAGGTTTTATGGTGGGTTCCTCTTTTATATTACAAACCATGTGCAGTGGAGCATGGTCTAAATCCTGTCTTATCAGATATTGTACTTTTGTGGATGGGAAAGCTTTCCAAAATAAGTTATTAACCATTACCCTATTCAATATTTTAAAAATACAATGCTTCTCTATTCTTTCATTCCATCAAGTGCATTTGCTTTTAGTAATTTTAACCTCTATCAAGCCACAATTATTGATGCCTTGAGCAAAATCAGTAGCTTCATGTTGAGTAAACTCCAAACCCCCTAACTTTTCCTCCTCATTGAGGATGATATTGAAATCCCCCCCGTTATCTAAGTTATTTGACCTTTTTCTGCCATATATTTTAATTCTTCCATAACTCCAACCTATCCAAAATATTTTACCTTATATAAATAGAAGACATGGTAAATTCCTTACCAGATTTACAGAACTTCATAGTTATCTGTTGGATGAAATCCATCACTACAGTACCTTCCCAATCTTCTCTCCAGAATATCCAAATTTTGCCAGAAGTGTTAGCTAGGGCATTGTTGAAACCTAACATTCTTTTGTATTTCTCTAGCTCTCTTGAATCCTGAAATGGTTCCATTAAAGCTATAAATGAGTAATGATGTCTTCTATTTAGATCTACCAACCTCAGAAAAGAGTTTTGGGAGTTCACAGATGTAACACCCCTCAAATATTTTCCCTAAAATTCGTACCCTTCTTGTATACGGGTAGGATCGAACTCGAGTATTGTGAAGTATAGGCATGAGTTAAGATGAGTCCCCGAGTAATTGGAGAGTGTTGGAGGTGATGTGGGGTCACAAAGGGCCCCTAGGACCAAGCTAAGTCCAAAAGATTCTTCGTGGCTAAGTTTTAGGGTGAGTTCGTGTAAGGGGTCGACTTCTAACGACCCTATCTTTTGAAAGACGACAATCTGGGTGGCCCACAACCTATTAAATTAAAGGCCGTCGAGTCTTCTTTTCAACGTCACCAAGAATATAATTTTTGGAGTTCGGAGTCAAAACATATGACAATCCTAAAACGAACAAGCTCGATAGGAATATTAGGCCTGGGTTGCAACTGCTGGGGATCTGGGCTTAGAGCCGCAGTGGCGCGATGCGCCACTATCCCTCCAGGAACATGCCTCAGTAGTTTAGTCCCTGGCGCAGCGTGCCACTACGAGGTGTGCAGGGTTTTCAAGCCTATTTTCCAAAATCCAGAAAATATGGCCTTGGCGCTGTAAGGGAGCGATGCGCCACTATCGCGCCAAGAACATGTCTCAGTAGTTTGGTCCTTGGCACGGCGCGCCACTAAAAGATGTGCAGGTTTTAGGCCTAATCGACTTGGCGCTGCAATGGCGCGATGCGCTACTATCACGTCGACAGCGTTTTCAACCTATTTTTTAGAATTTTGGAGAAAGGGAAATTTGGGAATTGTCTCAAATTATATATGTATCAGCCTTAGCACGTTTTGGGACCATTTTCAATCCCTCACACTCTCTCTAAAAGCCCTAGAAAATTTCTCTCTCTTCTCTTCTTCTCCAAATCCTTCTTCAACAAAATTTGCCTCCAAGAGCTTCAAGACTTCAAGTTGCCATTGAAGACCCAACAACAAGGTTTATTCAAAGATCTATTCTAAGGTATGTAAGGCTACTCAAAGCATGGGTTGAGTCCACTCATGTGCCCTACTCTTCTTTGAGGTTAGATGTCCATGAGAATGGAGTGTCTTGATATAGTTTATGTTTGAATGAATCTTATCTCCTATTAATTGGATTCTTATTGTGTTGAAGTTGTTGAGTTAAGAATTTCTAAGACCTTCATGTTAGCATGAGTTGATGGAGATGGTTTGCTAATATGCTCGGTTGATTTCCTTAACCATGTGATTATGTTGAATGTGTCTATTTTCTTAAATGTGTTATTTCTCTTGAATTGTTGTTTAAAACCTTAGAGTGTGATGAGTCATAAGGAGGTGATAAATGAGGAGAGGAATGGTTTGTATGTTTGTGTGAGGTTATAAATGCTTATTTAAATTAGGCTTGATTGAGTTGATCGGAGGATAGAATTGATGAGTGGACAAGGTCCTAAATGAGACATGCCATTATGACTTGATTGAGTTGAAATGAGAATAGAGTTGATGAGTTGGCAAAATTTCTAAATGAAACTAGTCGTGAGGGATTGTTTGAGATGATTGGAGGGAGTCTTATGAGCATGGAGTCATGGAAGGAGTATCGAGCACCGAAACGGGTGAGAGTATAGTCAATACTCGAACCCCAGACACTATGCCGCCAACGTAGGTAGGGATGGAACCGTTAAAGTCGAATGCTTCTCGGGGGATCGAACCATTAAAGTCGGATGTTTCCCATTTTATTATCCTGAAATAATAGAACTTGACTAATTGATTGAATCCATGATTAGGGAGGCGTTCATACCCTGGCAAGGTATGGACGGATGTGGCAACAACGTCTGATTATTGTACTATCACTGGCTCATAAATAATGATTGTCGGATAAGAAAAACTCCTATTTAGGTCTTGATAGTGCTCCGAGTCAGTTGAAGTTGAGTAGCATGTGAATTGTTCCCGTCTAAACTATTTCTTGTTAGACTTAGGACACTTGAGTGAGTTGTCACTTCTTTATGAGTTGAGATTTCCGAGTTGGTTGATCCTTTTCTGATGTTGTTTTATTCGGCCATTTTACATACTCGTACGTTCCACGTACTGATGCCATTTAGCCTGCATCATTTCATGATATAGAGACAAGTACCAGAGATCATCAACCGGCGCACCATTGAAGATTTATACACTTCCAGCTACTTGGTGAGTCCTCCTAGTTTCCGGAGGATGTTGAGCTCCTTGTATAGTTTTGTGTTGTTTCCTTTATTTTGATTATTGGTAGCCATGGGCTTGTCATTGACACCTCCTAGACTTTGATAGAGGCTTTATAGACTAGAGTGTGGGGAGGTTGGACTGTTATTTTAAGGAGACTTATTATATTTGTTTTGTTGAGTTGATAGTTTGTACGATTGAATCCTCTATTGAGTGAATGTGTTTGAATGATAGTATGACTGAATCAAGTGGTTCGCTTGAAGGCCAGAAATGGCTTTCGAGTGCCGGTTACGTCTAGGGTACCCTCCCGGGGCATAACAAATATGGTATCAGAGCCTAGAGTTTAAGAGTTCTAGGGAGTCTATGAAGCCGTGTCTAGTAGAGTCTTGCTTACGGGTGTGTTGTGCACCACACTTATAATCAAGAGGCTATAAGACATTAGGAATTGTTTCACTTCTTTCATACTCTAAATTCGTGCGATAGAGTTAAACTCTATAAAACTCCTTTCTAATTCGTGCGTTCATACGTTACAGATAATGCCTCCTAAACGTACGGCTAGCCAGAGGAACGTTGATAACGCAGAGATGCCCCAGCCAGAGGTACGCTCATCGAGGGCTAGAGGCCGACCCGCAAGATATGCGGAGGTACTCCAAGTGCCTACTACTCCGCCTGCACCAACTTCGGAGGTAGATTTTCGAGGAGCGATTGCCATGCTCACTCAATTAGTGGCTGCCCAAAATAGTAATCAGAGCTCACCAAATCTTAGCTTTAGTTCCCAAGAGCCATCGGATGCCACCAGAATTAGAGACTTTCTGAGAATGAATCTGCCGGTATTCACGGGGTCTAAGGTTGATGAAGATACCCAAAATTTTATTGATGAGATGTGGAAGATCCTGAAAGCTATGCATGCTACGGAGATTGAGGGGGTTGAGTTGATGTCTTATCAACTCAAGGATGTGGCAAACATTTGGTATAACCAATGGGAGCAAGGTAGAGGTGAGGATGCTGAACCTGTTATGTGGGATGAATTTGAGGGAGCCTTTCTTGACCACTTCTTTCCCAGAGAATTGAGGGAAGTGAAAGTGGAGGAGTTTGTGAATCTGAAACAAGAAGGCATGACTATTAAGGAGTACGGACTAAGTTCATCTAGTTGTCCAGGTATGCTCCAGAGATGATCCCAGATACGAGGTCGAAAATGAGAAAGTTCGTCTCTGGATTGGGGAGACATATGAAGAGGGAGTGCAAAGCAGCATTGTTAATCTCTGACATGGATACTTCAAGATTGATGGTGTATGCTCAGCTGGTGGAGGATGAAAAGAGGAAAGACAAAGAGGAGCATATGAGCAAGATGGAAAGGTCAGTTGGGCATGAGAATGAACAGAAGCAGAACAAGGGCAATAGGTCATTCTTCCAAAAGAGGCCTTTCAACTATGCCTCGTCCACAGCAAGTGCACCTATGCCGCAGAACAGGTATGATCGGCAGGGACAAAGTCGCCAGAGTTTCAGACCTCAGGGTTCTCAATCCCAGACTAGTGTGAGTCAAGGTTCAAGAGGGAATCCACTATGTGGCAAGTGAGGTAGGCTCCACTTGGGAGAGTGCAGAGCGGGAAGGGTTGGTTGTTATAAATGCGGCCAAATGGACCATTTTCAGAGAAAGTGTCCAACAGGGGGGAACAGAGCCCAGCATTCTACCACCGCACCACCGTCTAGGGTGTCACGACCTAGCCCCGTAGGCCGTGACTAGTGTCCGAATTGGACACTCGTATACACACATATTATCTATTGTCAATTGACAATTAAACACGATATAGAATTTATATGGGTAGCACGTTGTCTCAAATGGTCACTTATATATATATACCAAAATTAGCTATTTCTTGGGGAATTTTAATTGTCAAAAATAAGATAACATAATACGTAAGCCGACAAGGCTTTCACTCCGAATGTAAATATCCAAAAACATAAGCCATACTAGTACACCAGACAACATCTACATACAACCCACTCATGTGTCTACAGACCTCTAAGAGGATTAACAATAGCATATGACGGGACAGGGCCCCGCCGTACCCCTAAATACACAAATATATACATTATAAGGATTAGTACCAAAAGTTTAGGCTCCGAGACAATGGAGCACTTCAACCCGTTGAGTAGAATCCTAAGGTGGCGGCTCTCCAAAATGAATATTTGTACCTGCGGGCACGAAACGCAGCCCCCCGAAGAAGGGGATCAGTACGAAATATGTACCGAGTATATAAAGCATAAAATATCGTAAAGGAGATCACATCTGAAATAAAGATTCAGGAGTCAAGTATCATAATCAATAAATCACTGTACCTGTGTCTTATAAAATGAAGACATGCATATCATCATCATATATCGTACCTGGCCCGTTATGGGACTCGGTGTCACAATTATATCAATATATCGTCATATGTATATATATACCATACCCGGCCCTCTAGCAAGGGACTCGGTGAATAGAGTAGTGTACACTGATACCGTACCCGGCCCATTATGGGACTCGGTGCCATAATCATATCGTCATATCATTATAATATCATATTATCATATCACGTACCCGACCCTCTAGTAAGGGACTCGGTGAATAATGTAGTGGAATCCATACATGATAACATACCCGACCTATCGTAGGACTCGGTGAATAATACCATAACAATATGCACGAATAAGGTATCATTAGCAACCTTGTGAAATTTGATCATTATCGGAGACTTAATAGAATAAGCAAAATAGTCCATCATTTGAAAACCAAGACAATAGTCATTATGAATCACACCAATTATGGATTATACTAAAATATGAATTATACCACAACATGAGTTATACCAACTAGGATGGCTGGAATCATACACATGAGTCAAGACATAACAATATAAATTTTGAAAATCAAGAACGGTAGCCATTGGAGTATATCTACGAATAAGAGTTTCTTTGGAATTTAAGCATACGTCATTCGTTCGTTTCATATGGATCATGCCAAAAGAAGAAATGTTAACTTTACATACCTTTAGCGTTTATACGTATATGTTGTCCAATATTGTCTCAACCTATATTAAAACGTTAAGCACTATGGTTAAGCTATGGACAAGAATAAAACGTAGTCTATCGTTAGTAGGTTATTTCTAAAAAAAATTGGACAGCACCTCCCCTATACCGCTCATTTTTCCCACTTTCAAACCAGCCATATAATCATCAATCAACATCAACAATCCAAAATATTGACACAAAATAAGATTTATTATTGACAATAAGCCTAGAATATTTCCACCCGACTCATGTTACCAAAGCAGTAAATTCGGAAAGTCAAGTACCTCACGTTGTATCTAAATTTTGAAAATGAAAACGGCAAAACTGGACTTTATGACCTTCATGAAACATTTATATCTCTGTCTTAAGTTTCCAATGCAAAAGAAATCAACTCAAAAATCATTTTCTACAAAGAGATATCATCAAAATACGAACAGCTATACATGAAGGATTTTTCAATCCAGAATCTGGACAGAATTTATCTTATGATTCATGCTCAGTTTTCGACATAATAACAGTAGATATAGACTAAGACATAAACATAAGAGTTGTAGGTACGTGTATTATCTTTCCAAAACATGTTTAATATCTAAAATCGAAGGTCTACACAATGAGATATTCCAGAATTACTACCAGCTACTCAATTCCAAAAACGGGTTTGAACATTCACAATCTTCATACACCTTTTTCCTCCAAATTCAAGAACAACAACTCATCCACAACATCAAAACAATATCAACCATTATTATACATCATCACTAAGATAATTCCATCTATTTAATCTACCTAAAACAACCCCTTAACCCATAACTCTCAACAAATTACCAAACTAGTTTATAATACTATTTTCTCCGTTCTAATCCGTTAAAACTCTAACTAAACTTGTTAACAATGAAAAGGAGACTTTAATATTACCTTAAATTTGCAGCACCACATAAAATCTTCTCCTTATTGGCTGATTTCTAGCTCAAATTGAAGCCAACGCGACGTACAACAATTTTCTCTTCATGAGCTTCGGATTTTGGGACTCGAATTTTGGTCGGATTTGGTTTTTCTCTCAAGAACTTCTCCTCTCTCTCTCTCTGGAAATTTTCTGGATATTTTCTTAGTCTAAACTATGAAGGAAGACATAGAAATTGGATTAATTTCGTGGGTATTGGGCCTGAACCGAATTAGAATTGGGTTGGGCTGAATTCACTATTTAGTTTGGCCTGTCAGACTTAAAACGTCTATATCTTATTACTCCGATATCACATTTCGTCCCACGACCTATGGTTGGAAAGATATTTCAATTATCTACAATTTTCATGTTGAGCGTTTTCCCAAATTCTCAAATTATAAAGAGGTTATGGCCTCCCAAAGTCAGCTTACCCGAAACGTAACTTTAAGAAAAACATATTTGATGGCTTCTATTTTGATTTGGCTTAAGGGTCCTTCTTGAGATGTATTTTACCACACATAAATTATTCATATAACTTGGCATCTACAACAAATCACGTCCTTTTAAAATTCTAAATTAAAAGTCCTTGAATTTATAATCGTTAGCTTACGAATAATCCAAAATGCAAAAATACGGAATGTAACATAGGGGTGATCAGAGTGGCACTACTTCAGGCACGAGGGGAGGTACAAACTGTTTATATGCCATGGGTAGTCGCCAAGATCAAGAGAACTCTCTAAACATCGTGACGGGTATGATTCGAGTCTCTTCTCTTGACTGCTATGTTTTGATGGATTCGGGTGCCACCCTATCTTTTGTGACTCCTTATGTGGCTAGTAAATTCAATAAAATTTCTGAATGTCTTCTTGAGCATTTCAGTGTAGCTACTCTTGTCGGTGATTCTGTCTTAGCTGAGAGAGTCTATAGAGATTGCACTGTGTCAATTCATCACAGGGATACTTTGGCTGACTTGGTTGAGTTTGACATGGTTGATTTTGATGTGATCCTTGGCATGGATTGGCTTTATATCTGTTATGCCTCTTTTGATTGTAGGACCCAGATTGTTAAGTTCAAATTCCCGAACGAGGCTATCATAGAGTGGAAGGGGAGTCCTGTGGTGCCTAAGGGTAAGTTTATTTCCTACCTTAGGTCCAGGAAGCTAATCTCAAAAGGGTGTATCTATCACATTATCCGAGTAAAAGATGACAATATTGAGTCCCTATCCCTCGAGTCGGTTCCAATTGTCAATGAGTTTCCTGACGTCTTTCCCAAAGATCTGCCTGGAGTCCCTCCTTACAGGGAGATCGACTTTGGGGTTGATGTTCTTTCTGATACCCAGCCTATCTCAATCCCTCCTTATAGAATGGCTCCGGCTGAGTTGAAGGAGTTGAAGGAGCAGTTGAAGGACTTGTTAGATAAGGGGTTCATTAGGCCGAGTGTCTCACCATGGGGTGCTCCCGTCCTATTTGTGCGGAAAAAGAATAGGTCTCTTAGAATATGTATTGATTACAGGCAGCTGAACAAGGTCACCATAAAGAACAAATACCCTCTCCCAAGAATAGATGATTTATTTGATCAACTTCAGGGTGCCACTTGTTTCTCAAAAATAGACCTAAGATCTGGCTACCATCAGTTGAAGGAAGTTGTCCACAAATAAGAGGTGATGATTTTTACCATAGGGGGAGATGGCGTGTTAAGGTACTAAAATAGGTTGTGCGTACCAGATGGCGATGATGTTCAAAAGAGAATTATGGCCGAAGCGCATAGTTCCAGATACTCTATTCATCCGGGTTCTATAAAAATGTACCATGACTTGAGAGAAATCTATTGGTGGAGTGGGATGAAGAGAGATATTGTGGAATTTGTCTCTAAGTGCTCGAATTGCCAACAGGTGAAAGTTGAGCATCAAAGGACATGTGGCTTGGCTCAAAATATAGGAATTCCGGAATGGAAGTGGGAGATGATTAATATGGACTTTATCACAGGTTTGCCGAGGTCCCGAAAGCAACATGATTCCATTTGGGTGATTGTGGATAGAATGACGAAATCAGCTCACTTCTTGGCAGTTAAGACTACTGACACTGCAGAAGATTATGCAAGGTTATACATTCAAGAGATCGTCAGATTGCATGGGGTTCCCTTGTCTATCATCTCAGACAGAGGAACTCAATTCACTTCCCAATTTTGGAAATTCTTTCAGAAGGGATTAGGTTCGAAGGTGAACTTGAGTGCGACCTTTCATCCCCAGACAGATGGCCAAGCAGAGCGCACCATCCAGACATTGGAAGATATGTTGAGGGCATGTGTGCTTGACTTCAAAGGAAATTAGGATGATCACTTACCTCTCATAGAGTTTGCATATAATAATAGCTATCATGCGAGTATCCAAATGGCTCCTTATGAAGCTTTATACGGGAGGAGGTGTAGATCGACAATTGGATGGTTTGAAGTTGGTGAAGTTGAGTTGATTGGGCCTGATTTTTTTCACCAAGCAATGGAGAAGGTGAGAGTCATTCAAGACAGGCTAAAGACAGCCCAAAGACGCCAAAAATCTTACACCGACGTGAGGAGAAGAGACTTAGAGTTTGAGGTGGGTGATTGGGTATACTTGAAAGTATCACCCATGAAGGGCATCATGAGGTTTGGAAGGAAGGGGAATCTTAGTCCTTGATATATTGGTCCTTACCAGATTTTGAGGCAGATTGGGAGTGTTGCCTATGAGTTGGAGTTACCCTCAGAGCTAGCCTCTATTCATCCGGTATTCCATGTTTCGATGTTGAAGAAGTGCTTAGGCGATCCCTCATTGGTAGTCCCCATTGATAGTGTTGGAGTTAAGGATAGCTCATCCTATGAAGAGGTCCCAGTCCAAATTCTCGATCGCCAAATCTGCAATTGAGGAACAAAGAGATTGCCTCAGTTAAAGTCCTGTGTAGAAATCAATTTGTTGAGGAAGCCATATGGTAAGTGGAGGAAGACATGAAATCTAAATATCCACATTTATTTGTGCCTACCGATGAGAATGTTGAAGGTAATATCCATTTCCTTGACTTGAATTTGTTTGCGCATTATGAGTTTGATTGGTAATTTGTTTGAGAATTTGATTGGTTGAATGACTGAAATCTGATTGTGATGTGTACCCTGATTCTATTCTTGGTTTACTCGTCATTCGAGGATGAATAATTCCAAGGGAGAGATAATATAACACCCCTCAAAAATTTTCCCTAAGATTCGGACCCTTCTTGTATACGGGTAGGATCAAACTCGAGTATTGTGAAGTATAGGCATGAGTTAAGATGAGTCCCCGAGTAATTGAAGAGTGTTGGAGGTGATGTGGGGTCATAAAATCCCCTAGGACCAAGATAAGTCCAAAAGATTCGTCGTGGCTAAGTTTTAGGATGAGTTCGTGTAAAGGGTCGACTTATAACGACCCTATATTTTGAAATACGACAATCTAGGTGGCCCACGACCTATTAAATTAAAGGTCGTTGAGTCTTCTTTCCAACGCCACCAAGAATGTAATTTTTGGAGTTCGGAGTCAAAAGATATGACGATCCTAAGACGAACAAGCTCGATAGAAATATTAGGCCTGGGTTGCAACTGCTGGGATTTGGGCTTGGAGCCGCAGTGGCGCGACGCGCCACTATCGCGCCAGGAATATGCCTGAGTAGTTTGGTCCCTGGCGCGGCGCGCCACTACGAGGTGTGCAGGGTTTTCAAGCCTATTTTCCAAAACCCAGAAAATATGGCCTTGGCGCTGTAAGGGCGCGATGCGCCACTATCGCGCCAAGAACATGTCTCAATAGTTTGGTCCTTGGCGCAGCGTGTCACTAAAAGATGTGCAGGTTTTAGGCTTAATCGACCTGGCGCTGCAATAGCGCGATGCGCCACTATCGCGCCAGGAGCGTTTTCAGCCTATTTTTCAAAATTTTGGAGAAAGGGCAATTTGGGAATTATCCTAAATTATATATATATCAGCCTTAGCATGTTTTGGGACCATTTTCAATCCTTCACTCTCTGTCTAAAAGCCCTAGAAGATTTCCATCTCCTCTCTTCTTCTCCAAATCCTTCTTCAACAAGATTTGCCTCCAAGAGCTTCAAGACTTCAAGTTGCCATTGAAGACCCAACAACAAGGTTTCTTCAAGGATCTATTCTAAGGTATATAAGGCTACTCAAAGCATGGGTTGAGTCCACGCATATGCCCTACTCTTCTTTGAGGTTAGATGTCCATGAGAATGGAGTGTCTTGATATGGTTTATGTTTGAATGAATCTTGTCTCCTATTAATTGGATTCTTATTGTGTTGAAGTGGTTGAGCTAAGAATTTCTAAAACCTTCATGTTAGCATGAGTTGATGGAGATGGTTTGCTAATATGCTCGGTTGATTTCCTTAACCATGTGATTATGTTGAATGTGTCTATTTTCTTAAATGTGTTATTTCTCTTGAATTGTTGTTTAAAACCTTAGAGTGTGATGAGTCATAAGGAGGTAATAAATGAGGAGAGGAATGGTTTGTATGTTTGTGTGAGGTTATAAATGCTTATTTAAATTAGGCTTTATTGAGTTGATTGGAGGATAGAATTGATGAGTGTACAAGGTCCTAAATGAGACTTGCCATTATGACTTGATTGAGTTGAAATGAGAATAGAGTTGATGAGTTGGTAAAATTTCTAAATGAAACTAGCCATGAGGGATTGTTTGAGATGATTGGAGGGAGTCTTATGAGCATGGAATCATGGGAGGAGTATCGAGTACCGAAACGGGTGAGAGTATAGTCCATACTCGAACCCCAGAAACTACGCTGCTAACGTAGGTAGGGATGGAACCGTTAAAGTCGGATGCTTCCCGGGGGATCGAACCGTTAAAGTTGGATATTTCCCATTTTATTGTCTTGAAATGATAGAACTTGACTAATCGATGGAATCCATGATTAAGGAGGCGTTCATGCCCTGGCAAGGTATGGACGGATGTGGCAACAACGTCTGATTATTGTACTATCACTGGCTCATAAGTGATGGTTGTCGGATAAGAAAAAGTCCCATTTAGGTCTTGATAGTGCTTCGAGTCAGTTGAAGTTGAGTAGCATGTGAATTGTTCCCGTCTAAACTATTTCTTGTTAGACTTAGGACACTTGAGTGAGTTGTCACTTCTTTATGAGTTGAGATTTTCGAGTTGATTGATCCTTTTCTGATGTTGTTTTATTCAGCCATTTTACATATTCGTACATTCCACGTACTGACGTCATTTGGCCTGCATTATTTCATGATGTAGAGACAGGTACCAGAGATCATCAACCGGCGCACCGTTGAAGATCTACACACTTCCAGCTACTTGGTGAGTCCTCTTAGTTTCCGGAGGATGTTGATCTCCTTGTATAGTTTTGTGTTGTTTCCTTTATTTTGATTGTTGGTAGCCATGGGCTTGTCATTGGCACCTCCTAGACTTTGATAGAGGCTTTATAGACTAGAGTGTGGGGAGGTTGGACTGTTATTTTGAGGAGTCTTATTATATTTGTTTTGTTAAGTTTATAGTGTTTGGCCTTCGGCCCCCATAATGTGAATAGTTTGTACGATGGAATCCTCCATTTAGTGAATGTGATTGAATGATAGTGTGACTGAATCAGGTGGTTCGCTTGAAGGCCAGAAATGGCTTTCGAGTGTCGATCACGTCTAGGGTACCCTCCCAGGGCGTGACAACAGATCTAATAATATTCCAAAATATTATTTTGTCAATTATGGTACACTATATGAGGACTTCTCCTTGTTCTGACCTGCAAAGGGATAGTGGGTCTTCCACTTTTAGCTTTCAAACTTTTTGTATTCCTTGGTGATAGATCCCTGCTTTGCTTATTTATTGTTATTGTAGTCCATGTTGTCATCTTTTTCTGTTTCTATTTTGTATTGTGCTTCCTCATCAGATTCTACACTGAACTCAACTGTTTCTTTACCATTATACTCCTGTAAATTCTCCCCTTTCTCATCATTTAGGTTATCTCTCCCATTTTGTTGATCTTTCCTTCCTCCAAAAGTGTTGGAACTATTTGTGCCTTTGGATTTCTGTCTGCCCTCTCTTTGTTGAACTGAACTGCTCCCCATAGTGTTGGATATCTGTATCCCTTTATTCTTGCTAGCTGCAACTATCCCACCTTCCCCCACTTCAATATCTTCAATGCCCAATTCATTTTTATTGTTGTTTCTTCCCTAAGCCCCTGAAGTACAGTTTTTATCTTTTATCCCAAAAGTTTTCTCTACCCATTCTTTAGTTTACCTTTTTCTGTCTCCTTGCCGTCAGCCTTTTCAGGACTTTCCTCCACCATAATCACCTTATCTTCATTCTCCAAAGCTCCAAATTTATTTTCTATTTTAACATCAATTTTTGCCCAGACCTTCTCTTGTTGTCTCTTCCATCTCCCCTTCTTATTTTTAACTTCCTCGAACTCTTTGTTGTTGTTTCTAATTTGGTGATTGACATCCTTTTCAATATGTTGATTCTTCTCCCCCCCCCCCCGCCCTATTGATGTTCCTTCTCCCTATTAATTATTCCTTCCTTCTTCTTTTTCCCATCCTGTTGCTTTTTATCCTTCTTAGGATTTATCCTTCTTAGGATAAAGTTCTGGGTGTTCCACATAACACTTTTGTTCATCATGTCCCTGAATCATGCATATTTTACAGTATTTTGGTATATAGTCATATTTTATCCTAACCCAGTTCTCCATCATCTCCCCATTACTCTTTTTTATTTTAATTTTTATCCTTTTAGGGAATTCTCCAAGTAAGTCCAGTTCTACTTTCACTCTGGCGCAACTAGGTCTTGTTTGATTTCTAGTTGCCATATCCACCTGTAGAGATTTACCCACTGTAGATGCCAATGAGAACACGGTCTCCCTCCCAAAAGAGTTAAGAGGTAGCAATGAAAAAGAAATCCAAGCTATTGTTGTAGTTGTTTCTTCTTCTGGATCAAACATTGGATCCCACTTCAAGGTTCTCATGGGATAAGACCAATTTTTCTGTGTGATATAAAATACTGGTTTGGACAAGAGATTAACATAGTCCTCTAATAATGATGCTGTGATTAGAACATGTCTATTGTTGAGAAGCTCAATTTGACATTCCCCTTTTAACTCACATTGCTTTGGAATTAATCTCCTCAGATCTTGAATATCTGGCCAGCCATATGAAAACTTTTCTACCATAGCATATTCAAGATTTTCGTTGATTATCATCTTATTTATCTCCTCCTGATCCCATATAACTCTTGGTTCTCCATGAAGATAGGAAATCGGCTTTAAATGAATAGATTTGGTGACTGAAGGTGTTGGTTTTAGAGAGTCTGCATACGTGAAGATCGTAGTTGGAATAACAGGTTGACCAGCCTCCGTTGGAGGTTGGCTGCCGGACATAGTGGCTATTCTATCAAAAAAAGCAAACAAAGATTAAGATGGCGGCGTTAGGGTTTGAGAGCGTTTTTTGAAAACTATTTGTTCCTACAAGTGAAATATTCTCTGAATCATTTCTATCATCCCAATTTTTTTTAAAAAAAAATTATTGAAATTAAAGTGAGATAAGATGATAATTCAATTGTATTACCCTTTATAGTGACCAAAAAGATGACCTTTTTTTGGAAAAAGACTGCCCTTAATTATTACACTAAATCATGTAAGATGATGAAGTTTCCAAAACTCCAAGAATAATATATTGATATATTAAAAAGGGAGAAGGATCAAACATGTCATAAAACTTTGAGAAAAAGTTTATTTACATCATTTGTTAAAAGTTTGGCTCATTTATACCATTGCCGTTTGAGAAAAGGTTCATCTCTGCCATTATTTTTTAACTCTGATTTTGCAAAACCACCCAAACAACTTTTAACACTTTTCAGTTGGAGTTTTGAATCAAATGTACTCCTTTTGCTTCTTCTTCTTCAAGAACACATGAAGTTGTTGAGAGAATTCTACCATTAAATGAGGTTAAAGTTTTAAAATTTTGAAGAAATTTCAAGTGTGTCTTGTTGGGTTAGGTTGAATTCGAGTTTAAAAGATATTGAGTTTTGATATCTAGTTCGGAGGGATGCTACTATTGAAATTTGAGATGATTTCGTGAAAAAATGAAGAAGTTGAAAATTTGGAGTTATTGGTGTTTTTGAAGAAGAATGAGTAATAAGAGTACATTTAATTTAAAAACTCTAATTGAAAAGTGTTAAAAATTGTTTAGATGATTTTGTAAATTAGAGTTAAAAAATAATGATATAGATGAACATTTTCTCAAATGACACTGACATAGATCAATCAAACTTTTAATTAATGACATAAATAAATATTTTTTTAAAATTCAATGGCATATTTAAAATACAAAGTAAAAATATTAACTTTGCTTACATAAGTCCGGTACAAAAATTCTATTTCCTTGATCTTATTTTTCAAAATTACTAGAGCATTTTCATATTTATGACTCATTTTTCAAAAAATCGAAATATTTATTTGTCTTTTTCTAAATATGTTTGAAGTGAGATTGATTGATCATTCAATCCTTCTTTCATTTTCGTTTTTTCTTTTAAAAAAGGCCGTTCGTCCTTTATACATAAATTTTTTATAGTAGTATTTGCCAGAAGTTTCATAACTATTATAATGGGGTATTGAATATTAGACGTTTAGATTTTATTTAGCTGCTATGACTAAAGTATGCAAAAAAAAAATTGTGCTTTTTATGTTATAAACTAATACAAATACTTGTTAAATTTAAATTTGATTTTTATGTTTCATTAATTATAGATTAAAAAGGCAAAAACAAGTAGTTTTTTCTCGTGAAATCATAACTAAGGCACTATTTAAATATATAATTTTTTTCGTGTTAGATATTCGTACTTGAAATATACTATATGCATAACACTAATGATGAGTATCATAAATATTTTGTTTTATACATATTATATTTCTTGTAAAATTGTACACAATAGTTTTATAAAAAATGTATTTCTATAATGAATAATATTATTATTAAAAATAAAATGTTATTATGTAGAACTAAAATATAATATAAAAAATCAGATGAAAATTACCTTGTTATAATAAAATATTACTAATAGTTGATTGTTATAGAAAAATTTGACCCCTATAAATTACTTTTTCTGTCCCATTTTAGTTGTAATGATAATGTTTTGCACAACTCTTAAGAAAACATTAATTAAGAATCTATTAATTCTAGAATAATTAATGTTAAGGGTAAAGTCGAAAAAAAATATAATTAAATCTCTCTTGATTGTTTAAATTGACAACTATTTTGGGACAACTATTTTTAGTATACATGACAAATAATATGGGACGGAGAGAGTAAAAGATAGACTTATTTTGGCAAAAAGTGTAGTCAATTATAGGAGTGGGCGTTCGATTTTGCTAAAGTTCGGTTCAGTTCTTCGGTGTTCGATTTTGAAAAAGTGTGCACCATATTCCAAACCAAACTAGATCAATTTGGTTTGGTTCGATTTTTTCAACTTCGATTCGATTTATTTTAGTGTTTTTAAAATGATTTTTCGGTACAATTAACTATGACTATTCTATATATGGGTTACTCATTAGTCAAAGAAGAGATTTGTTGATTCCAAGCGCGACATATATATTTCTTAGGTGAAGTTTTTCAGATATCGATAGAAGTGCAATATTGGTAAACTATTTTGATTATGTCTTTGTTCCAAATTAATTATATAAGTAATCTATATCTTTTTTACTCTATTAAGATAATTTCAATATTTCATAGAGTAATTTAAAATATACAAAGACTAGAAATATAAGTACTAAAACTCAAAAATAAAAAAACTAGTATTTTATAATGAAAGCAAGAAATATCATTAGGTGAAGAGAGCAATGAAGGGTGAAGAGTGACGCTTGAAGGCAAAGGGGATGTGGGGTGAGCAGTGAGCAGTGAGCCCTTTCGTTTAATTTAGGGATCTAAAATTTGGGCCAAATTTAAGATGGGTCATTGGGTTGGGTAAAAATTAGAATGTTTTGGGTCAAAATCTATAATTAATATAATTTAAAATATTATTTTAAATTTATTTAATAAAATTTTGGTTTTTTGTGCACGGTGATTTCCTGACCCTTACACCGAACACCGAATCGAAGAACCGAAGTTTTCAAATAAAAGAACCGACACCAAACCGAAGAAACGATACCAAAAAATTGAATTAATTCGATTTGATTCAATTTTTTGATTTTTCAATATTTATGCCACCCCTACTTAATTATCACACAAAACCACGTAGCAGTTAGAATGATGAAGTGTCCACAAATCCAAGAATAACACATTTATGATTATTGTATATATATAGAGAGAGCGCTATCAAAATGGACTAGCCCAATCCAACCCAACCCAATCCAACTCTAAAAGATCAGCGACTTAAATGAGTTAGGACGGGCTGACTCTTTTAACTAAAGAGCCTAAAAAATATTAGCCTAACTCAGTCCTAAACGGGTTGCGTGTTGGGACGGGCTAGCCTTTCAATCAAAAAATCGATAATATTAGAGTCTTAATTATAATAATTACAATTGACTAGTTGCTTTCCACCACTCCTCCCAAAAATAACTAGCTAGTTTAAAAGATTTTCAATAAAACAAAGCAGTTCAACAACTTAACAAATCTTTGTTGAACTAAGCAAATCTAGTTAGAGACATTTCATTAGAACTAATTAAGTTCATAGTGTAAGAATTATTAGCAGCCGTAAAGTGAAAAAGAAAAAAGTTGAAATGCAAAAAATGACACAAATATATTGGCTCTAGAACAATGGTCTGATGAGAAAATCTCCCACCACTTAACCTAAATAGTTATTATAACTAGATAAAATGACATAACAACGATTATAACATAATAGAAATCAGATAAAATTATCATCTTTGCTATGTTCTTGAAATACCCAAATCAAGAAAACATATAAGGAATACAGTTATACAGAGAAGTTGAGAAGTAGAAAAATGATAATATAGACTAAAGGAAAAATCTTTTCTTATTCAGTTATATGCTTATATATAAAATAAAAATAGATAGAAAACCTAATAGATTAATGGGTTAGTCACTAGTGGATCGTGACTGATTAAGAAAATCTAATGGGCTAAGGCACTAAAATGTAAAAGTTGTGCAGGAGTTGGAGTTGATTTTAATTTTTAAAAATATTTCTTGACAATTTTTTAACAAATAAAATTTTATTTAAAATATATATAATAAATATTTTTAAAATTCATGACCCACGGATTGCGGGCTGGCATTTGAGGCTCGCGGATTGAGCCTTTGAGGCTGGTGAATTTTATGAGGCTGAGCTAAAAAGTCTTATTTCTAAGTAGGCTAAAAAAATATAATCCAACTCTACTTAATTCAAGGATTGAATTGAATCGACCTCGCAAGCCAAACACATTTTGACGACTCTCTCTCTCTATATGTAGTACATCAAGGAGTAAAAATGGACAAGTTGGTGGGTCACAAAAATAAAATACGACTAGCTAGGATGACTTTTGTGAGGATGAGGGCCCTTCTCCTTCCCTCCCCACACTCTAAATGAAGAAAAATATTGTATTTAGTTTTATTTTATAAAAACAATTCAATATCCTTTACATTCTTGTTCATATTTAAATGCTTCAACTTATCAGAGAGCACTTCCAAAAAGTTCTACAAACTCGTTAACTTCTTAGCTTACTTTTACGAGACGATCTACGGATCATAAATATTTCTATGGATCATAAAATGATTCGTAAAAGTCGGGGTTAAACTTTAACTTTCAAATTTTTGATTTAATAAAAGTCAATTAACATTTCTTCGTTGAAAAATTATATTATATAATTGGGATAACGGATAAACTTAGATTACTTTTTTCCTCAAAAAATAAAGACACTTCATTGAAGTTTCCTGGTTTCATGTTAGAATTTCGCTAATGACAAAAATAAATACGAGACATAATTAGAAGAGTAGAAATGGGAAAAAAAATAAGAAAAATTTATAGAAATTTCCAATTACTTAGATACACTCTAATTTTCAATATTACGAATCTTATTAGATTTTGGTACGTCCAGGTACGTTCAAATGTATGTATCTTGGGATACCTGAGGTCAAAATTAAATGCAATTTATTCTGGATACACTGTATCCAAGTTGATTCACATGTATATAGAATACATATCAAATTTCGCTCGCCTTCCTCGAATCTCGCTCGCCACTCTACTCTCATATGTTTCTGGTATCCCAGATACATGCGAATCACCCAATATACATACACATATATTTATCTAGTGTGTATATAGTGTGATTTGCATGTATTTGGGATACATGACTATCTCGCTCGCCTCTCTCCCTATTTTAGTGTATCTGATAGTAAAAATACACATATCTAGGTGTATCTTTCTGATGTACGATATTAATGGTAAAATACGTAATTATTAGAAAATATAGGCAGAATTAGTATATTGATATGGATGTATGTCTAATGGGGTGTCAATGGTACAGTTTGGGCGGTTGCTTTATGAAATTTATACCATATTATTTTTCATTATATTAGTTCTTATAACCAAAAGTCCAAAACTAGACTTTTCAAAACCGTTTCATTATCTCAGTTTCTCTTCGGTATCAGTACGGTTCGGTTAATTTTTGGTTTTTTATTTAAAAAATATAAAAATTAGAACACACTATTATGTATACTAAAAAATAAATTAAAAAAATGCTATTATGTATACTTGGGATGACTTTGACAAAAAATCTCTAAACATTTTTATTGTTAAAGAGGTGATGAATCAAGAAAATAAGAATAGAAATTCATCACATTATATTATGGTAGTGTAAAAAAATATAAAGCAAAAACAAAATATATAATTTACATCACACGAGCTGAAAGAATCAATCAATATGAAACTCAAGAACTAAGTTTACTTAATTTATGTATCTAATAAGAGAAATTTCAACCATAGGAGAGGAAAAATATCTAATAACTTGTAGCTTGTTAGCCAAGATCGTTGGAATATCTTGTAGTTTAATAGTCACTATTCGAGAGTTGAGATGTTAGAACTAATTTAGCTTTAATCGGAGGAGAATTAAAAGTTTTAGTGTAAGGATTTTGAGTGTTAATTATGTTGTCGCTTGTAATCACTTTCATTATCTTGTGTCTAAAGCAAAAAAATTAATATTTTATTATTTTTAAATTTGATATATAAGATAAATTTTACATATATATTATTTGATACGGTTCAGTATTTTTTTGATTAATTTTTACAAAATGAAAGACCCACCTAATTATTTGGTACGGTTACAAATTTATATAAAAAAACATCGATTTTATAAAAAGAAACCTAAAAATCGGTTTGGTGTGGTTCGATTTAGTAGGTTAAGTTGGTTTTTTGAAAACCATTGACACCCCTAATGTCTAATAAGATAGTTTTTCAAAAATAAATAAATAATATAACCCGAGGATAAAAATTGAACAATTTTGAAATATTTTTCTCTTAAATTTTTTTATCATAGTTTTTTACTCATATATTTTTTGAAATATATTTAGAAAATGCTTATCGTAAAGAATAGAAATATTTTATTTCCTAAAAGCACTCAACTTGAATAATACAGATATATTATTATTGTTTTTTTAAGTCCGTGTCACAATTATAAACCCCAAACTACACATGAAAATAAATTGTGTATTAAGCAAGTCTTATGCAACAGTCTCTCGATTCAAAAGATATTAAGAAGGGATCGATTTGGGTCATCTATTACCATTCAAACCATCTGAGATCATAGTAAATTTTAATATTTCACCGACAAATAAATGCCATCACGTGATTTAAACCCATTGATTCACAAAGCAAATTCAAGTGCATAATAATTGAGGTAAACGCTGGTCAAAAGAAACGTATTGATTCTTCTTAACTAACTGCAAGACTTTTAATTTTATTAATTTTATTTTATCTTCTTTTTTTAAAAAGCAAATTGGATTTTTCCATTGAAGCAAAGCTCGAAACTTGCTCAATTGGAGAATCCAAAAAAAACTTTATTCTTTAGCTAATCTCTCTGTTTCTCTCTCTTATCTCATTTCTCACTTTTTTTTTCTTTCTGAAATTGGGTTTTTGATAGCTATTTTAAACACTTAAATTCAATCATTCAGCCAGGCAAAAAAAAAAAAAACAATTTCAGGCCTAGACCATCATCCATTTGCTAAAGGTATTCTATTTTTTTACTTTTTATTTATGTTCTTGCATGTGGTGTTTTTCTCTGTTTTTTTTAATTTTTTTTAATTAGAATTTTCTGTTGGATTGATATGCTTATTACTGCTCCATTGGATACTTTTTTTTTCCTTTGTGGGCTTATGTAGCTGAGTTTCAAGAATTCTTCAAGTTTCAAACTTTCCGAAAGGTGGGGTGGGGTGGGTGTTCAGATTTTTTTTACTACCCTTTTTTTTGGAAAGATTTTGAAAAAATTTAATTTGGTAAAAAAAATAAAAAAGGTAATTTTTTAGTTGAATTTCAAGAATTCTTCAAGTTTCAATCTTCTTAATAATCAAGCCATTAAAGGAAAAGTTACAAAAAGTTTGTAGAAGCATTTGTTAGGTTTTACTAGAAAGTGTTGATGATTTGAACCTTTTTCTTTTTTGGGAAAAAAAAATTACTACCTCTTTTTGAAAGATTTTAGAAACCAGTGTGTGAAATCTTGAAAAAAAATAATTAAAAAAACATTTTAAACAGTACTTTTTTTGAAAGCAAAATCACTTTTTGTAAAAGCTCAAATTTTCCTTCTGTGAGTTATATTGTGCTAGGAAATAGAGATTATGGAATTTGGAGATGTTGTCTAGTTATTTGAAGGAAAATAAATGATTGTTAAATGTTTAGATTCCAAATTAAATTTCTTGAATTTGCAAATGAAAATTATGTAGTTTCTTTAATTATGCTGGTTAAGGATGTGTAATGTCAATATAAATATAAAGAAGCTAAACGGTAGAAGTCAAGAAGTGTCAATATATAATATATATACATAAAGAATATTTTTATCTAGCTACACTGTTTTTCCGACGAAGAGGTGTCGGTCGACACCCCTCAAGCCACTGGACATAGTTATATGATAATGTGAAAGAAAAAGCAAAAGTATCTAGTTTTGAAATGAATTGGACATGAATAGAGTGAAATTAGTACAATGGAGTCATATAGTTGATCCTAAGTAATTCAGAACTCGGGCTACAAGTCATATAGAACTCAGTAGTTTTGGCTAGACCTTGTATTTGTGTTTAAAAATCTACTTAATATGTATAAATAGTTTATTCAAAACCTAGTAAGGTGCCTTTTCTAGAATCCAGAATCCATGAACTCAAAATCCTAGCTCTGCTTTCGGGAGCACCTTGGTTGGAAGTCCGAGTCAAAACTATCAGGTAGGGAGTTTGGTGGGGGTGGAGTTTACTATAAAAGATTTATCTACTTGGATCCCCCATCAAGTCGATCTTGATAGTCCGAATATGAGAAGTGTCTAAATTGTATTGATGAATGAACTATGTCCTCAAGATTTATAGTAAAAGGTATCTTTCTCTTCACCTCCTTTCCTCTTTTAAATGGAAGTTCAGAAAGAGGGTCAATCTTATTGTTATTATTGGCCAATGGAGTTATTCTGAAGACCGACCTATGTTGCTTGGACTCTTCTGCCGAACCCGTATCTAATACTCTAAAAATGAACTACTTTTAGAGGATCCGAGACACACTAGTGTGTCTTTCTCTTCACCTCCTTTCCTCTTTTAAATGGAAGTTCAGAAAGAGGGTCAATCTTATTGTTATTATTGGCCAATGGAGTTATTCTGAAGACCGACCTATGTTGCTTGGACTCTTCTGCCGAACCCGTATCTAATACTCTAAAAATGAACTACTTTTAGAGGATCCGAGACACACTAGTGTGTTTTACTTTGAACTATATACCCAAGGTTTCCCCATAGCATTCTCCAGAAAAATGTTTCTGATTTTCGTTGATAGTGTATTGTGAATAAGCAAGTAGGGGTGGCCGAAACTAAAGAGGTAGCGAGATTTCAGGAATATGTTGACTTTCTTTCATTTTTTACTGGAAAGTAAAAGTGGTTTCATTTTATAAATCCATATCTATTTACATAGAGATCTAAGCTTTGAGGACGACACGACTCAACATCATTTCTATAAGAACTTAACTGATCTTAGTTTGTTGTTATAGTTAAAAATGAAGGCACTGGTGTAACATCGATTTAAAAGCGATCAGCTGGTCCCTGTTGCGTTATATTTTGTTGTCGTCATACATTGAAGAATTTTTCACAATTTGATTGTTGAGCGTGCAGAAATAAGGCGGTGTTAAGTTGCCAAATCATTTCATGGAGGGCAAGCAATTGAAGTTCAATCAACCTCTTTTGTCAGTAAGACGAATCTCTCCGGCGATGATTTCCCAGAGAGATGAGAAAAAGAAAACTGACAATTCCTTTCCCACTATGACGCATCCTCCTCCTTGCAAATCAGAATTGAAGTCAGGCTTAGTGGTAAAGCCAGGAACTGTTCCTTTCCTCTGGGAACATAGCCCCGGAAGACCTAAGGATGAGAGCAGACCACAAACTCGTCTCACGGAAAAACCTCCTACCGCGCCAAAGCTTCCCCCTGGGTGGAAGTTAAGAGATTACCAAGATTTCAATCAAACTGGAAAATTTCAAAATGTCATGCCGAGTTGCACTTCTTTTTCAGATGAAAATGTAAAGAAGGTTGAGAGTTTTGACAGCTCAAAAGAGATAATGCACGATAAGGAAAAGATTGAATTGGAGGTTGACGATGAAGCCTATTTGGATGCCCTGGATACACTTTCAAGAACTGAATCATCCTTCCTAAATTGTAGTGTAAGTGTCTTAAGTGGATTTGATGAGCCGAATGCAAAACAATCTCGAACTTCTTCAACGAATCCGCAGACTAAGGATTTCATGATGGGTCGATTTCTGCCAGCAGCTAAGGCAATGACTTCAGATAAGACTTCAGAAACACCTTACTACGTCCGCAAGAAGCAACAACCTGTTGAGGATCAACGAAGACAGACAAAGAATATAATACATGGGGATAGACAGCCTCAGTTGCGCTACGGACCTAGTTTTACACTTTATCATTCCCAAGCTTATGATTATATAGACTACGAAGAAGAAAGTGATGATGACTGTTATGATAGTGGAAATTTATCTACTAAAATTTGTGGATTGTTGCCTCATTTTTGCTTGAAAAGTTCTTTTCGTATGCTGAATCCTGTACCTGCAATGAGTGCTAGAACTCGAATGCCCGTCTTTCCTGTCGGTAGAATGCGAACTGGATCCTTTTCTACTGCTTGTAGCGGAACGGAGAATGAGGTATGAACTTCCATACTTTTCTTCCTGGCACTCATTGATTTACTTTATCCACTCGTGTTGTGCTAACTTTCTTGCACAGATTTTCTCTGACTAAACTATAATTATAATTCTTGTTATCTTTTACAGCGATCAACATCTGATGTAAGTGAGCAAAGGTCTGTCATTGGATACATAACAACTGAACCACACGAGGATAAGAATGATGCCGAGGGCAGGGCCTATTCAACTTATGCCAATGACCCTTACGATAATATGACAATGCTTCGCACTAACGCGGAAGAAAATAATCCGGAAGTCAAGTGCTTGTCTGATCAGAGCAATAGCAGGGAAGTAGATGTTTTAACTCCTTTTGTAGAGAAAACTCTGTACATAGATATTGTGCATAAAATGGATTCGTCAGTTAAGATATCATGTTCTCCAGATAAAAAACAATCTAAGTTACAACACGAGGACGTTGAGATACTTGAACAGATGATAAAACAAAAACCATTTGTAGATTCTTCACTTTATTCGTCTGACACTTCATTAAAGCCATATCTTCAAAGGAAAGCTGACTTCAATCCACCACGTTCAGTGGAAAAACTGAACAATGGAAGGGAGACGAAAACATGGACATCTACCTGTCAAGCTCAAGATTGTTACCAATATGCAATGACCTTAGCAAAGTCTGACAGTGATGGTGTAGGAAAAAACAGAAAGCCAATTCCGAGGAAAGAAAAGTTAGAGAACTCATGCAAAGTGCACCCAGAGTTTCTTGTTCCACCACCTTTACCGAAATCTCCATCAGATTCATGGCTTTGCCGCACTTTACCTTCTTTATCCACAAAGAATGCATCTTCACGGGCTTATATCGGGACAGGACTCAATCCTAATAACCAGTCTTCTAAGCCACTACCTAGTGATTCCAAGTGGGAAACAATTGTTAAAATGACAGAGAAGCAACAGCATTTGTGAAACTCTTGAGGTAAATTCTTTATTTCTTCCAATATACATGTTTATGTATTTGTATTCTGAAAGAGTCCCACATCGCCCCTTTAAGGGATGAGTGGTCTCTTTAATATGACTTGTGCAATCTTTATCTCTTGAGCTGGTTTTTGGGGTTGAATTAGATCCATGATTCATTTCCCATTCAAGTTTATGTGACAACATTTTCTTTTTAGTCTGTTCCAATAAGAAACGACAACTTTCTAAACTTAGAAGTAATTTAAGTTAAACTTCCCATTTTATCCTTGATGAGAAGCTTTTATAGGCATAGCCATACAAATGTCATGACATGTTTATGATCACAAGTTTTCGCCTATTGTTTAAATCTTCATTTATTTCCTAAACTCCGTGCCTATTGTATAACTCTCCTTTTGTTTCCTGAGCTCCTTGCCTTTTGGTTTAAGTCTTCATTTATTTCATGAACTCCGTGCCTTTTATTTAAGTCTTCATTTATTTCTTGAACTCCATGCCCCTATTGTTTACGTGTTCCTTATTTTTTCCAGTTTCTTAATTTCTCTGCTTATAATTTCACCATTCTATCAGGAACTCAAGGCATTGACATATATAGAAGAAGCTCAGTAGAAGATGTAAAGGCTTTTCTGAACTCCTCTGGTTTGTTTCTCATGGCTTTGTTGTACATATCGAAAAGTATGATTGGCGCGAAGGTGACCGATAATATATTGTTTGCTGTATAGACTCTATACTTGTAATGGCTTTATAAGTGCAAACTCATATCCTGTAATTACATGATGGAATAAGAGTTATCTGTACAGGTGATCGTGAAACCTAATGTAAACGTTAATCCCTTGCTCGTTGTGAGGGATTTGTGGAGAAACATAGAGTAATGGAGTTTCTTGTTGATGTTTATGGAGAAGCAGTAAAGTAGTTTACCTCACAATTGCATACTCAGAGGAATTTCTTTATTTTTGAGAGAGGAAAATGTATTGATATTTAGATGAAAACCCGAAAACTAAGTGGAGAAAGGTAGAGGGACGTAGCCGTAGCCTTACCCGTACCTTGTGAAGGTAAAGATGTTGTCTTTGATAGACCTCCGATTCAAGTAAAAAATATCAAAATTAATAAAAAAAGAAAATTTCTTGTTTCTGAGAGAGGTACGTAAATATATTGATATTTGGATGAAAACTCGAAACCTAAGTGGAGAAAAGGTAGAGGGACGCAGCCTTACCCCTATCTTGTGAAGGTAAAGAGGTTGTCTTTGATAGACCATCGACTTAAGTAAAACATATCAAAATCAGTAAAAGGTAAAGAGGTTGTCTTTGATAGACCATCGACTTAAGTAAAACATATCAAAATCAGTAAGAAGAAAATTTCTTCTTTCTAGAGGAAAATGTACTAATATTTGGACGAAAATCTGAAACCTAAGTGGAGAAAGGTAGAGGGACATAGCCTTACCCTTACTTTGTGAAGGTAAAGAGGTTGTCTTTGATGGGACCTTGACTCAAGTAAAAGATATCAAACTCAGTAAGAAAAGAAAATTTCTTATTTCTGAGAGAGGCAAATGTATTGATATTTGGATGAAACCCGAAACCTAAGTAGAGAAAAGTAGAGGGACGCAACCTTACCCCTACCTTGTGAAGGTAAAGAGATTATTTTTGATAGGTCCTCGACTCAAGTAAAACATATCAAAATCAGTAAGAAAGATTTTTTCTTGTTTCTGAGAGAGGTAAATGTATTGATATTTAGATGAAAACCCGAAACCTAAGTGGAGAAAGGTAGAGGGACGCAACCTTACCCCTACCTCGCGAAGGTAAAGAAAAGGAAATTTCTTGTTTCTGAGCAGGCAAATGTATTGCTATTTGGATGAAAACCCCAAATCTTAGTGGAGAAAGGTAGAGGGACACAACCTTACCCCTACCTCGTGAAAGTAAAAATATTGTCTTTGATAGGTCCTCGACTCAAGTAAAACATATCAAAATCACATGAGAGAGGTAAATATATTGATATTTGGACAAAAACCCGAAACCTAAGTGGAGAAAGGTAGAGGGACGCAACCTTATTGTTACTTTATGAATGTAAAGAGGTTGTCTTTGATAGGTCATTAACTCAAGTAAAACATATCAAAATTAATTAAAAAAAAAATTCTTATTTCTGAAAAAGGCAAATATATTGATATTCGGACGAAAACTCGAAATCTAAGTGGAGAAAGGTAGATGGATGCAACCTGAATAGGACATCACCAGCCTTCCTGTAACTTTTGACCAGAAATGCTGAAACCTAATGGTTTCCAATTGAATGTTCTGTAGATCACCCTCAAGCATCCTAATGAGTTTCATTCATACAATGAGATTATCAATATTCTTTATTTTTAATAATTGTGGTGTTTGAATCAGCTTGCGTGCATCTCTAACTAATTTCACGAAATATTTGCCGCTTTCTACTAGCAATATGTACCAAGTAGTTGTGTCCATAAGGCTAGGACAGATGGAAAGAAATTATTTGTCTCCATTGTTGTTTAACCACTTCATTGACCACAGGGGCGGCTCAACATAATTGGAGCCTAAAGCGAAATTTCAATTAGAGGTCTAAAATCTAAATAAACTTTATATGTATTTATTTTTAAAATGTATTTTCTAGCTTTTTAGATGCAAATTATTACTTGATATTTTTTCATAAATGATTTCTTCAGATTTTTTTTTTCAATTATTAGTTTTAGGTAAGATTTTACCAATTCAACATTGAAAAACATCCTTTTACTGAGACAATCATTATATGAATCGTTAACATAATTTTATAAGTAATAAGTTTGAGAAATTTTAGATAAAAATAAGAGTTATAACCATATAATTTGATTCAAGAAGTTGATAACTTGGTATACCCCACTTTAACATGGTTGTTGTAATATTGCTTGAAAATCCAAGAAGAAATTAAAAAAAGAGAATTCGCAATTCACTTTGTTCAATACTTTTCGGCTATTAATTCTTATTTTTGATCGAGTATTACACTATCTTATCAAAGATTTGGAGAAAGAGAGAACAAAAGGATAAAATGTAAGAAGACAAAACAATGTTTTCTTGATTTCTTTTATTCTGAAAAGGGGTTAAAGAGAATAAAATAATATAATTTTTTAAAGAATTATATTTCTATCATAAATAATAATTTTTTTCTAAAAAAAATACTAAAATATAATTTATTCTTGATAAAAATTTGAGGCCCTAAAAAAGGAGACCTAAGACGTATGCCTTATTTATTAAAGCATAGAGCCGATATTGATTGACCACTAGGCCACGCCAGTAAGATTATCAAATTTAACAGCACTAATTTAAGGTGAGATCTAAATTAATGTATGGTATGTATACTAATGTGTGCATCAGAAAATGAAGTATTCTCTAGAAATTAAAACACAAGTCATTATTTCCATATTGTCTTAGACATATAACAAATTCACCTCAATTAACACCCAAATCAACTAATCACTGCATTCAAAAAGTTGATCGATAGAACCAAAAAATGAACCATCTCCTAAGGCTTGATGATACGACATGGTAAGTTTGAACAAGTGAAGTAATAAATCATAAACTGGATTTCTATTTAGAGTATAAATTGAAATTTGTTCATATTTTTTTCTGTACCGACAAGATATTAATAGTCATCATTTGTTTAGTTATCAATCTTCTATAAGCAATTTAGTTACATGCAATGCAACCATACAGTTCATCTTTAACGCAAAAGCGGAATAGGGTAAAAAATGTTCTTAAACTATGTGAAATGAATAAAAATGTCTTCAATTGATAGTTTGATTCAAAAATGCCCTAATTGTTAATTTAACGAGTCAAAAATGCATTTTCCAAATATATCATATGGGTCTTTTTAAAACACATTCTTTTCCTATGATTATTTTTTTAATTTAAAAATGTTTATTACTTCAATTCTTAAAAAATATTAAGAAATAAAATATTTCCTATTTTATTATAAAACTTTTATCGTTACCTACATGAAAATTAATGTCGGGGTTAGTATGAGGGCATAGAATAATTACTATGAGGGCATTCCAATTAAAAAGTTACTTTTAAATGAATCCTATTCCTGTTTCTTTTGTTTTAAAATCACTTTAACTAATAAATAAGTAGGAAATAATCTTGTTTTTTTAATTGTATTTTAACAATTAAAATAGAATAATTTCATGTACCTTTTTAACAGATAATATAGGTCATATATATAAGATCATAGATTCTCCGCCATTAATTTTCCTTTAGATAACGATTGAATTTTTATAATAAAATAAAAAATATTTTTATTTCTTAATCTTTTCCGAATTGAAGTAGGATACTTATTTTTTAATTAAAAAAAATCATCACTAGGAAAATAATGTGTTTAAAAAGAAAAAAGATAATATATTTATTTGAAAAAAAACATTTTTGACTCATTAAGTAACAATAAGGACATTTTTGGACCAAACTATCAACTGATGGCATTTTCATTTCACATAATTTTAAAGGCATTTTTGACCCTTTTCCGATGCAAAAGTATTGAGATACATAATTCTGCAAGATTATGTGAACTAAAAACTCTTTTGACTTGCTAGTCTAATGAACTTAACAGTGATTATTTGTGAAATGGAATACAAATTCTGCATGGGATTGTGAATGAAACTCTTAAATACAACATCTATTCATAAAAAACATCACATGAGATAACTCCTTGTTCTGCAATTTAAAATGAAATTTCAAAGAAGAGCATATTTAAGTGTCCATCAAGAAGGTATTAGGTACTTATGTGATAATTACCTTCATTTCCTTGTTACGTTAATAATAAATGAGGTAATAATTCCACTTTGAAGTAATTTAAGGGGCCAATTTGACTTCCATAAAAAAATAGGTATGTAATTAAAAGGCAGAACAAGTGGAAGTGATACTTTGGTAATATTTCTTCATTGTTTCCATTTGATTAAGTACAAAGATTTTGGAATAGTGAGTTCTAGTCGAAAACTTCCAACTTTTTACCCCTCTTATTTTTTTGGAAAATTTACATAAATGTACTATATTAAAAAAATATTTACCATTTATAGCAATAATATTTTTTTTTCACTGAACACTTATAATACAATTTTAATATATATTAGCGAGAATAATTTATAAAACTCATATAATACATGTTTTATTCATGGATAATATATTTATCACATACTTTAATACACTTATAATACATTGTGTCAATTTCTTACCAAACAAGTGTAATATATTTTAAAACACTTATAATACATTTATATTGCATGCATAATTCACTTTTAATATATAGTAGATATATCATACTATTGCTATATATTGCTATAAATGATAATAAATAAAAAGTATCGCTAAAATCAATAATTATTTATTAAAAAATATTTTTCCTAGTAATTTTTTCTTTTTTTTATTGTCTAACCACTAAAGATTAATTTACATTCTATGCATTTTTATAAATTTCACTTTCAAATGCTATAATTTCAAATCTAAAAAATAGTAGTTTTCAAACTTCAAATAAATTGATTCAAGTTAGGGATTGTCATTCAATTTAGACGAGCATGTATGATATTTAAATTATACACAAAATATGTTAAATTTTATATATTTGTGTCTGCCTTCTTCCAAGTAGATGGGTCATCTAATATCTCTTCTATATCTGAGGCTAATTTTCAATCTTATTCCGATTTACATGGTTAAATTTGGTGATATCCAACTTCGGACTTGTACATTTGAAATTTGAAACTTTAGACCAATATAATTTTAAGGTGGCTAAACTGTAAAAGCTATATTAAATTTGGCTATTCATTAAATGGAGGTCCTAAATACGGCTATTTGTGCACTTCATCCTTCACATGAGCGAGCCCACTGGAAGTCCAGCGGGTCCGTGATTATGCTGCATTCACCATCCAGATGCACAGTGATTGAAGTGAAATTCGCAGGAATTCCGTCGCCGGAAATATATCTTTCTCCGGTACCGTCTACGTCGCATGAGAGGAATTATGGCTACGGTTGATGTGATCAAGTGTTGTATGGATTCCATTAGACAAGTGAGTCTTCTCTTTCGTTAATCAGACATCGTTCGATGTATTAAAATCGTCAAGCTTGAATTGTTTTCTCAGTTCTGCTACTGATCAAATTGTGCATTCACAAATTTATCTGCTTTAAAGGTTGAGCTGAATCGCTAGAATTTAGAGAGGAAATAATTTTTAGGAATTGACAGCTAAGGAGTTAAACAGAAATACTCCCAAAGTTGAAATTTCGAGATTTAAACTTTCTAAATTTTGATAGTGAATTCAACGTTAGAAGCTTTGAGGATTTTGAAATAAAATTTATATATTTGAAATCCAGGTAAAAAGTACTGTAAATCACAACTTAAAATATTTGAAAGGCATATAAAATATTTCTGTCAAAGAAAAACTTGGTTGACTCTTGAAATTCCTGCTGTGTCACATAATTTGGGACGGAGAGAGTAGCTAAAGAGTTCAGGCTAGTGTCTAACCATGCTAAAGAGATCATAAATTTCTTTGTTTTATGAATATTTTAGTTATATCAACTATGCCTCAATCCCAAACTAATTGTATAGGCTCCATGATTCCTCTATATCTATATTCTCTGTTCAGGCCCTAGGATTCTGAGTTTCATCATAATTTGTACACTAATACTCAGACCGATAGTTCTTATGCTTTTCTCATAGGCAGAGATAATGTGCAAAATTCTTTTTTTTTGAATAATATATTTTGTTTTATTGATTGACATTCAGTCCACCATGAGTAGCTCGACTATCCAATTGGGTACCTGGTTTCTCCCACTAACACAAACAAGGTAATTCGCATGCAGAAAAATCACCTAAATTCTGGTTTTGTTGGGATTCTAACCATGTTCTTTTGTGATCTTCATTCCAGTCTTATCAACCGCTAAACCACACACATGGATGTTAATATTGCCTGAAACTTTTGTAACACTTTGGAGAATAGATTGAGAGAGAACTTCGAATTCATGACGCTTAGATTTTACATTTCTACTTTATGTTATGCTTGTGAGGTTTTTTATTTGGTTGGTTGACTATGTGATAAAGAAAATGGAAAGGAGGAAGAAGGATAGTTTCGTCTTAACGTGTGATGGTAGATTATATTGGTAGAAATATCTCAACTTGACAATCTCTTCTCCAATTTTATTATTTTGTTGTTTTAATTGTCTTCTTATGTTTAAGAAGGAACAACAGTGATACCCTATTTTCCTTTCCTAATTACTGAGGAAACTCCAGTTCGCATATACTTAAACAACAACAACAACAACATACCCAGTGAAATCCCACAAGTGGGGTCTGGGTAGGGTAGAGCGTACGTAGACCTTACCACTACCTCATGGAGATAGAGAGGTTTTTTCATATATACTTAAAGTGAAGGAAAAAATATCATATTCATTTAATGTTGTTTCTTTTCCGATAGAATTTTGGAAGAGAAACATATCCTTACAATGAGTGTGATAGATTCAAATGATAAGAAGAATGGTTGATCATACAAGATTAGAAAAACAATTAAAGTAGACAACATTTGTCAGAAGGGATCACTTGAGGCTGTTTGGTCATGTACTCATGTTCTGCTTTGGCCTCTAGATTCACGGGTCTATAAGTGCGAAATATAGTGAGAACAAGGTAGAGCTAAACTTACATGGAAGGAAGTTGTCTCGAAAAGTTCACAATCTCTTGGGGGTCCATGCAAACCTAGCTAAAAATAGGGACAAAATGGAAGAAAAAGATCTTTATAGGTGATACCGATTAGTTGGTATAAATTGTTATTAAATTTTAGGCGTGCTAGTGTATTTACTTTAAGTCCAATGTTTTTGAGGAGTCTTGTAGTCTGGTCATTTATATGTTAGTGGAAAATATTATTTGTAGTGCTTCTTAAATTTATTTTTAATCTTATAATATCATACTTAGATAAACTTAAATGGAGCAACATGAAGAACAAGGATTCATATAGCCGATCCCTTCTTGTTCGGGGTTGAAGCATTGTAATTGTTGCTCTTGTTGTTGTTATTATGTCAGATTCTAGAAAGAACTTGCTCTATGATGAACAATTTCATTTAGTTTCTTTACCTTCTCTGCTGAAAAAATAACCAAAAAATTAGAGAACTATTGTTCAACTCTACTTTTATAGGAGGCAAAATAGTTGAATATTATTTAATTATTTGTTATATCTCCTCTTTTTTTCCTCACCTACGTACTTCTTTTTTTAAAAAAAAATATTTTATTGCATGGTGGGAGGGGGAGGGGAGGAAAGGGGAAGGGAATGCTATCGCTACAGATGGGGTTTGAACTCTCCACCTCAACTGTGGAAGGCAGGGATCTCACCAAGTGAACTAGTCCTCACCTGTTCTAATCTTTATAATAAGCAAAGGGCACTTCTGTACTTGTGTAGTCACTGGAACTTCTCTTTGAAGGAAGCATGGTGAATGATTTTAACTTGATTTCCTCCTGAATTTTGGGGAACAATAATCCAATTTAAAACTTTTTCTGTATCTTTTTGCAGTTATCAGATGAAATTAGAGATGCCATAATTTATCTGGATGCAGGGTGTACCGAAAGTTTTGAATATGTTGGAGCATTCTCTCTTTTTCTGGAGCTTGGTGCACATGCCATTTGCAGCTTAGAGAAAATGTCTCCTCTCGATAAGGTATCAATAGTTGTACTTATTTTAGTTGAGTCGGAAGTTGTTGAGTGAATTCTCTTTTAGTTAACATCATGATATAGTTTAAGTTGCATAATCACATATGTGTGCCATACTCTATAAATAATAGGCTAGTAGCTTCACTTCACATTGGAAAAGGAAACATTATATGATTCCACTTCAGGAGAAGTAATTTGTTTTGAAAACTGCATGTTATGTGTCTTAAAAGTAATATGATTGTAAATATTTGGTTTGAATTCTCATGAAGAATTCTCAACTCCTGTTAAGATTGCTTATGAAAAAAATAAAGGAAAGAAGTCCTCATCAAGAGTTTCAGTAACCTGTAGGCTTTATCCCCCCTCCCCCCCCAAAAAAAAAAAAGGGAGAGGAAAAAAATTAAGCTGTATTTGGGCTGAAAGACCTATAAGCAAGCTCAACATGGATTTATATTAACAACGAATATCTCCTTGAAAATAGTGAAACTTACTGTGAGTCATGCACAAGGCTGCCGTGTAGGCATCCGCAATAGATTATTGGACAGAATGTTAATGAATAGAATTGTTCATAAAATTCTTACTACGAATTAAAGAAAAGCTAATATACATATACCCACACACAAAAAGAGCCTCTTGTTATATGCTTTTCCAGTTTTTGATCTACCTTTTGTTTGAACCAGTCTTCAATGTCTTCCTTGTAGGTGGTTGATTGGAAATTGAATTCTGGGCCTGCAAAGAAAATTGTTGTCATCACGTCACGTCTTCTAAGTGATGCACATAGATACATTTTACGTTGCCTGAGTGCACTTCAGACTGTGTGCAGCTGTGCTATATTTACATGCATTTCAGAGGTACTTTTTGTGCGGTAGATAAAATGTTCTTCACTCTATATATTGAATATTTTGTTTCTGAACATTTCATCATACTACTTGTTTTCTGAATAAAATCTGGTTGTATTTTGCAAAACATATTGGACTATAACCTCTCAAGATGAGATCTTCTACTCATTAAATTCGACAATGGTACCTGATATATATTGGTTTTATTACCAATGTTTTGCTTACATCAACCACATTATTCTTTATTAAAAAATAAATATACATATATCCATCCATTACGTCTGAATCAATTTTAAGCTTTTGGAAAAATGGGAGACATGCAGATCTTTCTTGGTTGGTACTCATTACTGTAAGGGTTTTAACTTTTATATATATGCTCGTCCAGAATTTCGTGCGGATTCTCTTTCCTGTCCCTTTACAAGAAGTGTAAACAACAACAACAACATACCCAATGTAGTCCCACAAAGTGGAATCTGGGTAGAGTGTACGCAGACCTTGCCTCCACCTCAAGGTAGAGAGGCTGTTTTCGATAGATCCTCGACTCAAGGATAAAAACAATAGTAATAGGAACAATCCAAAGCAGTTCAGAGGAAGAATTAATGTAAGTACAAGAAACAACAAATACTAACAAACCAATATTATAACAAAACAATAAACAATAAATTGAATTAAAGAAACTACAAGAGTACTACTACTCATATGACAGGATAAGCTAACACAACACACCAACTACCCACTAACATTTTACCCTAATTTGTGTCCTCCATAATTTCCGATCTAAGGTCATGTCCTCGGTAAGCTGCAGCTAAGTCATGTCTTGTCTTATTACCTCTCAATACTTATTCGGTCTACCTAGACCTCTCCTGAAACCATCCATGACCAACCTCTCACACCTTCGCACCGGGGCATCCATACATCTCCTCTTCACATGCCTGATCCATCTCAATCTGGCCTCGCGCATTTTGTCCTCTATTGAAGCCACTCCCGTCTTGTCCTGGATAGCTTCATTTCTAATCTTATCCCTCCATCGTAGCATTTTCATTTCAACCACTTTCATCTTCTAAACGTGAGAATTCTCGACACTCCATACAACAATTCCGGTTTTACCACCATTCTATAGAACTTGCCTTTAAAATATATACAACAATGCTGGTCTAATCAATTGAAGGCAAGACTAATGGATGTTATCTCAAGATATATTTGTCATTATGTACTTTGATTGTAAATGAAAGGATAGTCATATTGTACTTGAAATATGCTGTGGACAAGGTTAGCTCGTCCTCTTGGTCTTAGTAGGACAAAAGAAAGCTTCTGAACACTGCTAAGTGAAGGTACTGAGCATCTTACCTTCACTCAGAGGGGTTCAGCAGAGAATACAGGATGGATAGGGAAGGTTCAATGGAAAGCATTTTCTTTCACCCACGAATGGCTTCCCCATTCTGGATGAGATCTGCCGGCCACCACAATTATAGCTTAATTTGTTTAGTTTCAGTGATCTCAGTGTTAGACTACTTCTAAGGCCATGGTTTCAAGTTAGTTACAGATTTTACGGAAAATTACTTATAGCCAGAATAACTTCTTTTTCTGACCTTATTTCATGTTATTGATGGTCTATCTCTTTGTAATCGCTGTGTCACTTTTCTGTTAGGTGCGAAACATAGGTTGTTAATAGACCCTGGTGAAACTAACTTATCAAATAAGTTCAATAGTGGATCTGGAGTTGCTTCTTTTATCAAATACTCTCCTTTTACCAACAGAAATATCTCAATCAAAGAAGGCTGCATTGTGAACTGAAAGTTCATTTATCTGTTTTAAGAAATTTAGTCTAGTGCTTTTGGACTAATGTCCTAGTGCAAAGATTTCGAGGTTGTCTATTTTACTGGTATATGTTAGGTCTTAATTATGTCATTGACATTCCCAACCAATGGACATAGGAAATTGTCATTTAATAGCTTCTTGTACGATCAATCTGCAATGTCGTATGTTTACCTCATTTTAAGTGTATGACCAAATTCACTTATTTCAGACAGGTCACTCAGCATATCCTGAATCCCCTTTAGGACCGGATGCATATTGTGAATATGAATCTTTGCTTGTCCAAGATTATGAGGAGCTTGCCAGAAAGTTTCTGATGAACTCTTGTCATACCAGAGAAAGCACAGTAAAGGAAAGTACATCCACTGAAGATGAAGGATGGTCACAATTAACCACAAGTGAAGAGGAGACTCTTAATTTCAGTTCTGTTGCAAGTGCACAAAATTTGTATGAAGACAGTGTAATAGACCGGACAGAAGATGTACAGAAAAAGTTGAAAGTTTCTGTGCATCACTTTCCATTGGTCTTGTGTCCTTTTTCACCTAGATTCTTTGTCTTGCCTTCAGAAGGATCAATTGCCGAAGCATGCCTATCCACTGAACATGATAACTCTATAAGCTTTGGGTTACCTCCAATAAGTACTGGGACAACTGCTGATGGTGAGGATGTCCCTCCTGGGGCAACTCTTACCGCTCAATTTCTATATCATCTGGCAGCAAAGGTAATCATGCTTTCACTTGTCTGAAAATTTCTTTACCGATTTGAATGTTCTCTTCTATCATGATTCATGAATTGAAAATAAAAAAGATGTCCACCAATTGGCACCCTTGTTATCCACAATGGTAGTGCAATTTGACTAGACCTTCTCACTGACACGTGTTTAGGATGGCATTATCTCTATCTTGGTACAAGCCTCTGCAATGCATGGGCCATTTATATGTATTGAATATAACTTATTGTATACAAAAGTACTATATAATTGGTAATTTTCTTAAAATACACACACATACATATAACAAACAGTAGTTGTTGGATTCCATATAAAAAAACTAAAAACAGCAGTCAGATTTAAGTATAAAACGGTGAAATTCCTAAAAGAAAAAAAAGTATATATCCGTAAATATGCTTATGCAAGCTTAAAATGCCGGAATAAGCCTGCTTTATGCTGAATATTTAATTTTAATTTACGAGATGAATTAATTAATAATAACACATCAAAGATAAAACTACTGTTCTTTATTTAAAAAGGAAAAAATTGCCATGTATTATCTGACATTGAGCAACTTTTCCGTCGGTCGAATTTTTTGTCTAATCTTACCCCTGCCATCAGGAAAGTCTCATTTTTTTTGCCCTTGACTCTAACAGAGTTCCAATCTGAAGGTAATATTAAACCATAGTCAATTGAGAGATAAACTTGGACACGTGGAGTCCACCAATTTCATGTTGGAGTGCTGTTAATGGCAAGAGAAAGTATGAGACAATTTGCTAATGGTAAGGGTGATGAATGGACCAAAAGTCTAATGGAGGGAAAAATTGAGCAATTTCTAATAGTATTTATAGGATCAAGCTTGGACCTTTTCGCTTTAAAAAAGAAGAGGATAAACACAAGGTTAAGTCTTTTTGTGGAAATAAAGGGTAAATAGTGGGACATTGTTATTTAGAAAGTAAAATGCATCGCAATAATTTAATATGGATTTTGAACAACTGATATATTGAATTGCAATTGTATTACCTATTGTTTTTGTAAGATTTTGCCTCATTCAGCCTGTATTTTGAAAGCTAATATATTCAATTTGTAGATGGACCTGAAACTTGAGATATTTTCCCTGGGTGATATTTCAAAAACTGTTGGAAAGCTTCTGACAGACATGTCAAGTCTTTATGATGTCGGTCGACGTAAGAGATCTGCAGGGCTATTACTCATTGACCGCACTCTCGACCTTCTTACTCCATGCTGTCACGGGGATTCACTTGTGGATCAAATGTTTTCATCATTGCCTCACAGAGAACGGATGGCATCCTTAAGTCAAGCTAAAAGCTCCCATAGCCAGGTTAAACTTGGCCCTGCTTACTTGCAACGATCTCCCCTCTCCATTAAGATACCACTCAATAATTTCCTAAGAGAGGAAACTTCAAGTTCTGACAACTTTCAGCTGGTGGAAAGCGTTGAAGCATTTCTCCATGGTTGGAATTCAAGAGACTCAACTTCTCAAATGGTTGAGTTGGTGAACTTTAGCACTAAACTTAGTGGTGAAATTTCCTCACAAGATGTTCAGAGTGACCTTCTTTGTGGTTCTTTTGTCTCTACAGAAAATTTTCATGGAACACCGTACCTAGAAGCCATACTAGAGCGAAGAACAAAAGATGGGGCTGTGCTGATCAAGAAATGGTTGCAAGAAAGTTTACGTCGAGAAAATATATCATTGAATGCAAAAATCCGTCCTGGTTATGCTTCAAAATCAGATCTGCAGACTATGATTAAGGCATTAGCTAAAAGTCAGTCATCTCTGGCGAAAAACAAAGGAATCATCCAGCTAGCAGCAGCAGCACTATTTGCATTGGATGAATCACATAGTGCTAAATGGGATGCATTTGGCAGTGCTGAGAAGATACTAAATGTAAATGCTGGGGACACAAGCCAAAGTCTTGCTGCTCAAATTAGTGATCTCATAAATAAAAGTGCGTTAGTTAGTTCACTGGGTAATAATAAGATGGATGCTCAACGGGGGCTTCTTGCTCTACAAGATGCTCTGCTACTCACGGTTGTTGGATATATATTGGCAGGTGAGAATTTCCCATCTTCTGGGACTGTTGGTCCTTTCTCTTGGCAAGAGGAGCATTTTATGAAAGAAGCAATTGTTGATGCGATTGTTGAGAACCCAACAGTTGCGAAATTAAAGTTTCTGCAAGGTTTAACTCAGGAGCTAGAAGCCAACTTTAACAAAAAATCAGAAGAAAAGAAGGAAGATTTTTGTAATACCGAAAGCATTGATTTTGATGATGATGATTGGGGTAATTGGGGTGATGAAGATTCTGGAAAAGAAAAAAGAAAAGAGCAAGTGTATGATGACATGCAATTAAAGTTAGAGTTACGTGATAGGGTGGATAATCTTTTCAAATTCTTTCACAAATTGTCCAGCTTAAAAAAGAATATTTCATTCAGAGAGTGGTCACAGGCTCTGAGTAAGTTCAATGATGATCCTTACTCAAACAAAGGACTGCTTTATAATGTGCTATCAAGGGTGTTAGATAAGCATGAAGTACCTGACTTACAGTATCATTCATCTACTGTTGGCCGCCTATTCAAAAGCGGGTTTGGGAGATTTGGCCTTGGGCAGGTATGATTCAATTAGATATCAATATTTTCTTTGCTAGTCTAAGTTGCTGATTTGATTCTGGAATTTTTGCAGGCAAAGCCAAGTCTGGCAGATCATGATGTTATTCTCGTATTTGTTGTGGGGGGCATAAATGGTGTAGAGGTTTGTTTTCCTCGAACTCTTCAGTGCCTTTTTTTGAGTACTTCTGTTTCCTGGACCTTTCATGTTTCTGCTTTCGTATTGGTTTAATGAATTTGTGAGGCATGTATGCAACAACGGTTAAGATATTAGTTAATAAAGCGAAAAATACTATAAATCACTGCTATCCTTTCTCTGTCAATTGAATTATGCTCGTTGATGTCTCTCCTTGTTCAATCACTATAAAACACTGCAATTCTCCTTCTTTCAATATTGAAGTATGCTTGTTGATATCCCTCCTTGTTCAATCACTTTAAAACACTGCTATTCTCTCTCTTTCAATTGAAGTATGCTCGTTGATGCTACGTGAAATAACAGTACCTCCTTGTTCTATCCATAGGTTCGAGAAGCTCAGGAGGCATTATCTGAGAGCAGCAGGCCTGAAGTCGAATTAATTTTAGGCGGAACAACTTTTCTTACACCTAAAGATATGTTTGAATTACTGCTGGGCGATTATTGTTGCATTTAAGGCTGTTTAGCTTTCTAGTTTTGTTATGTATAGTTTAAGGTGAAAAGTTCTGTCCAATGTCTGATATATAGAGAATACAAGCATTATTTTCCCTTAATGTAACCACAGTATTGCAAGTCCCCTCTTCCTCTGGTAAAACATCTTACATTTTCTTTCTTTGCTTGGGGGAAACCTTTGATGGATAGGAGTAAACTATGAAGGTTGTGTGGCATGGTGGATTAATTGTAAAAAGAGAAAAAGGGTCAAAATTGTCTCTCTACTTTTGTCTATTAGCAAAATTGGTTCATACTATAGAGTCAAATGTGCCCTGCCGTAATTAGAGTATATAAAATTTTTCATCTTTTTAAAGATTGTCCATATGGTCTGACATTATAGTGAGGTGGCACACCACGTGACGTTTACTTCATCCAAATGTCAGGTTATACAGACAATCATTAAAAAAAAGAAGGTATTTTTACATACTTTGATAACAGCAGAGACATATTTGATCCAATAGTATTACTAGGGACAAATTTAGCTAATAGTATTCTTGCACATCCTGGAATTTTTCAAAAGCTCGCTTTCAAATTTTCCTCCATGGTCCTTTCCTATAGAAGTGATATAGTAACCTCTGTCTCTTTGTACAACAACAACAAGTAGGGCGGTTGTTTTTGAAAGACGCTCGGCTCAAGAGAGGAAAACAAGATAAAAGGTTAGATAGGGAGAAGCATATCGAAAACAAGATGAAAACAAGAAATAACAAAAGTGAGAAAGTCATGGTAGAATAGTACGGAAAGAAAGAGACATTAACTACTATAAATAAATAAGATAATCAAAGTACAATGACCCCACACCTATAAACAACAATACAATGCAGAAATCAAATGGCAATAAACAATGAGCAGAACTACAACTACTATGGTGTAAGGATAAGTCACCTAGTCTTTTATCCTAATCTGAGTCCTCCACAAAAGAAATTATAGTGCGCTAATGCGCCTACTAATAGGAAAGAATAACGAGACTATGTACTAGCCTTCTACCCTAATGTAGGTCCTCCACACCCTCCTATCTAAGGTCATGTCCTCGGTAAGCTGTAACTGCGCCATGTCCTGTCTAATCACCTCTCTCCAATATTTCTTCGGCCTACCCCTACCTCTTCTGAAATCATCCATGGCCAACCTCTCACACCTCCTCACTGGGGCATCTGTGTCTCTCCTCTTCACATGCCCAAACCATCTCAGTCGCATTTTCCGCATCTTGTCTTCCACCAAGGCCACTCCTACCTTGTTCCGAATAGCCTCATTTCTAATCCTGTCGCTCCTAGTATGCCTACACATCCATATCAACATTCTCATCTCAGCTACTTTCATCTTTTGAACGTGAGAGACCTTAACTGGCCAACACTCTGCCCTATATAACATAGCCGGTCTAACCACCACTTTGTAGAAATTACCCTTAAGTTGTGGTGGCACCTTCTTGTCATATAACACACCGGAAGCGAGCCTCCATTTCATCTACCCTGCCCCAATACGATGTGTGACATCATCGTCAATCTTCCTGCTGCCTTGCATGATAGACCCAAGTTACTTGAAACTACTTTTCTTTTGGATGGCCTGGTCACCAAGCCTAACTTCCGCGTCAACCTCCTGAGGTGTCTCACTGAACTTGCACTCTAGGTACTCTGGCTTGGTCCTACTCAGCTTAAACACTTTAGGCTCCAAGGTATGTCTCCAATCCTCCAGCTTAGCTTAACTTCGCTACGAGTCTCATCGATCAAGACTATGTCGTCCGCAAGAAGTATACACCATGACACCTCACCTTGAATTTATCGCGTCAATCCATCCATCACCAAGGCAAATAAAAATGAACTAAGGGTTGATCCTTGATGCAACCCCATCACAACTGGAAAGTACTCTGAGTCCCCTCCTACCGTCCTTACTCTGGTTTTGGCACCCTCATACATATCTTTGATCACCCTAATGTACGCTACAGGTACACCTTTAGCGTCCAAACATCTCCATGGTATCTCTCATGGAACTTTATCGTAAGCCTTTTCTAGATCGATGAATACCATATGCAAAATCCCTCTTCCCCTCCCTATACTGCTCCACCAGTCTCCTCATAAGATGGATGGCTTCTGTAGTTGAGCGTTCCGGCATAAATCCGAACTGGTTCTCTGAAATAGACACGCCTCTCCTAACCCTCATCTCCACCACTCTTTCCCACACTTTCATAGTATGGCTTAGAAGCTTGATACCTCTATAGTTGTTGCAGCTCTGGATATCCCCCTTATTTTTGTATAGAGGAATTATTATGCTCGACCTCCATTCTTTGGGCATCGTTGCTGTCCTAAAGATGACATTAAATAACCTAGTCAGCCACTCCAAACCTACTGAGCTCGCGCTCTTCCAAAATTCCCCAGAAATCTCATCAGGTTCGGTCTCTCTTCCTTAGTGCATCCTACGCACAGTACCCTTAACCTCTTTGACCGAAATACTCCTACAACACCCAAAATCGTAAAACTTTTCTGTATGTACCAAAGCTCCCAACACTATCTCTCTTTCCCCTTCTTCGTTCAAGAGTTTATGGAAGTACGACTGCCATCTCTGTTTAATGAGGGTCTTCTCTACCAATACTTTTCCATGCTCGTCCTTAATGCACTTTACTTGATCCACATCGCGTGCCCTTTGATCCTGCACCCTGGATAGCTTGAATAATTTTCTATACTTGTCTTTCTCTTCTTGTACAACATAAAGGCGTTCAAAAGCTGTCATTTTTGCCGTCGAAACCGCCGACTTTTCCTCCTTCCTCGCTATCTTATAAAGTTCCCTATTCGTCCACTTCTCCACCTCATCCTTGCTTTCTATCAGCTTTGCGTATGCTATCTTCTTTGCTTCCACCTTCCCTTGCACTTCTCCATTCCATCACTAGTCCCCTCGATGCCGGCCACGACTACCTGTCGAGACTCCCAACACTTCCTTTACTACAATCCTAATACAACTAGCCGTCCTATCCCACATAGTGCTCGCATCCCCACTACTATCCCAGGCCCCCATATCCTTCAATTTCTCTCCCATCTCTAGGGCACTAGCCGTGGTCAAACTCCCCCATCTGATCCTAGGTCGGTCATTCCCGACCCTCTTCTTCCTCGTTATCTTGATCCCTAAATCCATCACTAGGAGATTATGTCGGATCGTAAGGTTATCGATCAGGATGACCTTATAGTCTTTGCATAGGCCTTTATCATCCTTCCTAAGGAGTAAAAAAATCTATCTAAGTCTTAGCCACCACACTCCGGAAGGTTACCAAGTGGTCCTCCTTTTTTGGGAAATTCGAATTGGCTATCACCAACCTAAAAGCTCTTGCGAAATCCAAAAGTGAGACTCCTCCTCCATTTCTGTCCCCGAAGCCAAAGCCTCCATGCACATCATCATATCCTCCCGAAATAGGCCCGATGTGCCCATTAAAATCCCCTCCCACGAAAAGCTTCTCAGTAGGCGGTATGTCTCCCACTAACTCATCCAAATCCTCCCAAAAACGCCTTTTATCCTCCTCGCTTAAGCCCGCTTGCGGCGCATAAGCACTAATAATGTTCAACGTGATCCCTTCAACGACTACCTTAATCGACATCATCCTATCAATGACTCTCCTAACCTCCACCACTTGATCCCTTAAATTACTGTCTACTAAAATGCCTACCCCATTCCTATACTTCGATCTACCAAAGAACCACAACTTATACCCATCTACCTCTTTAGCTTTAGAACCTACCCATTTGGTCTCTTGTACACAAGCTATATTAATCTTCGTCTTCTTTATAATTTTAACTAGCTCTATGGATTTTCCTGTCAACGTTCCAATGTTCCAAGAACCTACTCTCAGTCTAGATGCTCCTTTAACCCACTTACCCCTCCTAACCCTAGTCCCCATCCCCGTTCCCGTCCCTGAGCGAGAACATGACCCTAGTCTACCCTTACTATCCAAAGCTATGAAAACACGTATGAACTAATAAATTATTCAAAGATTTAAAGTCAGCAAAATGTAACTACAATTGTATGAGCAAGGAATAGATAGGGAAAGATATGGAAATCGGAGGTACCAACTCCAGTTGAAATGAACCTGGTTGCCGCCGAAAAACACTGTTCACTTTGGAGTTACTCTACACGCCGGAGTGATTGTCCACGTCGGCTTGCCAAGGTGCTGTTCACAATGACCTTTAGGTTGTTTGGATAGCATATCTAAGCGAGATTACGAATCTGAATTACTCACTCAAATCGTCCGATTCCCCTATTGATCAGTCAACCCCAAGACACTGCGACTGTAGCAACGAAGACTATGAGATCTGAAATGCTTGACTGGCTCCAAACCGAAAGGCCTAAAATTGTGAGATGCCTGTATTCATTGGAGTACGATAAGGTACTGAACACGGAAAACGCGAATAATACTAATGATCTATAGAAGTAGAAAGAAAAGTAGAAAAGGGAATGTAAGGGTTTGCTATAAACTCAGAAACCAATGCAGAAGCTTCAGAAAAATTGTTGGTGCTTGGTATCAATTTGGTGGATCTCAAAGTTGCCCAAAATTGTGAGATGCCAGTGTAAATGAGCTGCTGCTTGCCGCCGATTTGCCTGAAGACGAAGGGAGAATACCGAGGAGACCGTTTTGATCCCTGTATTCATAGATAGTAATTGGAGTCTTTTCCTATGGCGGAGTTTCGGAAAGTGACAGTAATCGGAGCCGGTGTATCCGGTCTTGTGACGGCGCGTGAGCTACAAAGAGAAGGTCACCGAGTTGTAGTATTCGAGAAATCGAACCAAATCGGTGGTCTATGGGTTTACAATCCTCGAGTTGAGACCGATCTGCTCAGTCTCAATCCGAACAGAGATACTTTTTCATAAAAGAACTCAAAATTCTTTAGATGTATCATCATTTTGAACAAGAAACATAATGCATGTAAAACAAGAGAAATCATTGACAATAACCAAAGTATTATCTTTTTTTTCCTACCAATGCTAGAGGACCACAAAGATTCATTTGACATAGCTGCAAAGGTTTAAAAGCAGATACAATATTTTTTGAAGTAAAGGAGTTTCTAATTTGCTTACCCATTTAGAAAGCATCATAGATGTGATCCTTTGTATAGTCTAGTTTAGGTAGTTCTAGAATCAGTTCATGTTTAGCTAACTTTTCAACGAGACACATGCTTGTATGATCAAGTTTTTATATCAAATCCAAGGATCTCCTGATATTGAGACTAAGCATATATTATAATTAAGTTTTTGCTAGTGTTTAGAACATATATATATTTTTATCTCTGCTTTCGGGTAATAAGGCTTTTCCTGTTTTGTCTTAATGATGTAATCTATCTTTTAAATCTTACCTCAAGTTCTGAGTCACTTAGTTAACTTATGTTCAACAGATTATTTAATCCTTTCACAAGATAAATATAAGTAATATTACAAGAATCATTAAAACTAATATTTCCTATATCAATCACTATCTCCCTCCACCCAGCCCGCGTTAAAGGAGAAGACTATCAAAGCGGGAAAAGAAAGAGGGAAGGGGGAGCAACATCTTATTCTCTTCGCGAGAACTTTCGAATCGTAGAAGCATTCAGAGTTGTCTCCAAAGCTTACTATTCCTCCATCAAAATCAACAACAAATTTGAACAAAATTTTGTTGCTTGTTATGTGATTTGAACACACACTATCAAGCTATCATTTTTCTTTTGACTTCTTCTTGTGGTGTTCTTACAAGACAGAGTAATTACTTTATTTTAGGTACTAAGGGGTTGTTTATTTGGGAACAAGTTATTCCAAAATTAATTATCCTGGGATTAGCTATTTTGTGATAAGTTATCCCATCATGTATATGAGATAACTTATTCCATCATTATGGTATAAATAGTGGGATAAGTTATTCCAAACTTGGTAGCCAAACAAGATACTAAAATTTTATTCCTGAATTATTTTTTATCTCAAGACTATTTATTTTTATTGCTCATGCCAAACGATCCCTAAAGTTGTCTTAAGTCCTTTGGGTTAGACTTTAATTACTTGCACTGCCTCTTTCTCTCCTTCTAACCAATATCCAACTCCCCACTCATACAACTAAGCAACTGAAACTTTAACTCGATTCTTATTTCTGCTTTTTCCCACAAAGACACCATTTATTATAGGAATGTGTTCGAAAATAAAATAAAAATAGAAAAAATAACGTAAAAAGAAGATAATCCATGAAACGATTGAACTTTGAGGTAGTCTATAAAAAAAATCAAAGGCCATAAAACTATAAATTATTTTATCGAATTATATTGAATATGTTGTTGTTGTTGTTGAATATTAGAATTCATTTAAAATGAGTTTTGTTTTGTGTTGGCTATGAATGAATCAATTTTCTTTTGATTGAGTAGAAATTTTATTTGGACCAATTAATAAAGGGTGTATGTTTAATTAAAATTAATTAAATATCATATAGTTATGTTGTTAATAAAATGGCAATTTAAACCTAAATAACTATGCCTACCACACATCATATTCGATCATGACTCCAACTCAGACCACTTTAGCCATGTCATGGGCTTTGCCATGGCAAGATGTTAACGTTACCCAATAATACCCCTCACAAATACCTGCCTCATGCAACATGCTGCTCTTGGTAATCGACCCATAACCTAGGCTCTAATACCACTTATTAGGATCAAGTGCTTACCATGATGCCAAAAGTTATAACTGATAGTAAAAGAAATAATTTTATTTCTTAACTAAATTCATCAAGCAAGTGTCATGTTTGATCATGACTCCGACCTTGGCCACCCTAACTCCCTCGTGATCTTTGTCATAAACAGAATATTGGCGTTACACAATAATAGCTTACTCGCCAATAATATCCCTGATAGCAACGTAGTTCCTTGTATCCAATACATGAAATTTTTTCTTACGCAAGTATAACTTTCTGCATAAGTCCACATAATTCCTTTTTTGGAAGTATTTCATTCATTAGTGAAACAATCATTTCCTCCTTTACACCGAAGCGTTGAGATGAGCCTTAATTCTCTATATCAGTGTTTTATCTTCACATTCATCTTCATGTGATTGATAGATGAAATATATTCTTATGTGGTTGAATTAGGATACCTAATTAGTTAACTAAGTAATTTAAAATAACTCAATTTTAAGGGCTTACTAACCTAATAGTTTTTAAGAACGAGTTCTTAATTAATTTTAAGAGGAGAGTGTTAAGCACATGTTAGAATTCGTTAACAATTTCAAATTCTAACACAAGTATAAATCACTCAATTGTGAATCCAATATACTTAAATATATATTCTTTTAAAATAATGAATTGTTATTTGAGTTTTTAGAAAGATGAATGTTTTATAACAAGTTTTAGAAACTTATAAAATTAATTTCCTTGGCTTCATGAAGTGCCACTTAAACTAAAATGTTAACCTCGAACTTATTTTTTCTAATAGGAAACTACTATAATAGCAAAAAACAACTGAAAAATAGTTAATCAAACCAGGTGATTCTAAGATGGTGGAAAACACCATGTTGCCCAAATTGATGATACTATGAGATCTACGGAAAAGAGGAAATTGTATCAAAAATGGAGGAAAGATGTCCTACAATCTACTGGTTCAGTGTAAACACTAATATTTGGAGGCCGGTGAAAACAACGTATCTAAATCTACATCATCTTCCAAGTAAGTGGCCAGACGCAATGGAAGGGTATGTACAAAGTATCTCTCACAATATTGAAGTAGAGCCAATGTTTATAAAGTAGCAATTAGCTAATATTTGGAGGCTGGTGAAAACAACATATCTAGATCTACATCATCATCTCCTAGTAGGTGATCAGACACAATAGAATTTTTGAAGAAATACAAGTCCAAATTATACTATTCAGCTATCACATGAAAGCCACTTGAAAAAGGCATCCTAAAATGCAATTTCGATGGTGCATCAGAATCGTATTCAGGATTTCGAGAGGATGAATGCACTATTACGAAAGGTGGATCTAAAATATAAATTTGATCGATTTGACATTTAGGTTCTTATCACTAAAAATCAATTAAATTTTAAAATTATATATCCAAAACTAATTCCTATCTATTTCAAATAGTAACTTTTTTATATATATAGTTATATTCCATGCTGAAGGTGTTGAGATCAGTTGAACCCATTGATTGTATGTTATATCATATAGTACTACTAGTTTTAATATACACATTTGGTTTAATTACATACAAATTTTACAGTGCTAAAAAAATAGTAATTTCCAATGTGACAAACCTGAAAATTTTGAAAGATTAAAGAATTTTTTTTTAGTTAAAACGCAAAAAGTGCTACCAATAATCACTTAGAGAGGTGTTACCTAATTTTAGAAAGAAAAATAAAACAAGATAGATATAAGATTCAAATTTTTAACCTCATTTAGAGAGGTGCACCCAATCTTACATTATATGATACTTCGAGTGTGGGTTCACATATTTACATTTAAATATTTTTTTAAAAATATAACACTACTATATATGATTTCGAGAGAAGAACATGGATTCACGTGAACCCGGTGACCCCCCTCTGCATACGCCTATCAATGGGTAATTTTACGTAGAAGTTCTTATGGTTATTGTTTAAGAGACTGTAAAGGGGATTTCGTCTATGCTCAAGGGTGTAAAAATTCAAACCGACTTCAACAAAGTCAAAATTGGCAAGATTAAAAAGTAAGAGGAATTCAACTTGGAGAAGTAAACTAAATATGGAGGAATTCAACTTGGAGAAGTAAACTAAATATGGAGGAATTCAACTTGAAGAAGTAAACTAAAGATGGAGGAATTCAACTTGGCAACGTAAACTAAATATGGAGAATTCAATTTGCTCAAGTAAACTAAAGAATTTAAAAGAAGCATGCAGAAGATTGGAGATAACTTCAAGTTGCCATATTTGAATTAAGAGTAGCAAAGTTTGAAAGGAAGTTAAAAACCTTGTCTAGAAATCTCCTCCACCGCCACAAATCCATCTATAAATAAATATGACCCTTTTTTCATTCTATGTATGAGTTAATGTAAGAAAGTATGCAAGTGATAATGCATTAGAGAAGAAAAAATAGAGAGCAAAGCTCTTATGGAAAAGTGAAGTGTCGAAGCACTTATTGTGAGAAAGTTGTGAGAGTTTTATTTTGTGTATGTAATATTTTGCTCCTTGTGTAATAAAAATATTATTTTGGTCCACTACGCTTCTAACAAGTGGTATCAGAGTGTAACACCCCTCAAACATTTTCCCTAAGATTCGGACCCTTCTTGTATATGGGTAGGGTCGAACTCAAGTATTGTGAAGTATATGCATGAGTTAAGATGAGTCCCTGAGAAATTAAGCAGTGTTAGAGGTGATGTGGGGTCACAAAGGACCCCTAGGCCCAAGCTATGTCCAAAAGATTCGTCGTGACTAAGTTTTAGGATGAGTTCGTATAAGGGGTCGACTTCTAACGACCCTACCTTTTGAAAGACGATAATCTGGGTGGCCCACGACCTATTAAATTAAAGGTCGTCGAGTCTTCTTTCCAACGCCACCAAGAATGTAATTTTTGAAGATCGGAGTCAAAAGATAAGACGATCCTAAGACGAACTAGCCCGACATGAATTTTAGGCCTGGGTTGCAACTGCTGGGAATTTGAGGCTTGGCGCCGCAGTGGAGCGATGCGCCACTATCGCGCCAGGAATACGCCTCAGTAGTTTGGTCCTTGGCACGGCGCGCCACTATGAGATGTGCAGGGTTTTCAAGCCTATTTTCCAAAACCCAAAAAATATGGCCTTGGCGCTGTAAGGGCGCGACGCGCCACTATCGCGCCAAGAACATGCCTCAGTAGTTTGGTCCTTGGCGCGGCACGCCACTAACAGATGTGCAAGTTTTTAGGCCTAATCGACCTGGCGCTGCAATGGCGCGATGCGCCACTATTGCGCCAGAGCGTTTTCAGCCTATTTTTCAGAATTTTGAAAAAAGGGCAATTTGAGAATTATCCCAAATTATATATACTCGAGCCTTGGGCGTTTTGGGACCATTTTCAGCCTCTCTCTCTCTCTAAAAAGCCCTAGAAAATTTCTCTCTTCTTCTTCTTCTCTAAGTCCTTCTTCAACAAGGAATTGTTTCAAGAACTTCAAGACTCCAAGTTTCCATTGAAGACCCAACAACAAGGTTTCTTCAAGAATCTATTCTAAGGTATGTAAGGCTACTCAAAGCATGAGTTGAGTCCACCCATGTGCCCTACTCTTCTTTGGGGTTAGATGTCTATGAGAATGGAGTTTTTTGATATGGTTTATGTTTGAATAAGTCTTGTCTCCTATTAATTTGATTCTTATTGTGTTGAAGTTGTTGAGCTAATAATTTCTAAAACCTTCATGTTAGCATGAGTGATGGAGATGGTTTGTTAATATGCTCGGTTGATTTCCTTAACCATGCGATTATGTTGAATGTGTCAATTTCCTTAAATGTGTTATGCCTTTTGAATTGTTGGTTTAAAACCTTAGAGTGTGATGAGTCATAAGGAGGTGATAAATGAGGAGAGGAAAGGTTTGTTATGTTTGTGGGAGGTGATAAATGCTTATTTAAATTAGGCTTGATTGAGTTGATTGGAGGATAGAATTGACGAGTGGACAAGGTCCTAAATGAGACTTGCCATTATGACTTGATTGAGTTGAAATGAGAATAGAGTTGATGAGTTGGAAAAATTCTAAATGAAACTAGCCGTGAGGGCTTGTTTGAGATGATTGGAGGGAGTCTTATGAGCATGGAGTCATGGGAGGAGTATCGAGCACCGAAGCGGGTGAGAGTATAGTCCATACTCGAACCCCAGAAACTACGCCGCTAATGTAGGTAGGGATGGAACCGTTAAAGTCGGATGCTTCCCGTGGGATCGAACCGTTAAAGTCGGATGTTTCCTATTTTATTGTCCTGAAATGATAAGACTTGACTAATCGATGAAATCCATGATTAGGGAGGCGTTCATGCCCTGGCAAGGTATGGACGGACGTGGCAACAACTTCTGATTGTTGTACTATCACTGGCTCATAAGTGATGGTTGTCGGATAAGAGAAACTCCCATTTAGGTCTTGATAGTGCTCCGAGTCAGTTGAGTTGAGTGGCATATGAATTGGTCCCGTCTAAACCATTTCTTGTTAGACTTAGGACACTTGAGTGAGTTGTCACTTGTTTATGAGTTGAGATTTCCGAGTTGGTTGATCATTTTTTGATGTTGTTTTATTCGGCCATTTTACATACTCGTACATTCCACGTATTGATGCCATTTGGCCTGCATCGTTTTATGATGCAGATACAGGTACCAGAAATCATCAACCGACGCACCGTTGAAGATCTACACACTTCCAGCTACTTAGTAAGTCCTCCTAGTTTCCGGAGGATGTTGAACTCCCTGTATAGTTTTTGTGTTGTTTCCTTTATTTCGATTGTTGGTAGCCATGGGGCTTGTCATTGGCACCTCCTAGACTTTGATAGAGGCTTCATAGACTAGAGTGTGGGGAGGTTGGACTGTTATTTTGAGGAGTCTTATTATATTTGTTTGTTGAGTTGATAGTGTTTGGCCTTCGGCCCCCATAATGTGAATAGTGTGTTTATGATTTAATCCTCCTTTGAGTGAATGTGATTGAATGATAGTGCGACTGAATTAGGTGGTTCGCTTGAAGGTCAGAAATGGCTTTCGAGTGCCGGTCACGTCTAAGGCACCCTCCCGGGACGTGACACAGAGCTGAGGTTTTATCACACCATAATGTCAAATATGTTTCAGTTTCAAGTCTCAAAATTAACAAAATCAAATTATGGCAATTGGAGTATCCAAATAAAAGTCCTACTTAGTGCAATTGATTTTTGGGATCTAGTTGAAATCGATTACGATGTACCAATAAATGCAGCAGCTGAGGCGGCTCTATAAATAAAGAAAAATGAGTTCTGAAAAAAAATTGAGAAAGAAATAGCAAAGCGTTGAACGCAATTCATCAAATTATTAATGAATCAACCTTTGAAAAAATCTCTGATGCAAAGACATCAAAGAAGGCATGGGAGATTTTGCAAAAATCTTTTCAAGGAGTAGAAAAGGCGAAAAGGGTACGTTTGAAAACCCTTAGAGCTAAATTTGAAACGTTGAAAATAAAAATGCTAGAAAGCATGGATGATTATGTCACCCGAATTAAATCAGTGGCAAATGAGATGAAAAGGAATGGAGAAGTTCTTGATGATGTTAGAATCATGGAAAAGATTTACGGTCACTGGCACGTAAATTTAATTACGTGGTTGTTTCCATCAAAGAATCAAAGGATCTATCACAAATATCCTTTGATGAGCTTGTGAGTTCTCTTCAAGCCCATGAGCAAAATATGAAGCAGAGTGATAATTCTGAAAGTCTGGATCAAGATTTGCAAAGCAAGTTATCCATAACTGAAGGCGAAACGAGCAACACCTCAGCACAAAGTTCAAACAACTGTGGAGGATATAGAGGTAGAAATAGAAATGGTCGTGGACAATGTGGACGAGGTAATCAACTATATGACAGAGGACAGTCAAGTGAAGACTATCATGCCACAAGTCTTCGACGAGAAGCTCGAGGCAGAAGCAGAGGTAGAGGCAGATCTCAACAGGAATATAAATTTCAAGTACAATGCTATAATTATGATAAATATGGTCACTATAGATATGGGTGTAGATCAGCTCCTAAATATGAAGAAAGAAGCCATATAATAGTTGTTGAAGATCAAAATAGAGAATCTCACATATTCCTCACCTTCAAGGCTGATGAAAAATCCAAGAAGAATATCTGGTATTTGGATAGTTGCGTAAGCAATCATATATTTGGTCAAAATGAGTTGTTTTCTGAATTGGATGAATATGTTAATGGTAAAGTAACCTTTGGCGATGAATCACAAGTTTCTGTCAAAGGAAAAGGCAAAATCAGAATTACTTAGAAAAATGGGGAAAAGAAATCTATTTTTGATGTCTACTATGTACCGGCTTTGAAAAGCAACATCATCAGCCTTGACCAGTTTTCTAAAATAGGATACGAAGTGCAGATAAAGGATTGCCTAATGACCTTAAGAAACAAAAATAAAGAATTTGTTCCCAAGGTTAAAATGATGCAAAATCGCTTATTTACTATTAATATCGAGTCTGGCGATGTGAAGTGCATGAAAACATCTATAAAAGATGACTCGTGGCTTTGACACTTGAGATATGGACATCTTGAATTTTCTGGTCTAAAGTTGTTAGCAAAAGAAAAAATAGTGAACGGTCTGCTAGAAATAAATTCAACTGATCAACTATGTGAAGCCTACATCAAAGGAAAACGACACTAACAAAGTTTTGAAGTTGAAAAGTCCAGAAGAGCTAGAAGACCACTCGAGATTGTGCACTCGGATTTAGCTGGTCCATTTGACATACCAGCACTTGGTGGAAACAGGCATTACCTAACTTTTATTGATGATTACAGTAGAAAAAATTGGGTATATATTTTAAAAGAAAAATCATAAACTCTTGAAAGATTCAAAGAGTTTAAAACGATGGTGGAAAAACAAAGTGGGTATTATCTGAAGATACTCAAGTCTGATAGAAGAGGTGAATACACTGCAAATTTATTTGAAGATTTCATTAAAGAGCATGGAATTATTCATCAGTTGACAGTTAGATATACACCTCAACAAAATGGAGCCACAAAAAAAAAATTATACCATTCTCAACATGACAAGGAATATGGTGAAAGGTAAGAATTTACCAAGAAATTTTTGGGCCAAAGCTGTTTAATGTGCAGTTTATTTATTGAATCGTTGTCCAACAAAGAGTGTACAATATATGACACCAAATGAAGCATGAAATGGTCAAAATCCTAGAGTTGGACATCTCAAGATATTTGGTTGTATTGCATATGCTCATGTTCCTGAACATTTAAAAAAGAAGCCGATGATAGAGGAGAAAAGGGCATCTTCATTGGATATGATAAAAGAAGCAAAGCTTACAGGTTATACAATCCTCTCACTAAAAAGGTCATCATCTTAATAGATATTGAGTTTGACGAAGCTGATTATTGGAAATGAAGTGAAGAAGAAAGGAAAGTTGAAGGATTATTCTTCCGTGATGAAGATGATAATGATTTTGTTGATCAAAATGAACAAGGTGACGGAAAAAGTCCATCACAAAGCCCTGTTGCAACAACTCCTTCAACATCTGCATCACCAAGTAGCAGCATCTTAAATGAAGCTCCAACAAAAATGCGTACGTAGTCTTTGTGAGGTCTATGATGATACTGATCCCATATAGACAACTCTCGACTATTCCATATTCTGTTTAATGGCTGAATGTGATCCAGTAACATATGAAGAGGCAACTGAAGAAGTTAAATGGAAGAAGGCAATGGACGAAAGAATTGCTGCCATCGAAAGAAATGACACATGAAAGCTAACAAGTCTGCTAGAAGGGCATAGTCGTATCAGAGTCAAATGGGTGTATAAGACGAAAACCAACAAAGAAGGAAAAATGGATAAGTGCAAAGGAAGGCTCATTTCAAAAGGCTACAAACAAAAATATGGAGTAGATTATGATGAAGTGTTTGCTCTGGTCGCAAGGATTGATACCGTAAGGCTTCTCACAGCAATTGCAATACAAAATCAATGAAAGATTTATCAAATAGATGTGAAGTCTGTATTTTTAAATGTCTACCTGGATGAAAAATTTTATATCGAGTAGTTGCCTGGATACATAAAGTAAGGACATGAAGATAAAGTCTACCATCTGAAGAAAGCTTTGTCTGGATTAAAGCAAGCTTCGCGAGCATGGAATACCAAAATTGATGAATATTTTCAGAAGAATGGATTCTTGAAAAGCCCAAATGAGCATGCATTATACACGGAAAAAAATAAGGCTAATGACATCATGATTGTGTGTCTATATGTGGATGATATGATTTTCACCGAAAACAATGCAGGTATGATCAATGACTTTAAGAAAGTTATGACTAAAGAATTTGAATGACAGACATTGGTGAAATGTCATACTTTTTTGGAGTCGAAGTAAAACAAATGAGAAATAACATATTTATGTCGCACAAGAAATATGTGGAGCAAATTCTGAAAAAGTTCAGAATGCAAGATTGTAAGCCCGTAGCCTCGCCAGCAGAACTAGGCATGAAGTTAAGTGTTGACTCAACAAGCGAGCCAGTTAATTCAACTTTCTTTAAAAGCATGATTGAAAGTTTAAGGTATTTGACTATCTCGCGGCCATATATTATGTACGCAGTTGGACTGGTTAGCAGATTTATGAAAAAGCCAAAACAAGATCATTGGATTGACGTAAAGAGAATTTTGAGATACATTAAAGGTACGGTGGATCATGGTCTCTTTTATACACACTTCAAAAATTTGAAGTTGGTTGGTTACTCAGACAGTGATTATGGGGGAGACTTGGATGATCGAAAAAGCACGTTCGGATATTTATTCCATCTTGGCTTAGCAACATTTTTATGGTCATCAAAGAAACACAAATTGTTGCTCTTTCAACATGTGAAGCAGAATATATAGTCGTGACAGCATGTACCTGTCCAGCAATTTGGTGGAAGAATATTTTGAAAGAATTGTCTTTTGCTCAAGAAGATCCGATCACAATTTATGTTGAAAACAAATCTACCATATCACTTGCGAAGAATCCGGTGTCACACAGTCGAAACAAGCACATCGATACAAAGTATCATTCTATTCGTGAACAAGTGAAGAAAAAAATAATGGAGTTAGTCTATTGTCACACAGAAGACCAATTAGCAGATATATTTACGAAGCCGTTGAAAGCAGGCATTTCCACATTCTCAAAGAGAAGCTTGGAATGAAAAGTTCGGTTTGAGGGAGAGTGTTAAAATTCAAACCGACTTCAACAAAGTCAAAATTGGCAAGATTAAAAAGTAGGAGGAATTCAACTTGGAGAAGTAAACTAAAGATGGAGGAATTCAACTTGGCAACGTAAACTAAAGATGGAGAATTCAATTTGCTCAAGTAAACTAAAGAATTTAAAAGAAGCATGCAGAAGATTGGAGATAACTTCAAGCTTCCATATTTGAATTAAGAGTAGCAAAGTTTGAAAAGGAAGTTAAAAATCTTGTCTAGAAATCTCCTCCACCACCACAAATCCATCTATAAATATATATGTCCCTTTTGTCATTCCTATGTATGAGTTAATGTAAGAAAGTGTGCAAGTGATAATGCATTAGAGAAGAAAAAAAAGAGAGCAAAGCTCTGATGAAAAAGTGAGCACTTATTGTGAGAATTTTATTTTGTGTATATAATATTTTGCTCCTTATGTAATAAAAATATTATTTTGGTCTACTACAGTTCCAACAAAAGAAAAGAAGTCCATGAAGCTAACAATATTTAAGTAGAAGCAATTGCTATAAAGAAGCAATTTATCATTGTATTACCATGGCCTCAATAAGGAATTTATTGAAACTTACTCTTTATTATTAGTAAAGATTCTCTCAGGCATATGAGAAATACCTTGGCACATTTCTGCTCTATTTGCGGATCTAGTTGGGGATATTAATTCTCTAGCTCTACACTTTCATGTTATAATTCAACATGTATATAGGGAAGGGAATACTTTGATTGATTACATGACTAGTTTAGATATGGAAAGTGAAGGAAGATTGAGCTTCTCCACTTTCACAGACCAACAATCCAACCAAGGAAGATTCTAAAACTAGAGAAACAGTTAGTGCCCAATTTAAGGATCAAAAATAGGATTATGCAGCATCATAATAACTGCAGGTAAAAGACGAGCTCCTCTTCATATGATTGTTTGAAACACTTGAGAAGCCCCCAACCAATCATAAACTGGATACTTTCAGATCAAAGGGACTAGTCAAGCAAAGGTGCAACTTGAAAGTCCTGACACCCAAAAATTATCATAGTGAAAAAAATTGTGGCTATGTCATTTAACTATTGCCATAATTTTTTTATAACTTGAAGCAACATGAAAGTCCTGACACCCAAAAAATAAAATCAAAAAGATAAATAAATTTTTTGATCTATTTGATCATTTTCTAACCTTTCAAGTTCTAAGGTTTGTATAAATAAACAGTTATAAAATATTCTAATAAAATAGGATCCTTAACATATATACGTAATAATATTGTTTTGTAAACTTTCCAATTTAAGAATTTAAATTCATTTAATTATTCAAGTTTAAAGTTTGATGTTTATTAAATAACTATTGTCTATTAGAAAAATAGTTTTGTTCAACAAAAACTTTTATATATAAAAACAAATTTGTAAAAAAAAGCTTTTGTATTACAAAAACTTGCAGAAATAATAAACAACAAAATTTCTCGCAAGTTTTCAAAATTAGAAATTAAAACTAGTAATGAAAACATAATTTGTAAGAAAAAAACAAAAATAATATTGAAAAGAAGAAAATCGAGTCCACTAAATGCACAATGTGTCTTTAAGAAAATAATTCCCCCTCAAATACCCACAGTTAATAGAAGATATCCTCCTAGGATAGAACAATCTTCTCACCGGCGTGCCGGTACCTAAAATTATGATTAAGAAGAACTTTAGAAATTCATTGTTTAAAAATGAGAGGAAAATCCTCTATTTATAGACAACAAATGGTAGTGTGAACAAGTGCTTATTGTGCCTTATCAAAAAAGTCACAACCTTTCAGAAAAATCACAACTTTTTAAAAAAATCATAACTCTTCGTAAAAGTCACAACTCTTTATTTTCCATCCACGACTTTCAAAACCCAACAATAACAACAAGTCTAATGAACATTTTTAATGTCAAGTTTCAAATGATAAAATAGAGCATATGAGTTTGAAATAACGGTGTAAGATTGTGACTTGATATAAGTCATTACATTGATGGTGCACTAAGAATATTGTCACCGAAATACAATCATGACCATATCTTGATCCATTGATCATAACTCACTGAAGCTATAATTCCTTTAGCAGGTGAATCTGCTAATGAAGTAACTATATCATCATGTGCATTATATGACGAAGTTATGTTGCTCTGGTAGACCGGATTCCACAACTCCAAGAACTGCAACAACATTCGACATGTATCAAAATATATCGAGACATTACTCAATCCAAGTCTACGAAGAACTTATATATGAGTCCCAACACTTGAGCAAAATATGTCCAAGTTGTGCTAAGCATACCTTATTGGAACCAATTACCACCATTTGAGCGTACGCGGGGTGAAAAATGCACGACTGAAACTTATTCTCACCGGAGAACAATTCAAATATACATTTTCCATCACTAATAGACCATATTCGTGCACTATCTTCGCTCACAGATGCCAAGTAATTCCCAGTTCTATCCCAACAGATTGAACTAACGTTGTTAACATGTCCCTATAAATCAAAGAAAATAAAATCACATTCATACAACATGTAAGAGATTTATAACAAGTTTGTCCAATGATTAAGAATAAGCATCTTACTTGTACCCTTTTCTGGATGTTATTAGTCTCGATATCAAAAATATTTATAATATTTTCGGTAGAACTTGCCAAAAGATTCCCAAGTTGAGGTTGAAATCTAACTTGTTTACTCCCTCCCTACATTTATACCAAGAGCAAATCATCAATACAAATTTTTATAATGAATAATAGCTAAATTGAAATGGAAACAACTAATTAACAAATTACGAAGTCTCCGCTTGTCAAATAGAGCTACTTCTTTATCAACATCTAAAAATAAGAAAAAATGGAAGGAAGTAGAGACACCAACCTTAAGAATAAGTTGGCAATTAAGCCTATTGACATCCCACAATCTAATTTCATTTTTGTGATCGCAAGAACTGAGAAGACCGTCCTTTGTTGGGTGATAATCTACGGACATTACATGCCCATCATGTCCATCAAGGTTTCGATAAGTCTTGCTAGGCTGGGTAATGACAAATTGGTGACATATATGTGCAATATTATGGTTGTAATAGACACAAATCAATTCAAGAAATTGTAGCAATAGAGGTACTTACCTCAGCTGCATCCCATATCTTCACAGTTTTGTCAAAGGAAGATGTTGCAAACATCATTGAGTTTGGTCTAAAACGGACATCTGTAATACCCTGAGTATGACCTTCTCTACTACTAAAACTGTTATTTCCCAACTCCCAAATCAGAACCTAAACATACATCGCGGTACAAATTCATTACCAAGAGAAGTTGAGATAAAAATATATTTCTGTTGAAAATAAATTAGGCAAACCTTCATATCGCGTCCCGCAGTAGCCAAAAACTCTCCTTGTGTATTGAAGTGGCAACATAAAGGCTTGATATTTGTTGTGCAAAAGTTACGAATCTGTTTAAAAGAGATGCCTGTAAAGCAATATAAAGTCAATTATATTGGGGTAAAGTTATTTCCTCAATAAAAGAATATTGGATAGCTAGGTGAGTATTAACCCTAACAAAAGATATGTACATATATACCTTTTCGTTTAGCTCTTTCCATCCATGTACAGGTTGAATTACTTTGACTTCCGTTGCCAGTGACAATAGCTCTGTCTTTCACAACCTACAACTCAGGTATATATATATTACATGTGCAAGAATAAGGTATAATTTATTCTCAAAAAAATGATGATGTATCTCAGTAGGGGTGGCAAATGAAACGGGGGATTCAGATATGGATTGATCAAAGAATCAGGTGAAAATATATAAAATATTCGATTTGACTCATACTTGATATGGATAAAAATGAATAAACTCAATGGATAATATATATGAAGTACTTTCAAATTACAAGATTTTTTTCTTATTTTTATTCTCTGTTTATGTGTGTTTGGTATGAAGAAAAAATATTTTCATGTATTCCTAGAAAATATTTTTCTGATTTAAGGAAAGTTTTGAATTTATTTCCCCATACTTTATATATGGAAGTAATTTTTCTTAAATTAGAGAAAAATAGATCCATTTGAAAAAATATTTTTCAAAACATTAAAATCAACCAAAAATAAAAAAATTGAAAAATATATTTCTTCATATCAAACACACCCTTAATAAGTGTACTTTTTAGAGGTTCTTACAGTACCGTTGCATATTTAAAGGGAGGGCAATCGATGGGTACTCATGAATTATCCATATTTTATGATGGAAAATGTGGATTAATCCATTTTAAATGATTGGATAATCAACCCATTTAAAATGGATTGAATCGATTGAATAACCATAAATTTTACTCATTTTATCTAGTGAAATGGAAACACAAACACATGAATGAATTTAAGAAGTAGATGAAGAAAGTTGATCTTACTAATGCCGGAGTACTCAATGGAGTTTTTCTCTTTTTTCCGCTCTGCATTACAGGTTGCTTTCCATATCTTCCTGTAGGAGCTATTGTTTGTTGATATGCTAATAAATTCCCCAAGTTTCTTTGATTTGATTCAGCATACACCTATCCAATGTCAGAAGATGAAGAAAAAAAAAGAATAAGAATTAGAAAAAAAATTCGATCAATACGCTTGTGGTCGGGCCCTTTTCCGAACCTACGCATAGCAGGAGTTTTAGTGAGATAGCTTATTATATTTTGTTTCTCAATCCCTAAAAGCGAAATGATAACTTGAGTATTATATTCAACTTACTCGTGCATTTTTTCCACTCGATTCACCTTGAGTGCCACTATTTCTAAAACTTGCAAGGGTACGTTTGAACTTATTAGCATAGTATTCAGCTGCTCCATCGGGTAATGTATTTTGTTGAGGAAATAATATTGCTCTCGGAAACTGTTCCTTTTGAGTGTGCACTGGCCATTGTTGATGAGGTGCTTGTTGGAGAGATCTATTGTTCCCTGCAGGTACAAAAAATCAAAAAGAAATTTAACAATTAGAAAAGAACTTATCATGCAATTAATGAAGAGCACTCATCACACCAATTATATTGCTACATCTAAGTTTTAAAGTTTGTTTATTTCATACTTTCTTCCATGTTAGTTTCAACTTGAGTTTATGCTCAAACTACACTAGTTGGAATTCAAACTCAATTAGACAATTAATCTTATCTGTCAAAGATGGCAACTCAATTTCAATTTTAAAACTATCTAATTTGGACCCAACTTGCATTCACATATGCAAGATTGTTCTTATCAACTTGAAGTCATCATCCTTGTCAAATTGAACACAACTTTATCATCCTTGTCAAGTTGAACACAACTTCTAGTTATGGCAATATTAGGCAAGCCATGATTCTAGGATCTTCCAAATGGTGGCTTAACTTTCTTATAAATAGGCATGAATATGTAAGTGTTAGAGAAATGGAAATTGTAAGAAAGTGTGTAAGAAAGAGTGCATTAGAAAAGAAAAAATAGAGAGCAAAGTTCTTATGAAACAGTGAGGTGCCGAAGCATTTATTGTGAGAAAGTTGTGAGAGTTTTATTTTGTGTGTGTAGTATTTTGCTCCTTGTGTAATAAAAATATTATTTTGATCCACTACACTTTCAACAAGTGGTATCTGAGCTTTGGTTTTATACACGCCACGATATCAAATATGTTCCAGTTTCAAATCCCAAAATTAACAAAATCAAATTATGGCAACTAGAGTATCTAGATGAAAGTCCTACTTGGTGCAATTGATTGTTGGGATCTGATTGAAATCGGTTACGATGTACCGACAGATGCAACAGCTAAGCCGGCTCTATCAAATGAAGAAAAATGAGTGCTGGAAAAAAATCGAGAAAGAGATAGCAAAGCGTTGAACGCAATTTATCAAAGTATTGATGAATCAAACTTTGAAAATATCTCTGGTGCAAAGACATCAAAGGAGGATGACTCGTTGGTTTGGCACTTGAGATATGAACATCTTGAATTTTCTGGTCTAAAGCTGTTAGCAAAAGAAAAGATGGTGAACGGTCTGCCAGAAATAAATTCACTCGATCAACTATGTGAAATCTGCATCAAAGGAAAATAACACCGACAAAGTTTTGAAGTTGGAAAGTCCATAAGAGCTAGAAGATCACTCGTGATTGTGCATTCGAATTTAGCTGATCCATTTGACATACCATCACTTGGTGGAAACAAATATTACCTAATTTTTATTGATGATTACAGTAAAAAAAAGTTTGGTATATATTTTGAAAGAAAAATCAGAAACACTTGAAAGATTCAAAAAGTTAGAAGCAATGGTGGAAAAATAAAATGGGTATTATCTTAAGATACTCAGATTTGATAGAAGAAGGTGAATACACTGCAACTCTATTTGAAGATTTTGTTAAAAGGCATGGAATTATTCATCAGTTAGCAGTTAGATACATACCTCAACAAAACGAAGTCGCAGAAAGAAAGAATCGTACCATTCTCAACATGGCAAGGAGTATGGTGAAATTAAGCATTTATCAAGAAATTTCTGGGCTGAAGCTGTTCAATTTGTAGTTTATTTATTGAATCATTTTCCAACAAAAAATATATAATATATGACACCAAATAAAGCGTGGAGTGGTCAAAAGCCTAGAGTTAGACATCTCAAGACATTTGGTTGTGTATCATATGTCCATGTTCCTGAATAGTTAAGAAAGAAGCTCGATCATAGAGGAGAAAAGTGCATCTTCGTTGGATATTGTAATGACCTAAAGGTCATTTTCGACATTTTTGATAAAATTACTATTTTACCCCTCCCATTAGTTGTCCTGAGTCATTTTAGATTGGATATGAAAGTTGGTTTTTGAAAATCTTGTGAAAAGTTGAGGTTTTGCTAGAAAATGAGTTTTAAAAACTTAAGTTGTCAAATTTTGAGTTTCGAAGTCATTTGGAGTTTCGAGTATCGGAATGAAATTTCATAGATTCCATATATTCCGTAATATGGAAATTAGTCTAGTAGACTTTTCGGAATTAGATTCGGAGTTGAAACGTGGAATTTAAGTCTGAAATTGGAAATTGAGTTACAGTTTGATCCAAGTTTGACTTTGGTCAACATTTGGGGTTCGGATGCTCGGATTGGATTTCTGATAGTTCCAGTGGTTTCAAAAGGTGATTCTAACGCTAGGTAGAGCTTCGTTGTAATTTTTGGAAGTCGTGAACTCATTTTAGTATTTTGGAGGCCTAAGTTAGTTTAGTTGTGACTTTTCGAGTTTCGAGTCAAGAAGACCTCAAATTCAAATTTCGTCAGTTCTAGTAAGTCCAAAATATCATTTTCAAGTTAGTGGCATATTGTTTTGTGTTCGGGAAGCTCCGAATGAGTTTTGGGTGGGTTTTTAAGCTTCTTTGATGCTTTGACGCTGTTTCAGCAAATTTTGGCAACTAAAGGTTCATTATTAGTTTTAAAGATCAAAAAACTATTTCAAAACTTCTAAAATTTTGAACAAGAATTATAAGACTTATCTGCAAAGTTTGGTGCATTTTTGCTAAGCCAAAAATGGACTTTTATTGTAAAATAAGAATAATTATTTACCGAGCAGAAATGATATTTGATTGGGCAAGCGAGTTCAAAATTGAGTTTTGATTGAAGGAGCAAGTCCGTATCATTATTTAAGACATTTAGAAAAAAGAATCGTTCCATTTCGCTAGCGTATGAGGGATTTACAGCTCTTTTAGTGAAAATATAAGTTGTAGATTTTCTAATGCAAATAGAGTTGTACATGTATATAAATTTCAAACTGTGTTCATGTGGTATTTTGAGTATATCAGGAGTTCTAGAGCTCGGAATGGAGTGACTCTTGTGGATTTCTTCTCAATATAATATGGGGGTTAGTATACTCAATTCGACATTTTATCGTGATTTCTTCATCTGGTTTTCTTTTCTTATCCATAAATTTCTTGGGTAAATTGGAGTTTTATCGATTTGGGCTCCATTTTTTGATGAAAAAGGTATATTTAGGATCCTTTTTTTTATGAATAACTTAATTTTGACATAAATTTATTGATTCATTGATTATTTTCATCATATTAACCGCACGTATAATTTGGATTTTCCCAGTAAAGTTAAACTTTACTAAATTAAGGATTTCAAGGTCGATTTTAACTCCATTTTTGATGAAATTTCATATTTAAAAGTTCCTAAATATGGGTAAGATATTTTTTCAAGAAATATTTCATATTTAGTTGGGGTTTCGGATCTGAATATTGGGGTTTTCTCAAGAAGATGAATTTTAGTAAAATTGGTGTTTGAGGGCTCATTTCAACTCCAAATTCAAATTGATTTTCAAAATTAGTTTCTAAATACTTCAAGGGTCATTTTCATGTAAAATATTTTGAATTTTCTTTTTATTTACGAAATAGGGTTTTTCGGGTGTTTCGATCCGATTTTTAAAAATATTGCTTTGGGTATCGTTAGACTCTTGTTCTTATTGTAATTACATATTTGAATAGATCATCTTGATTCGGAGCGCCAACATAAGAGTAAGGCTCAAGTTTTGGACTAGTGAAATCGAATTCGAGGCAAGTGAATTTCTAAACATATTCTAAAGCCTATACGATCATATATTCGTGTCTTATGTGTTGAGGATTGATAGAAAATGGTGTTAAGAACTATTGATATTCAAATGAACTTGTTGATAAAGAGTGGGGCGATAAATGGAAAAATTAAGATGAGATGACATGTGGTGTTCGTTGTGATAGAACCTTGGGCTTGTTGTGAATATTTGGATATATTTATATGTTATTGATATGATATTGATTAATTGGGTGATTGTAGACTATATGACATTATATGTGAATATCCATTCTGTTTTCACTCATTACTTATTCATACACTTAGTTGTGATGGCTGAGGAAGTGATATGAGTGTGATACTGGATATTGAGACCGAGATTTCTTCGATCGAGATGATTTGCCGAGGTCTTTTTCGCCGGCCGAGGTCTTTTCCAACGGATATTATGGCCGAGATCTTTTCCAGCGAATGTTATAGCCAAAGTCTTCTCCGACAGATGCATGGTCTATGTGAGGCCCCCATAAATTTTGGTCTGAGGTGATTAGCAGATATGTATCATTAGGGTAGACATGCATCACGATATGTGACATTGCATTGCATTTCGCTTCATCATACATCTTTTGTTATTGTCAACGGGTTTACCTCTAATATTCTCCAGATCTTTATTATTGATTGTGTTGATTTGCTTGCGAATTGAATTGTACTGTTTTTGAGGTATATGAATACTGTGCTATTAGAACTATTAGATTAGGTTGATTTCTGTGCAAGTTGTAGTCTGAGGGTTGGATGGTGTGGCAGGAATACATGTATTTTACTAGCTTTGCTTAGTCTTAGTTGTTTACTTGCTGGGTACTGCGTTGTTGATACTCACTCCTTGCTAACTACACTTGTGTAGGTTCTGAGCCCGGACAATGACCCAGTTTTTCTTATTTTCATCCGTGGCTTCTGAGGTGATTCGAGAGGTAGTTGTTGATGTCGTCCATCTTTCATGTACCTCTTTACTTATTACTTTGTTCTATTCGAGAGACAGAGATTGAGACTTGTATTTATTTCGTATCCTGTAATTAGAAAGCTTGTACATGTGACAATCAGTCCATGGAGGATTTTATAGTTGACTAAGTTACCACTTTATCTATATTCATTTATCTAAACTGTCTTCCGCTTTTACCTTCCATATTTATTGGGTTTAGGCTGACTTATCCGGTGGAAAAGAATAAGTGTTATCACACCCGATTTTTGGATCGTGACAGATATGATAAAAGAAGCAAAACTTACAGATTGTATAATCCTCTCACGAAGAAGGTGATTATCTCAAGAGATATTGAATTTGATGAAGGTGATTATCTCAAGAGATATTGAATTTGATGAAGGTGATTATTAGAAGTAGAGTGAAGAAAAAATGAAAGTTGAAGGGTTGTTCTTCCATGATGAAGATGATAATGATTTTGTTGATCAAAATGAACAAGGTGACAGACAAAGTCCACCACAAATCCCTGTTGCAACAACTTCTTCAATATCTGCATCACCAAGTAGTAGCAGCTCAAGTGAATCTCCAACAAAAATATGTAGTCTCCGTGAGGTCTATAATGGTACTGAACCCATAAAGACAACTCTCAACTATTTCTTATTATGTTTAATGGCTGAATGTGATTCAGTAACATATGAAGAGAAAACTGAAGATGTTAAATGTCAGAAGGCAATGGACGAAGAAATTACTGCCATCAGAAGAAATGACACATGAAAGCTAACAAGTCTGCCAGAAAGACATAGTCCTATTGGGGTCAAATGGGTGTACAAGACAAAAACCAACGAACAAGAAAGTGGAATTAGTCTACTGCAGCACTAACGATCAGTTAGCAGATATATTTATGAAGCCATTGAAAGAGGAGGCATTTCATATGCTCAAAAAAAACTCAGAATGCAAAATTGAGTTTGAGGGGGGGGGGTGTTAGAATTCAAACTCAATTTGACAACTAACTTCATGATCAAAGATGACAACTCAATTTTAATTTGAAAACTATCCAACTTAGATCCAACTTGCATTCACATATGCTAGATTGTTCTTATCAACTTGAAGCCATCATCCTTGTCAAATTGAATACAACTTCATCATCGTTGTCAAGTTGAACACAACTTCTAGTTTTGACAATATTAGGCAAGCCATGATTCTAGGATCTTTCAAATGGTGGCATAACTTTCTTATAAATACGCATGAATATGTAAGTGTTAGAGAAATGGAAATTGTAAGAAAGTGTGTAAGAAAGAGTGTATTAGAAAAGAAAAAATAGAGAGCAAAACTCTTATGAAAAAGTAAAGTGTCAAAGCACTTATTGTGAGAGTTTTATTTTGTGTGTGTAATATTTTGCTCCTTATGTAATAAAAATATTATTTTGGTCCACTACGCTTTTAACAACACTGACATGAACATACACATATAGCATAATAAATTTATATTTTAGAATCAAATTAGGAAATACATTTATATTAATAAATATATAATAATTTTTCCTTGCCATAAGACTAATAATAAAGAAAACTCTTAGTACACTTTTTCCTTTTATATTATAGGCATAAGGGTGAAAAGAGAAGACCTTACAGAGATTCCCATTATAAATCCCATTATACGACCTCACTCAGAAAAAAAAAATCATTGTCAATCTCAAAAATTTAATTTTTAATATTAAAATAGATGAAATAACTATCTCCATTCTTATCACTAACTAAAAAAATGTCATCGGAGATGAAATTCCGAATGTCTGAATTGTAGAGCTACTTTGAACTTGGTGTGGCAAATGTTTTAGCAAGTAAGGGAGCAAGAATGAAGCAAACTAACTCCTTTTTGTGTCGGGAAGTTCCATTGATGTTTGTCTTGGGTAAATTAGAGGCAAACAAAGTAAGAACTTTTCTATTAGGCATATCAAACCTTCTTGTATATTGGATAATATGTAATAGTTGTACTACTACCAGTACTCCCCATCCTCCTACTAGCAGACATTCCGCGCTGCCACTACTATATGTACCGAAGCATATTGGGGTCGTTTGGTTGGAAACAAGTTATTTCAGAATTAATTATTCTGAAATTTGCTATCTTGGGATAAGTTATCCTGTCATCTATATGGAATAACTTATCCTATCTATATGGTATAAATGGTGGGATAAGTAATCCAACCTTGGCAGCCAAACAAAACACGAAAATTTTATCCCTAGACTATTTTTTTTATCCCAAAATTATTTATTTTTATCTGTCACACCAAACGATCTCTAAGTGACTAATATTACTATCTTGTCAGCCAAAAAAAGTGGAAGTAGGAAGAGCCCTAGAGTGTAGGTACCTTTGAAAAGTACACTTATTAAAGGTATGTATGGTATCTTAAAAAATATTTTTTAATTTTCCTATGTTTGGTTAATTTAATTGTTTTTTTTAAAAAAAAAAAATGGACTTACTTTACTCTAATTTAAGAAAAATGACTCCTATACATAAAAAAAATTCAATTCTTTCCTTAAATTAGAAAATATTTCTAGGAAAACATGAAATATTTTCCTTCATACCAAACACATCCCAAAAGGAGAAAAAGAATAAGGAAAAAAAACTTGTAATCCGAAAGTACTTATTTTTTTAAAATTAATAAGAAGCAATGGATTGAATTTACCCATTTTATCCATATCAAATATGAATTGGATAGAATATTTTATCCATTTTCATTGACTCATTTTCGTCCAACTCATAGCGTACCCTAGTAGACATATATAATAATGATTCACAGTAAAAGGGATTTATAATTTTCTACACTATTAAAAGTCAGCTAGTCCTCTTCAACATATATGCACATTTATCCTTTTAATGAGTTGCTTATGCTAAAAGCATTTACAACTTATCTAAATATTCAAACATCCAACATCATCAATTCAAAAGACAAAAAAAATTACAAACTAAATGCAAGATATTTAAAGCTAAATTAGAAACAAACCTGCATCTAAGAGTGCTGGTGAAGTAGGCAAAGCATTTGTAGGGGCATTTATATTTGATGGTCCTTCCAAGTTTATGTCATGTCTGTTACCCTGATAAGAATAAAAACTTGTATCTTATTTCCAAGTAATTATTTATCGAAAAACTTGCAAGTTAATGTGTAAAAAAATGTGAACGTACTCTTGAATTTCCCTCTGATAGAACAGTTGACATTTGATAGCTGAAGGACATGAACATACAATATACAAAATTAGAAGATTCTAATACACAAAATCAGCAACCAAAGCAATGATTTCATATACAAAATATATTTGGAATAATACAATAGTTGGTTCTAGTTATTACACTAAAGAGCATTCCCAAATAGACAAGTTTTGCATGAAACTCTTGACCTTTCATACATCATAAATTCATAATTAATAACAACACACATACAATCCACGCCACTTTTTTTTTTTAACATTTAAGAATCATGAAACAGGAATTCAAAATTTTAATAATTCATGTGTATTACCTAGCATTGCTTGCAAATGGAATTATGTCATTCCTTTCATTTAACTGATCAAGAGACAGTGAAAAGTCCTCTAACAATAATTCTGAAACCATCGATTCTATTTGTTTAGGATCATTGGAGTCCATCACAGGAGAGGACGCCATCAAATGAGGTGACAACGTCACAGGCATCACATTAGATATTTTTTCTCTTGTATGATCAGAGGCATTTGTAGGGGCATGCATATTTGATGGTCCTTCCAAATTTATGTCATGTCTGTTATCCTGAAAAAAATTAAAACTTGTAACTTATTTCCAAGTAATTATTTATCGAAAAACTTGCAAGTTAATATGTAGAAAAATGTGAACGTACTCTTGAATTCTCCTCTGATAGAATAGTTGACATTTGATAGCTGAAGAACATGAACATACAATATACAAAATTAGAAGATTCTAATACACAAAATCAGCAACCAAATCAATGATTTCATATACAAAATATATTTGGAATATTATTTCAAGTTACAGTACAAATAGACAAGTTTTGCATCAAACTCTTGACCTTTCGTACACTAAAGAGCATTCCTAAATAGACAAGTTTTGCATGAAATTCTTGACCTTTCATACATCATAAATTCATAATTAATAACAATACACATACAATCCACGCCACTTTTTTTTTTTTAACATTTAAGGATCATGAAACAGGAATTCAAAATTTTAATAGTTCATGTGTATTACCTAGCATTGTTTGCGAATGGAATTATGTCATTCCTTTCATTCAACTGATCAAGAGACAGTGAAAAGTCCTCTAACAATAATTCTGAAATCATCGCATCTATTTTTGTAGGATCATTGGATTCCATCACAGAAGAGGACGCCATCAAAGGAGGTGACAACGTCACGGGCATCACATTAGATATTTTTTCTCTCGTATGATCAGAAGTATTTGATTGATTTGCATGAATGTCGTTAGCCACAACGTGTTCCACTATAGATGCTACCTAAGAATATAGAAATCAAGTATATATTTAGTTTGCATATATATATATATATATCAAATTAAACATGTATAATCATTGTAAAGGTCCATAGGTAACACACCTTATCAAAGGATTCAGCATTGAGTATAGGAAAGTCAGGGAACACAGAGATATATGTTTCATAGAATTTACTCCACCACATTTGTAGGAATGCTTCTTGAGAAGAATTGACAGCTGAAATGAACCACAAAATCAAAATTAGTACTTCAAAGTTTGATATCACATTATCACATCAATTCAATTTCATCAAATACTAAAAATTCCAACATGAGGTAAGGGTAAAAATCATTTACATTCCTCAACTTCCCTTTAAAAATCAAAGGTTCCCCTCAAGTATGAACAATAGATATTCTCTTCCCCCACACCATCCTATAGAATGTCTATTTTATTCGTCCATCTATGTAATATCTTTTATATTACTTAGAATATTTTTTTTTTAATTATCTAAGTATTTATATATTTTTATTTAAGTTCATTAACATTATAAGTAGAATAATTTTTTTTATCTTGTCACTAAATCTAGTGTTATCTTTTATGATTATTATTTTAATAGTATATGAATTAAACAAGTACATATGTATATAGATACATGTTTCACTTCTCTCTTATCTCGTATGTCTATAAAACAATTTTGGTTGTCAATAATGAAATGACTTTTATATTAAAGAAAATAAAAAATTAATCACAATACAAATAGATAATCTTTGAAAAAATATTATAGAATATACCTCTATTTTTATAAATATTTTAATATTACCTGCTTTGAAATATATTTAAAAGTTATTATTACCTATTATTTTTATTTGTATTAATAAATATTAGAGTTTTGATTATTATTAAAATATTAACTTTTTACTCTGCTAATTTATTCCATTATAAAACCTCAATAACTTATATACTCAATTAGCATTTTTTTACTTTTATTTTTTTGAATAGAAACATAATTTTTTTATTTTATAGAAAATTGTTACCTAGTTTAACAAATAAAAAATCATGATTTTAATGAAGAAAAAAGAAAATACAAAGGGTAAAATAGACTTTTAAAAAGTCAATTAGAAATTTGGGGGAGGAGGAGGAGAATAATTATTGTTCATAGTTGAGGGGGAGTTTGATTTTAAAGCAAGTTCGGATACGATTTTCACCTTATTAGGGAATTCTAATGTAACCTCAACTTATTAACAAAAATTTCAAGAACAATGTACCATATATATGTATTCATATGTAAAAGTTACCAAACAATTTAAGCATAAGAATTTATGACTCAAAAGCAACCATTTCTACAACACATCTGTTAGTTCATTAGAGGATCAGTTTTTAAAATCTGATTACAATAATAAAATTCACTAAAAGGACTTACTTACCATCAAAATTTTGATTAGCAAAAATTTCACGACAAAATGTCTCTCTTGTCTGATGTAAACCTCTTATAGACATGTAATCGAGAATGACTTGATCGAGTCTGAAAACAAACAAACAAATAAATAGAGAAGCATGATTAAAAATAGTCAAACAAAAGGAATGCTCAACATCAAACTGAACTCTTTGCTAATTATAAGAATGATCAAAGATGGAAAAGCTAGCAGTTTCAAATTAAATAAAGTTATCGAAGATACTTCTGCACTACTTAGACAAGCCACAGTCAAGTGTATCAAGTTACAAAATAACACTAAGGTGTAATAGATTTTGCTATAAATAATTAGCAATCTCACACGTAAACACTTACAAACGTTGAACCTCCAAATTAACCATGATGAAGAACAACTGGGAAAGATGAAAAACCCCTTTTTTTTCTTTATTTTTGTTATGTGTACTCTACTTATTATTAAAATAATAAAATTTAAAAGTAAAGTAAGAAAAAAGTGTACAGCTATTGAATAAATTTGAAATACTTGAGATTATGTGATCTAATTCGGATTTGAATTTAATTGTTAAGAACAACTTACCATATATTGATTTGTCACTATTACCTATTTTCTAATGTCCAGCAATTTTTTTTTTATTTAATCCAATTACTTAATCTCAGAAAAAAATTAATCAGAAAATGAGAAGCATTTCAATGGAACTCGGGGCTTTGAGATTATGTAAATCTTATTACCAAAAAAAAAAGAACAAATTACCTAATGTAACACCCCGAATTTTTTTTAAGCTAAGACCGAGTCATCCTTCATATGTGTATGGGGTTGTACCGAATGATTCATAATTGTTTGCATGGGTGGAGGATAATTCTTTAGTGTGAGAATAGATTTGGAGATGAATTAAGGTCACAAGGATCCTCTAGCACAAAGTCGAGTTGAAAGGTTCCTTACAAATTCAGTTTCGGTAAAAGATTTTACTTGGGTCAACTTAAAATGATCATATCTCCTAGAATATAAATAATTAGGTGTCCCATGACCTATAAAATTAAAGGTCTATGAGTACTCTTTCCAACGCCGCCAAGTTTGTGTCATTTCGAGTTTGGAGTAGAAAGTCATGATTGTTTTACTGAAGCATGTCCGTACAGGACAATTCAACAAGATCACCTGCTAATTTAGCGACTCGCTGAATGGTTTGGCGCCTAGCTGATTGAGCTCACCGAATGGACCCGAAAACCTCCAAAATCTGTTATTTTAGGTGATCTAAAGCGCCCTTTCAGTGACTCGCCGAATAGTTCGGCGAGGAAACCTCCAGCTCGCCGAATTGGCCAACAAGACTCATTAAAAGGTCAGTTTTCTCAATCTTACGACCAACTAACATTCTTCTACGTATAGATTTCTCCTTCTCCCAAAAATCAAGAACTTCAAGAAAGGAATTTCTCCAATATGGGAAGATTTAAAGACTCCAAGTTCAAGATCTCATTTATGAATCCTAAGGTTTTCAATCAAATTTCTTCCCCAAACTTTTATTCCAATGAATCCATGGGAGAGTTTCTCAACTTCATGCTACAACGTTCAAAGCCAAATGCTTTTCTTCAATAATTCCTAAGATTCAGGTATGTAAGAATAATCACAACGTTGGATTGAGTTCGTCCTCGTGCCTTACATCTTCATTGAGTTGAGTTGAGTGAGTTCTGAGGTTCCATGAATTGAGTTCCTGAGTTATCTATAATTTCTGTTGAGTTTTTGTATATAAATTCATTACGATCCAACCCACCGGGCCATATGAGCACCCACTATACACCTTAAGGAAGAGAACCTTTACATAAAAACGGTTGCGGAATTTAAGACAAACTTGAATAATTAACAAAAAAAAATTTGAAGAAAACTCTGTTAAAAATCAGTTCATTCAATTATATAAAACCCCCAAGGATACTAGTCTAAACAGGTACAAGAGCTACTAAGAGTAGAAATAAAATATAAGGCCAATGACTCAGCTTTCACCAAGATAAAGAAAAAGTAGAAGCTGCTGGAGAATTGCTTTCATCTTCACCTACGAAACATAACTGACCCTGCAACCAGACTATGCCAAGTGGCATAGCAAAAATAGTATCAGTACAAATAACACGTACTAGTAGGCATCATCGTTCAATCTGATACCCACCGCATAATATATGAACAAAAAGTAAGAGATATCATAGTACTTAAACTTCCTCAATTTAGTCACCCCAACCCAATAAGTTCACTCCTTGTTCTCACCCTTAGGGTATTTACCACCCTAAACAACATGGTTCCACTACCATCTTAGTCACAACTTAAAACCTGTGGGTTAGGGACCACCTTACTATTTTTCCATCACCCCAATAGTCCCCACCTAGCAACCTTAACCGTTCAATGGTTTCGCCCAACCCTCACTAGTTGATCTAATTGTCTCACAAGATAAAGCATATCCATCTCACAACCACACTCCCCAACTCACCTGATTTCTAAATAGCCATTATCCCTACCTCAGTTATTCATGGAAATCACAATGGTAACACTCTCTGGCAACTATAAACCTCAACTTCTAAGTGTATAAATATAGAATACGATTATACCATATAGATCACATCCAGGCCTAACAAGGCCCATCCTCTTACCCACCAATAAGCGTATTGATGATCATAATTCTCTATATCTAGCATGCCTCAACTTAAGAGTTCATTTATAGTTCTTAGTCCATGGCTCATCTACCACTAACCTTATTATTACATGAAAATGCATATACCATCAGGTCCTCTCATGGGACCATCCACACACACATACTTGGCCCTCTCAGGGACCCAATTCAGTCATATTTATGTCAGAACGTGATACTCGATTCAAGAATATGTCGGAACATAACACCCGATCTAAGAATATATTGGAACATGACATTCGATCCAGATACATATTGGAATGTGACACTCGATCCATATATGTGTCGGAATGTGACACCCGATTCAAACATACTACATTCACAATTACATTCAATATTCACAAAATTTATATCACCAAAAAAAGGTTCATCACAAAAATAGATCAGTAAGTGCTCATTTATATAAGGACTAACTTGTTACCCCTATCTGTACACGTTTAGGCATATCATAAGTAACTCAATCACACATTTAAGACAATTCCGAGAATAATCAATGTCCACACTACCAAACCTTACAGGTCTAACCTCAGAATCTACTAGTTTTACTTTTCTTTACGAGATTCTATGCCCGATAAAAATTAACTAGCTGCATACAAAACATCACAATCAATAACTTCTCAATTCACTATAGCACCTTTCTACCCAGGTCACATTTGAATTTGACCCTATCACAATTAGATCTCTGCTCGTAACCCATGACCCACAACTTAGTATATGAATTCTCATTAATTTTCCTTTTATATTACACAATAGGTATACGTTTACTACTCAGAAAAGAGAAGATTAGCCTACTTGGGCTCCAAACATTAGCGTAGAGATAACACTACTGAAATCATTGGTTCCAGGTGCTCCATTGGTAAGACCAGATTGAATTCCATGGGTTGAAGCTTTCGAAAAGCTGTGATTCCCTCCCCTCCTCTTCTTCATTCAAGAGCAGTTTTTTTGGAGGGTTTTGCAGAAACCCTCGCCTCTAACATCAACTTGAGAGAAGTGGAGAAAATAAAAAAAATCGCGACTTAAGTTCTGTCCCACGATTTTCTACTCTAGCAACGATGCCCCGGTGGGACCACCCCCCTCTAATGGGGTAGTGGGACCCAGTCAAGCCAAATTTTAGTAATTTCTTTTAAATCAAAATTAACGATGGTTCTGATTGTACAATAGATACCAATTTACCCCTCGTTCGTCTCCAAATGACACGTAAGGAAAGGTACGAGCAGGTTTAGGGCTCATTGCAGGAAACGACTGTTGCCCATAATCTAAGGAAAATTTGCATACTCCGAGTTACGGTACAAATGAAATCACCTCCAATACACACTTAAAAGGGATTATCCAAAGGAGCTGGACCCATTTTCAAACCACACTGACCCACCCGTTCCCGCTCTAGCAAGAATATTCCCACTAGAGCGGCGCCGCCGGATGGGAGAAGAATGGTTTCTCCCATTCTCTATAATTCCTCACTCAAAAACTCCCAAAACTCTCTCAAATCTTCCACTCTGATCGCTTGTTTAACGGTATGAAATCATTCTTAACTTTAACTACATGCATTTACATTTAGTGCTCAATCATGACTAGGAATTCGTAAAATCAAAGGTCAATAGGGTAGTTTTCAACTCCCTTAGAAATATTTCGATTGCATTTCTAGATTAACGTAGCATGGGCTTTCCCTTATTTCCATAATGTCTCCCTGATGTCTTGGGAATAAGGTTAACAACGATTTTCACCCAAATCATTGAGTTGAAATTATATCTAATTTAAAAAAGAAGAGATGAATTGAGATAAGTTGAGTTTTAAGCTAAGTCCAAAAGACACTAAATGAGTATTTTGAGTATTTTACTCACTTGATGTATATGAGCATAATAAAGTATTTTGAGAGTAGTATTGAGCACCGATATGGGGTGAACCCATAAACTACATAGCCAGCATAGGATAAAGGCCATGCCTCCCAAGTCCTAAAATAATGGACTTTGATTGATTGTGGATCCATAGATGTTGATGTCCATTACCTTGGCAAGGTATTGGATAGATGTGGCAACGATATCGCTTTATTATATTGTCACTAGCTCATAAGTGATGGTTGTCAGTTAGAGAAACTCCCTAATGAAATAAAAATATCATATTTTTATATACTAAGATACATTTACTTATCCATATCTTTTAAAGCATTCTCTGTACGTATCACTTGCTTATTTGAGTTGAACTATTTCAAAGTTAAGTCCTTTGAGTTGAGGTTGAGTACTGTTGATTGTATCCCCTTTCAGCTATTTTACATATTCATACATTTCATGTATTGACGCCTTTTTGGCCTGCATTATTTTACGATGCAGATACAAGTACTAGAGATCATCAATAGATGCTCTGTTGAAGATCTAAGTCCTTTCTAATAGTTGTGAGACCTCCTTACTTTGGGAGGAATCATATTTATTTCATTCATTATTTGAGTAGTTACTTGGAGGTAGTCGTGGGCTTGTCTCGGAACTTTCTGAATAGTTGATATAGGCTTCATAAACATAGTCGAGTTGACTAGAAGGATACTTTCAGAGTCTTTTTTAAACCATAATTTCATTATTGAGTTTATGACGTTGAGTTACATTATACTTTGAAGTCTTTTTCAATTTATCAATTATTTATTGATGATGATGTTTCTGAGTGCCCACTTGAGTTAATATCTATTAAATTGAGTCTTTCGCTGAGTGATTGAATGAATAATCAGATCGAGTGGTTTTCTTGAGGCCAGCAATGGTCTTTGAGTGCCGGCCACACCTAAGGTACCCTCTCGGGGAGTGACTTCTAAATAAACAACTTATTTTATTGTATTCTCTACAATTCCCTAATATTTGAAAGAATTCTAAAAATTTCTACGCTCTTCTACTCTCGCATACATCACTTTACGCGATGTATCGGTCAGATACATCACTTTATATGATGTAGTGGTTGGATGCATCACTTTATGTGATATAGTGGTTGGATGCATCACTTTATGTGATGTATCGGGACAAACATGATGTATCAAACATTGAGTGATGTTTTCAAAATTGAGACATAATATATTGGGACGACATACCTAGACACGATGTATCGAAATGTTTTTTGGGATGTATTCTAATTTCACCAAATTTAAGAATTTTTTCTAATTTGAAAAAGAGTAGGGATTGAACGTAATTAATAACTCTTAACACTGAGATTTGTGTAATCCCAAAAAAATGCTAACAACAAAGACTTGATAAGATAATATAGCCTAGGTAAGAAATTAAATTATTGTTGACTAGATACCTTAGTTGCCGTTTGGCCCCAAGTTCCCAAATATTCTTGTAAAGTTATTCTTGGGTGAATTTTGGAGAAATTTCACTATGCGTTTGACCACAAAATTTTTCAATTTTTGGTAAAGTTTAAAAAATATTATTTTGTACGTGTAAGTTCTAAAAATTATTTAAAATACCTATAAGTTTGTGTTATCGTTTTATAATGAACATTATCTATTAAAAAAACTTTATAACATAATTGAGAACAATTAACAACAATAAAATAACACTATGGGCAATATCAATACATTAATCGAATAAAAATACCCATTATTAATTGGCCAAGTAATAAATGATGGGTGTTTTTATAAAATATAAAAGTTTGGAGTAATTTTTAAATTTTTAGAATTTGGAAACTTGAGATTTTTGCCAAATATATTTGCCAAGTAATGACAAATTATATGGACAAACATTAGTTCCCAAGAATTTTTCAAGTTTTTTCCAAAAACTACTTGGGGCCAAATGCTTACTAAATATCATGAAATTTAGTGATACCTAGCGGTAACTTAATAGTTGTTACAATGGTCTAGTCAAGTTATAATAACCCAAGACTTCATTAGCTCCATTCATACATATATGAAGTTACACATATACGATATGTTAGAAATATAATTCATAAATATGTTCTTTAACTTGGCATCAGATGATATTTATGTCTTTCTATTTTGGGTGTGCACAAGCTGACATTTAAAATTGTATAAAGTTGATCAAACACATGTATCCTACGTAGCATAATATATGTTAGACGTCAAGTAAGATGCTGCGTAGGATGTGAATTGCCACATAAGATGCCAAGTAGGACGTGTGTGTCTATTTGTTCAACTTTATGATAATTTAAATACCTACTTGTGATAAGACCAAATTAAAAAATATATTTATGTATTATGCCTTTTATCTATATACTATGCAAACATTTCAGAGAATATTTTTGTTGAAGGACCATCAACCATCTATGACCTTAATGATGATAAATTAGAGTCAAAAGATTCAAGAAATAAATTTTTCTTTAAAAAAAAAGAATCAATGAACAATATTCTGTAACGTCCTGTCCTCGTCATTATGTATAGGACAAGGAAAAAGGAATTTAGGCTAAAAAACTTCGGGTAGTAACTTCAAAAAATTTAAGCCTAGGCTACACTTGGATGAATTCCAAGTCAGGTGAAGTCTAGGGTGACCCAATAATAAGTGAGGGGTAGAATCAACAATCTGATTGAGTTATATGATATCCAAGAAGATATGGAGTTTCTACGGCTTCACAAAATCGCCTTTGGGCGAGTAAAACTCCCAAAATTTAATTTGGCGTGAAGGATATGATTTAAGATGCCATGGGATGAGGGTGTGTTGTAAAATGGGAGTTTTAAGCTCAAGTTTTGAACTCTCTATTTTTGTGCAACCCGCCAGAGTAGGATTATTCCCTCTATAGCGGGGCTTGCAGAGCAGGATGGTCCCGCTGTGGCGGGACAGTCGTGAACTTAAGTCGGAAAAAATCTCAAAATGATTTATTTTATTTCCACTTCAATTTTAAAGGAACAGAAATGACCTAGGTCAATGTCCTACTGGTTTCCACCCCAAATTGGTGCCAAATATAAATAATTCACTCCCTAAACTTGTAAATTGATTCTTAGAACCCATAATCTATGGTGGGTGATCTTGAGGGAGTGTTTTAGCTTGAAAACTAACGAAGTAGCCCTAGAATGGGGGTTAGGATCATGGGTTTGTCCTAGGATGAGAATTGTGTTATAATTCATATTAGTTAGGCCATTTTGTTGATCCTTTATATGCATTTACTGTTTTTAGACCAAGAACAAGCGGAGCGAACCCGGAAGGGGAAAGCCCTTGCACCTTTGAGTGGTTTAAGCTTGAATTTTAGGTAGGTGATGGTTTTGTACTTGTTAAATTACTGTATTGTAAGCATATGTGTATGTGAATAAGGAAGCATGCTATGAGTTACGTGAAATAATCACTACTGGCCTGATTTATGATAAACCTTTTCTTGGTTATATAATGTTGATTATTGATTGTAATTGTGGATGCTTGTATGCTGGATCGGGTATCACGTTCCGACAAATAATGAATGTTTGTAGGTCCCATGAGAGGACCCTTATGTAAAATTGCATGATATTGATATTGATGGACTATGATCTTGTTGAGTACAGGTTGAGATAGAAATAGTTAAGTTATTCTGTATATATTTTCTTACTATGCTGGGTTTACTTGTCCATAACTCGCTTACTGGCTAACCGCGTGATCCTACCAGTACATTGTTGACTTTGTGTACTGATACTATACTTGTTCTATCTTTGTTGAGTAAAGGGCATATTCAACCGGTTGCGAAAGACCTCACTTAGAGGAGTGATATTATCCGAGTTCAAGGGTAAGATATTCTTTCAGGCAGTTGAGGATTCTCTTTTATTCTAGTCCTTCTTTTAGGACTTAGATGTTCGGACACTGGTTTATTCTTTAATGACTTTTTTTGGGGATTGCATTCCCTTTGTAGACTTGTTAGTTATTTAGAGTTTTGGTACAATTGACTTTCAGTTCCTAAGATGAGTTTTCGCATGTTTGGGTTGATAACTTGATATTTATGAGTTCGTGGGAACTCATATTTTGTTGATTAAACCTACTTGCGCATCTTTAAAATTATTTATATCTTAAGATTGTTGTTAGTTGGGCTATAGTAATGGTTCTCCCACCGAAGGGTTAGTATAGGTGCCAGTCACAGCAGGTCGCGATCATGAAAAAATTAGTATCAAAGACCTAGGTTCGTTGATCTCATCGTACTAAAATGAGTCTAGTAGAGTCTTGCAAAATAGTATGGGGACGTCTATATTTTTCTTCGAGAGGCTACTGATCTTGGGCGCATCTATGAGGCCATGTTCCATGTTTGCCTATATTTGTTAGGCGTTTTGGAGAAAATGTTGGAGATAAATGGTGAGTTTTGAATGAAATACCAATCAAGTGCAAACTAAGATATGTGTTTAACTAAATGTAGGAAGTTTGAAGAAGTACAAGAAATAAGGGAGAAAATTAGCCTACAAGCATGATAGTAACGCGCCGCGCTAGAGCCAAAACTTCAAAGGCACATTCTAGACGCTATAGTGGCGTGCCGCGCCAGGAGGAAAATAACAAATTCTCTGCAGATGCGATAGTGGCGCACCGCGCTAGAATACAAACTATAGAGACAACTTCTTAGCGTTATAGTGGCGCAACGCGCCACTACATCCCCAAAGGCTTTTTACTTGTTTATTGTTCTGGGTCCGACAATAATTGAAGAATGATCAGGGGGCGGGATTTCCCTCTTCAATGGTACGGTACCAGCACGGTTTCGTAAAACGGAACTTAGCTTCTCACTGACTACATCAGAAGCGAAATCCTCAACTTCAAATACAATGCGAGCTGGAACAGGGCATTTAAATAATTTTTTAGGGCTGGTGAGAGCCAGCAGCAGCATTTTCGATCTGAAAAAGAAGTAAGAGCAAGAAGTTCACAAGCATTTTTAGGTTCCTTTTCTTCTTCTTTTCTTGTTCTCATTAATTTGTATGAAGTTAAACACTTATTTTTATCATTTGAAAATGAGTATCTAAGCACCCAAAATTTAGGGCTATAGCTACGAAGTCATGGTTTAATATTATTTGAGCTTATTTGATGATGGGTTATTAATTTTAATTACTCTTGCATTCTTGTGGTTATGAATTTAATGTTTAGCCAGCATTAGAATATATGTGTTGTCTATCTTGGATTCGAAAGAGGAAAAGTAAATAGATCAAAGAATGGAAGGAATGTTTTCATACTAGAATAACCTAGGATGATTCGTAGATAGGATGCTCGTGACACCTACTTATATACCATATTTGGTTATGATAAAGGATGATAGTTTAAATGAGTCTTTATTATTTTATGTCTATTTCCGCTCAACGATATAGTTAGGTTGACGATAAAGATAGGCAATTATAGGTTGAAATACCATGATTGGATCAATAATCCTTTTTTATCAGTAATTAAATAACCCATCGGAGACTGAGATCGAAGAATAGTAAGCTTGACTTCAAGTTATGCTATTGCCCTGAAATTTCTCGTAATCTAATTAATACACGTAACTACTGCATTGTTTTTATTTGTTGAAAATTTTCTTACATCTAAAATCATTAATAAATTATCTCAAATCCATCACAAAATTGCAATTAGTGTAGTTCTTTGGAAAGAAATAATTTGCCTCATTAAGGTTCCTGTGGGTTTGATATCTGGCTTGAAAGAACCACTTTACTACTTGAGAGACTACGTACACTTGCATGTGCAATTGTAGCCATAACAGGAACAGAAATTTAGGAAACGTTTCTTTATCTTCTTTACTTGGTACTATAAGTTGATTGCAATTGGTATTTGGTGATCCAAATTGGTATCTAACTTTTTTTACTCTTTTGTCCGTAGATGGTTAACACCTGCAATAATAGTGTTTGGACCGTAGCTCCAGTTGAACCGAAAGAAGAGCCAGTTGTACGAAGGCGTGACCGAGGTAGAGGCAAAAGAGAAAGGTGTGGCAAACAGAACCCACCAGGGTTGAGGCTCTAGTTGAGGAAGTACTTGTAGAGGAGGTCCTACCCGCACCCCAGGATGAGTTAGACACGAATAGGGAGGTTGAGAAGGAGGAGAATACTGAACAAGTGGAAGACAACCAAACTGGGGATGCTGGTCTTCCCCCTTTGGACCCCATACTAGCGCAGTAGATCATGACTTTTTTGAGTGAGTTGGCTAGTACTGGAGCCATTCCTACTGTACTCACTGCACCAGCCCCTATTGCTCATTTGTTTGATGTGGCTTCCCTCTTGGTAGATAAGGTGGTAGGCACTGATGTCCTTTTTAGACCCTTCATAGGTCGATTCATGATCGACACTGAACATGACATGCTCGAGAATATCCTAAAGCTTAAGACCTCAGTTTTCCATGGTTCTAAGTATGAAGATGCATATAAGTTCATCCTAGATTTCTATGAGAGGTTGCATAAGTTGGGCATTGTACAGGGGTAGAATTTGTGACTTTTCAGTTGTAGGGCGAGGCCAAGCAATGGTGGTGGGCTTATGTGGAGTGTCACTCGAAAGTGTTTCCCCCACTTACTTGGGTCCAGTTTTATGCCTTATTCCAGGAGAAATATCTGCCATACACTTTGAGGGACCCCCAAAAGAATGAGTTCATGGCCTTAGAACAAGGTGGTATGTCGGTGGCTGCTTATGAAGCCAAATTTCATGTGTTGTCTAGGTTATGCTACTTAGCTAGTAACTACAGAGAAAGAAAGAATATGGTTTTTTGTAAAAGGGTTGAACTTCGAATTGTGGGTGTTGTCAGTTCACATGACTTTTTCATGTAGGAGCTTTAATGAATTCACTAATTTTGTGAAGAAGGTAGAGGGTGTGAGGCGAGATGGGCAAGCCAAGGCTTTGGCTAAGAAGTCCAAGAGCAAAGGAAATTTTCAGGGATCCTATTTTAGAGGGTCAGGCAGGCTAGTAATTGCATCCCAACCAATTTAATCAGCTCTGCCCGCTTCTACTGTCAATTTTTTAGATACTCCACAACAGCATCCGACTCATGAGGGTTAAAGAGTATCGTTCCTAGGTAGTAGTCTGCATTTTGATCGTGGTTGTTTCAATTGTGGAGAGCTGGGTCATATAAGGAGAGAATGTCCCCATCCCCATAGGACAGTTTTAGCACCCCAATAGGTCGTAGCAGTAGTACCTACGGCCGGGGGATTCAATAGTAGAGGACGTCACAAGGTGGGCGAGGAGGAAACCAGAGACGCCGTGGGGGATAAGGTAATGGTAAGGCACGTTGAGGAGCAACATATCCAGGTAGAGAAGTGGCCCGTGAGGATGACCATGCTCAGTTTTATGCATTTCTGGGCAAAACCGAGGTAGAAACATCTGATGTAGTAAACACAGGTACTATTCTTGTTTGTACCGGATGGCTACAGTTTTATTTGATCTGGGCTCTACTTATTCATATTTGTTCGTGAAATATGCCTTGGATTTTGATGCACTATGCGATATTCTTGATGCCCCCATCCATGTTTCTACCCCTGTTGGAGAGTCAGTCATAGTTACCCATGTTTATTGTGCTTGTTTTGTGATATTTATGTGATTCCAGACTTGGGTAGACTTAGTGATTTTAGACATGACCGATTTCTATGTAATATTAGGCATGATTTGGTTGTCCCACTATTTTGATGTACTTAATTATAATGCAAATATTGTGGGTCTAGAGATCCCGGGGAGGGAAAGGTTAGAGTGGAAGAGGTGTACAGGCCCAAGCCAACCAAGGTCATAATCTTTTTCTTGGCCAAAATGATGGTGGGGTAGGGTTTTTTTTGGCTTATTTGGTCCATATTCAGAATGCTGATGTAGAGTCTCCCTCTACTGAATCTATTTCGATAATGTGCGAGTTTCCAAAAGTGTTTCCTTCAGACTTGCCTGGTATGACTCCAAATAGATACATAAATTTCTTCATTGACTTAGAGCCGGGCACTTGTCTAATTTCTATTCCTCCCTACCGTATGGCTCCGGTAGAGTTGAGAGAGCTTAAGGCTCAAATCCAAGAACTCCTTGATAAAGGATTTATCTATCGTAGTGCTTCTCTATAGGGTACTCCAGTATTATTTGTTAAGAAAAAAGAATGGTGGCATGAGAATGTGCATTGACTACCGACAACTGAATAACGTTACCATTCGAAATAAATATCCCTTATCGCATATTGATGACCTTTTTGATCAGTTGCAAGGTGCCCCAGTTTTCAAAGATTGATCTCAGATCTGAATACCATCAATTGAAGATTAGGCCTGACGATGTGCCCAAAATAGTTTTTAGAACCAGGTACGGGCACTATGAATTTTTGGTGATGTCTTTTGGATTAACCAATGCACCTGCAACCTTCATGAGTTTGATGAATAGTGTAACAACCCCTAAAATGTTGTATGTCGGTATTTCAATTCTCGACGAAAAAAATACAGCCTCTGTATTTTGGGCATAACTTTTCATAGGTTGGTCCAAATTAGGTGATTAAAATTTCTAAGTAACCACAACATCATTACCTACAACTTTCATGAAGAACACATCTTAAGATTCGGAGTATAAGTAGATCAAATAAATTAATCTTTGCAAGATATAGTGCTGTGACGAAATTGAGTGTTTATAGAAGAAAATTCATATCTCACTGTAGGTTGCTCCAAATTGGTTGATTCTTGAACGATATGAAACTAGACTTTCATATATACAATTGTTATGAAGACACCAAATCCTAATAAGGAATTTATCTTATTCAAATGCAGCTTCAAAAAAGAGTATTCTGTTAAAAAGAACTCATCTTACCTACCATGGAAACATCTAGATACATTTGACATTATTCATGACATAAATTGTCCTCCATTTAACATCATCCATGACATCAATATATTCCATTAAATTTTTAGATTTTTCTTTATAATTATTTTATTTATTGTTAGGTCCCTCTTTCCCACCTATAAATACTCACCTTATTTCCTCATTTTATTCATCAAGCTTTCTTAAGCATTTCTTCTCTCTATATACTTCTTCTCAAATATAGTTTTAGTTTTAGTAGTATAAAAATACTACTCCGGTTATTCTTATACTTCGGGTAGTACACAAAATGCTCCGGCGAGAAGAAAAGGCTAGGGGTCCAAGAGTGTTCAAATTTGGAGTAAACCTTCGGATTTATTTATTGTCCATGCGCCAAATATTTAAATTCATTATAATTGAGTTATATTTGAGTTTTATCCAAATCTTGAATTCTAAATGAATTAATTCTTCTTCTATTGAGTTTGATATATTTATGCATTAATATTATTATTATTGTTATCTCTCATATTATTGGAATTATTGTTCATAGCTACTTTCCCATTAATTTTAATTAATTTGATGTTCATGAATATTTTTACACATGTTTTGAGTAAAGATATTGACTTTTTATTATTTTCATTGATAAAAAGAAAGTTATATGAATTAATACTATATATGTATTTTATTGAGTTTTGAAGAGCAAAAAGAGTTGAGTTTGAATGAATTTGAGCAAATGATATTTTGAGCAAGATGTTTTGATGAGATGTAAATGATGTTTTTGGAAGTATGATGATTGATGAACATGAAATGAGATGAGTTTGATGATTTAAATTAAAGTCCAATGAGACTAGATGATGAGTTTAATATGAGCACATATTTTGGGAGTAGTATTGAGCACCGAGTTGGGTAAGAGTTTAATTGACTCAAACCCCAGAACTACGTAGCCAGCGTAGGATTGAGGCTATGCCTCTTAAGTCCCAAAAAGAGGACTTTGATGAGTGGATCCAAGATGGTGATGTCCTTTATCCTGGCAAGGTATTGGATATATGTGGCAACGACATTGCTTCGTTGTATCATCGCTAGCTCATAAGTGATGGTTGTCGGTTAGAGAAACTCCCAACTGAGTAAGCATTGATTATTACTATTATTTTTATTATTATATTTTAAACTTGCATTACATATTGATGTTGAGATGATGTTGAGTTCTGAGCTGAGTTTTATTGAGAGGGGTATCTTGATATCTGTCCTTACCTTCCTGCCATTTTACATACTCGTACATTCCACGTACTGACATCATTCGACCTGCATCATTTTATGATGCAGATATAGGTGTTAGAGATCCTCAATAGGCGCATCGTTGAAAATTATTTCTTTTCGGCTATTTAGTGAGTCCTTCTTGTATTCAAAGGAACTTCTTATATTTTTATTATTGTTGAGTGTGATGTTTCTTTTGAGGTATCCATGGACATGTCATTGGCACCATCTAAGAGTATTAGAGGCTTCATAGACAGAGTCTGATGATGTAATCAGAGTAGTTCTCCTTAGAAACTACTTCTTCTAAGAATTATCTATTTTCCTTTGATTATGACAAGCCCACATTAGTATTCTTAAGTCTTCCATTGATGAATAAATAAGAAATGAGACCAAGTGATTCTCTCAGAAGCCAAAAATGGTTTTTGAGTGCCGGCCACGCCTAGGGTACCCTCTCGGGGCGTGACAAATAGGGTTTTCAAACCATTCCTAGATTCATTCGTTATTATTTTTATAGATGATATTTTGGTGTATTCAAAGAGTGAACAGGAACATGAAGATCATCTTTGTATTGTGCTGGGTGTACTGAGAAAGCAAAAGTTGTACACAAAACTCTCTAAGTGTGAATTTTGGTTGCCTTCAGTTACCTTTTTGGGTCATGTTATTTCAAAAAAAGATGTAATGGTAGACCCACAAAAGAATGAAGTAGTTAATAACTGGGCTCGGCCTAGTTCTGTGAATGAAATTAGGAGTTTTATGAGACTGGCCAGTTATTATCGCTGGTTCGTGAAGAACTTTGCTTCTATCGCTACTCATTTGACCCTACAACACCTATTTTGACCCTGTTGATCAAAGTTAAATACTCTATTATTTATTGTGATGCTTCACATTCAGGTTTGGGTGCTATGTTGATGAGAGAAATTATCGAACACATGACTTGGAGTTGGCAGTTGTAGAGTTTGCCCTGAATATCTAGAGGCATTATCTTTATGGCGTCAAGTGTGAGGTGTTTACTGACCACCGCAGTTTGCAGCATGTGTTCACCCAGAAAGATTTCAATTTGAGACAACGGAGGTAGATGGAGTTGCTCGAGGACTATGATGTCACCATTAGTATCATCCAGATAAGGCTAATGTGGTAGCAGATGCATTAAGTTCGTAACCAATTAGCATGGGCAGTCTAGCTTGTTTGGGAGTCTGTAAGCAGTCCCTTGGAAGCCAGATTCATGAGACTAGGCATCTTAGAGAAGGGTGGTTGATGGCCAGTATTGATCTAAGGGCCACTTTTATATAGGAAATTAAGGCTAAACAGTTTGAAGATGTAAAATTGAATGAGATTAGAGAAAAAAATTTAATGGGCAAGGCCTAAGATTCATCACTTGATACAGGTAGGGTGTTTAACTTTAGGAGAAGTATTTGTGTTTCCCGAATGGATGGCATAATTCCGAAAATTCTGTCTGAATCTCATGGTTCGCGGTACTCTATTCACCCTGGAGTAACCAAGATGTACCAAGACTTGAAAAGTCTATATTGGTGGGCGGATAAGAAGAAAGACATAGCTGAATATGTAGCCAAGTGTCAGAATTTCCAAAAGGTAAAATATGAGTACCAAAGACTTGTAGGGCTATTTCAAATAATGTCCATTCCTAAATGAAAGTGGGATAGAATTGCCATGGACTTTGTGGTGGGACTCCCCAAGACCTTGGGGGAGTATGATTTTATTTGGGTGGTGGTTGACAAGTTGACCAAGTCAGCACGCTTCATTCCGATTAAAATGGATTATAATGCGCAACAGTGGGCAAAGATTTATGTGAAAGAGATAGTAAGGTTGCACAGGCTGCCCCTTTCCATAATTTCAGACCATGGTACGCAGTTCTCCTCTAAATTTTAGGAAAGGTTGCATGAAAAGCTAGGTACTCAGATCACTTTCAGCATTGCTTTCCATCCACAGACAGATGGACAATCAGAGAGAACTATCCAGATGCTGGAAAATATGTTGAGGGCATGTGTGATCGACTTTGGGGACATTGGGACAAGTTCTTGCCCTTATGCGAGTTCTTCTACAATAATAATTACTATTCCAGCATTGAGATGACACCTTTCGAAGCTCTTTATGAGAGGGGATGTCGGTCTCCATAGGATGGTTTGAAGCTGGAGAGGTGGAGCCTTTGGGGATAGACTTAGTGAAGGATACTCAAGATAAGGTACGAAGCATCCAAACTAAGCTTCTAGCAGCTCAAAGTCATCATAAGGAGTATCCTGACCATAAAGTGAGGGATATGAAATTCCAAACAGGCGAGCAAGTACTCCTAAAAGTGTCACCCGTTAAGGGGGTAGTGAGGTTTGGTAAAAAGGGCAAGCTCAGTCCTCTCTATATTGGTTCTTTTTAAATTCTTGACTGCGTAGGGCCAGTGCCGTACAGATTGGCCTTACCACCTCGCTTGTCTAAAGTACATACGATATTCCATATGTCGATGCTAAAAAAGTACCATGGATATGAAAATTACATCGAACTCAATTTTGTTAGACAAGGATCTTCAGTACGAGGAAGAGTCAGTTGCAATCCTTGATCGCGATGTCCAAAAGTTGAGGACTAAAGAGATCAATGTGGTAAAGGTGCAATAGAAGCATCTTTTGGTAGAGGAAGCTACTTGGGAAACCGTAAAAGACATGCGAGACGGTCATCCTCAATTGTTCGTCAAAGAATGTACTACTCTATCTCTACTTTAGCCCTATTTTCCCTGGTTGGTCACTCGAAAACAAGTGATGGGTAAATTAGTATCTATTGTAATGACCTGTCCTTGTCGTTATGGATAGACCAAGGAAAAAGGAATTTAGGCTAGAAAACTTCGGGTAGTAACTTTGGAAAATTTAAGCCTAGGTCATACTTGGATGAATTCTGAGTCAGATAAAGTCTAGGTTGACCCGATAGTAAGTGGAGGGGGGGTAGAATTGACAATCTGATTGATTTAGATAATAACCAAGACAATACGGAGTTGTTACGGCTTTACGGAATCACCTTTGGGTGAGTAAAACTCCAAAAATTTAATTAGGCATAAAGGGTATAGTTTAAAATATCATGGGATGAGGGTGTGTTGTGAAATGGTAGTTTGGAGCTTAAGTTCCAAGTTCTCTATTTTTGTGCAACCCGCTAGAGCGGGACCTCTAGATCAGGATGGTCCCGCTGTGGCAGGACAGTCGTGAACTTAAGTCAGAAAAAATCCCAGAATAATTTCTTTTATTTCCACTTCATTTTTGAAAGACCAAAAATGACCTAGGACGATTTCCTATTGGTTCCCCCCCCCCCCAAATTGGTGCCAAAAATAAATAATTTACTCCCTAAACTTATAAATTGATTCCTAGAACCCATAATCAATGGTGGGTGATCTTGAGTGGGAGGGGGGTTAGCTTGAAAACTAACGGTGGAAAGAAGCCCTAGAATGGGGGTTAGGATCATGGGTTTGTCCTAGGATGAGAATTGTGTTGTAATTCATATTAGTTAGGCTATTTTGTGATCATTTATATGCATTTACTATTTTTAGACCAAAAACAAGCGGAACGAACCCGGAAGGGAAAAGCTCTTGTACCTTTGAGTGGTTAAAGCTTGAATTTTAGGTAGGTGATGGTTTTGTTTCTTGTATGTATTTTATGTACTTGTTAAATTACTGCATTGTAAGCATATGTGTATGTGAATACAAAAGCATGATATGAGTTACGTGAAATGATCACTACTGGCCTGACTGGTGATAAACTTATTCTTGGTTATATAATATTGACTATTGATTGTAATTGTGGCTGCTTGTATGTTGGATCAGGTGTCATGTTTTGACATATAATTGGATCGGGTATCACGTTCTGGCACACATTTGGATTAGGTGTCACGTTCCGACACAAATCTTGGATCGGGTGTTACATTTCGACATATAATGAATGTTTGCAGGTCCATGAGAGGATTCGTATGTGAAATTGCATGGTATTGAGATTGATGGACTGTGATCTTGTTGAGTATTGGTTGATATGGAAATGGTTAAGTTATTCTGTATATATGTGCTTACTATGTTGGGTTTACTTGTCCATGACTCGCTTACTGACTAACTGCGTGCTCCTACTAGTATACTGTTAATTTTGTGTATTGATACTACACTTGTTCTGTCTTTGTTTAGTACAGGAAATATTCAATCGGCTGCGGAGAGACCTCACTTAAAGGAGTGATAAAATTCGAGTTCAAGGGTGAGCTATTCTTTCAGGCTGTCGTGTACTCTCTTTTATTCTAATCCTTCTTTGGAGACTTAGATGTCCGGACACTAGTTTATTCTTTAAGGACTTTCTTTTGGGGATTGCATTCTCTTTCTAGACTTGTTAGTTGTTTAGAGTTTTGATACGATGAACTTTCAATTTCTAGGATGAATTTTCGCATGTTTGGGTTGAATCCTAGATATTTTTGAGTTCGTGGGAACTCAGTCTATGTTTTATTGATTAAACCCACTTCCACATCTTTAAAATTATTTATATCTTCAGATTGTTGTTAGTTGGGGTATAGTAATGGTTTTCCCACCGGAGAGTTAGTGTGGGTGCCAGTCACTGCAGGTCGCGGTCGTGACATATTCGATTTCTAAGATTTATAGATTTATAATAATAATTTAAAGTTAGTTGTGTCAAAAATAGGCTAAATTGGGAGTGTTTATGTGACACTCTTAATTATTTAAGTCAAATTCACAATTCAAGAGGTTATTTTTTTATGACAGGAATAACTCCTACTTTTCAATTCCTTGACTCGAATTTTGTGACGTGAGAAAACATGGTTACCTCAAATTGTGACAGCATTATAAATGATTGTCTTAAGATAGTTTAGTACATGTCCATGACATTATATATATATATATATATATATATATATATATATAACTCCAACTATTATATATATATATATATATCCTTCTAATAATAGTAACTAAAGTATGATATATTCAAAATCTTGGGCAGCCAACTTTTTACGTTTTTGGCAATCTCCATTTTTCTAGCTATATTAAGTGATAAATATTACTTTTATAGCATATTTTTTTCAACCTACCTATAGAAATTCGGTTTCCATAATACTAAGAAACCTTGAAAACTCTTTTATAACCATTTTAGTTCTCAAAATCATAGGAAAAACATATTCCTTTTGGCTGGAACTCAAGACACACTCTACCTTGTGGTAAGTGATCAAATTTATTTTTGAAATGTGCAATGTTTAGTATGTTAGCATATATCATTGTTTAGTACTCTATATTCGGTGAAAACATATGTTTCGGAAAGCTAGCACACATACCTACAACCGTTATGTTTATGTTGAAATCTAGTTTTTTTATCGCTTCTAAAAAAGGGACGCAATATAGGACAAGTTCAGTCTGAGTTTTTGATCTAGAAATCCCTTATATTCAATGGTTAATGTTTTGATTATATATTTTATTTTCAAATTTTGCAGTGATTCTTGACTCTTTGAAACCTTAATACATATACCTACATCTTTTGTGAAGACATAAAATCCAGTTTTGTCATTTTCCTTTTCCAAACTAAGTTATAACATGATGTACTAGGACTGATCAGATTTGTTATTTTGGAAACCTAGTGTTATTTACACCAACTAGGCTGACTTTTGATGATAATAGTGACTACCATTGTTGATGTTCGATCATTTAATTCGCAGGCAAGGAATGTTTGTATTATATCAACATGATAGAGGTATTAGAAATTAGAGAAGGTATTTAATTGTATTTCTAAGATTTTATATATTCGTGCACAAGCTGAAGAACTTGATACGTTTTTTGGTCTGATTTGGACTCTTGAAGTTGTAGCTGGACTGTGATTTTCTAAAAGATTAAAGTTTGTATATAATCTTGTACTTGTACTCTTATTATCTACTGGTATATCTAAAAGGTTATCTTGGTACAGGTGGTTACTTCTTGTCTCTTTGTATTGTCGTGTTGGTATCCTTTAATACTTTGCAAGACATTGGTTTAACTCGCCCATTTGTATGAATTACTCAATCACTTGGTTGGATCTTTTACCATCTTGACTCTGAATTTTTGATTTGTCTTTAAGTATGGAAGTTGTCCAGTTAAAGCACGAACTAGAAAACTATTTTTAACATAATTCTTAGTTATCTTGATTATTTGATTTTGACCCTTCTTGATACAGAATTTCGATCCTTCTTGATACTTGATAATACTTGGTGTGACGGCATGATGTACATTGGGCGAGACTTGTTATTCGATCTCTTGTGAGATGTTGCTATGAGCTTTCTTGATACTTAATCTTTAAATATCGAACTTGATACTCTTGATATATTTGTTTACTAAATTTATTTATTATGTTAAAATTGTAATGACCACGACTTGAGAAAGGTAAATTGGAGAATCTAAAGGCTCCAAACTTATAATTTTTACACCACTAAGGTTTATGCTTAGCGATAGTTGCTTCTATTGTAGGGAATGCCCGAGAAGATACTTGAAGTTGACCATTAGAGATAAAAAAAATAATTAAGCTTTAAGGAAGATCACATTTGCATATAGTCATCTATATTTTGTAGAAATTATGAGACTTGTATATGATCTATGTGTTATACATTTATATGTAACTTTGAAGGTTGGTAGATCATGACACCATATGTTGTAACATAATTTTGGCGACATGTTTTGTTGTTTTAGGGTGTGTAAACCCAAGTCTTGTAATGTACTAAATTATTGTTTATTTTTGGATGTTTGTATGAGACGTGAACTAGTTGATTTTGGTACTTGAAAGTTTGGTAATAATTTATAACGTGAATTGTAGTAGTATGGACGATACATGAAAATCTTGTAAGGTATTTATTTAAATTATTTTTGAAAAGTTCTTCCTCCATAAATTAGAACTCTTACTTCGATTAATAATGAGATCAAATAAATTTCTAAATGGAATTTTTTTTATACCTTTAACTATTTTAAATGATCTTAGTTTCACTACTAGATTATAATTAATATATCTTACATTAAGCTCGTTTTAAATGTCGCGAGTGTTATATTAATTTTCTTTTAAGAAGTGGCATCCTTCTGAAAGGATCGCTACAATTTACAATATGATCCATTTTTTGAAATTCTAATTTAGTTATTTCAATTTTTGTTTTTTCAAACATTATCTACCATTACCATATAAAATTAGTTTGGCATAATTCAATATTTAAGTTTGGTATTATGCGGTGCAATAAACTTTGAAATATATCAACAAGAAGCAACCTCATCCATTTATTTTATTTATGATACACAAATTGATAATATAAAAAACATTTATATTATTAGTGTATATTTAACTTTGTATAGATTATTTTACCTTTTTTTTAGTCTAACAACCTACTTATTATTAAAACAATTAAATTTAATTAGGAAAGAAAGAAAAAGGAGTTATAAATCAATTTAAAAAGTGTAAGGCTATTGAATAAATTTTAAAAAAAAATAAAAAATTGAGATGATGTGATCTAATTTAGATTTGCATTTGATTATTGGTAATAACTTACCATATATGGATTTAGTTATTGCTATCAATTATTTTCTAATGTCAAATAATTTGTCTTTATTTAATTCAATTACCTAATTTCAAAAAAAATATTAATCAGAAAATGGGAAGCATTTCAATGATGGGGCTTTGAGATTATTTAACTGGTACAATCTGAAATGTCATGCTAAATCTTCAGTGGGAGAACTAACTATCAACCCAACTGTTATAAAATAACATTTCCAAGCAATAAAAGTCAAGTTTTAGTAGATGAAAATCATCATCAAAATTATTTACGAAAATAACCCCCTAGAACCTGAAAGTCGAGGTAACAAAACTCTAAGATGTCTAGAATAAGGGGGATACAACCCAAAACAAGAAAACATAAATCTGAAATGTCTAAGTCCGAACAGATGGACTAAGAGATAGAGAGAAATTCATGGCAGGCCAAAAGAAATACCTCACCCACCCTTGGATTTAGGGAACGGAGGTCTCCCAGTTGAGGTCACAAAGCAGCTGTCTGAATATGCCTTATACTCAACATTCAACAAAAAAAGAGAAAGTGCGGTATCAATACACAAAATCAACAGTGTACTGGTAGAATCATTTGTTAGTTCTAAAGATACAAATGTACACAAATAACTAAAACATAGTAATACAAGTCAACACATGCATGAAACCATTTATACACTAAGTCAGCAATACAATCAGACTCTGAGTCACCAATTTTAACTTAACCTTTGCATGAAAAATGTCCCACATTTTCAATCAATATATACCCCACTACTTAAGAAACTAACACACATGTAAGCAATCATACATGCACATAACCAAACATGTATCAGGCGTGGTACCCAAGCAATTGTATAGTAATTTGTACCATATGTGGTACTTGAGCCAATCGAATGACATTTCATACCAAGCGAGGTACCTGAGCCAATCAATAATGTATACCAGGTATGGTATCCGATCCAACCAAGATATGTCCTGTATTATGCGTGGTACCTAAGCCAACCAGTAATCACACATCACACACAATCACATATACAATGAAACAACCATACTTGTAAAGTCACAAATAAATTAAAGAAGTTCATTGTATGAGATTGACAACATGATACATTTCACATTCATCCCTTATGTTATCCCTAACATACATTGTACAAGCAATACCATAGGATCACTTAACATGCATACATTGTGTAACTTCAAAATCAAAAAACCATTACCTACCTCGAAAGATGTCTCACTGCTCTAAAGGACTTGAGTTTTCCCTTTTTGTAATGTCCTGGCTTGATCTTGGTCTAAAATCATAACACAAATAGCAGAATCAATGGAAATAGCCTAAAAATACCTGGATTATAACTTAATACTAACTTTAGTCCAATTTCATAATCATCTCACCCAATTCATGGCTTTTCCACTATTAATTCAAGTCAAAACTCTCCCCTAAGATTACTACCGTAGATTCTAAGCCTTAAGAATTAAATTACTAAGTTAGTGTAGTAATTAACTTACCTTACCAATGAAAACAATGAAAAAAATAAAAAAATTGCCCTAGGTCACCTCTGTACTTTACCAAAACATGTTTGCAGAAAAATGAGCGATTTTGAGACTTTTCTTCATAAAATCGTGACTAACCCTGCTATAATGTAACGACCTAAACCGTCATTACTAAAGAAGATGAAAAATTATAAAATTTTGCCATCTAGATGTGAAACCATAAAATTTTACCATCTGGACTTGCACCATCCTGCCAGAGTGGACATAATTCTGTTACGGCGGTGCCACTCCAGCGGGATGTGAGCTGCTAGAGCGGAATGGTCGGGGCAGAACTTAATGTCGTGAATTTTTATTTTCTCCTCTTGTCCCTAAGTGCCAAAAAAAGGCGAGGGTTACCCCAGAAATCCTTCGAAGGCTGCTTGGAAAAAGAGGGAGAGGAGATTTTAACACAGGAAAGGTTTCAATTGGCGGAATTCAGGCCCACTTTCACCATCTCCTTGTCTGGAAGGTAGGATTGAAGTCACCATGCCTCTCTACAGTTGCTTGGCACACAGATAGGCTAGGTTTCTCTAATTAATTAGTTGTAAATTTGTTCCTACTCATTCTATATTGTAATTAACAGGAGATTTCATGCCTAGGCTTTTGGGCACGGAGTTTGGATGGCTGAATGCATTGTTATTATTGTTTAGGATAGGAATGTACCGTGTGGATATGATTATCATGTGACTAGTGATGATAGTCTAGTTCTTGGTTGATAACTGTAATACTGCTTGTTGATATGATTGATGGTTCTATGTGAATTATTTGAGTAATGTGAATCATAAAGTAAGGGGAGGAGGTAATTGATCTAGTATTGATAAATCTCTTGAATGAACCATATTAATTATCTGTGGTTATAGGTTATGGTTGGTCTTTATCATAGAGAGACTCTCAATAGTGATTGAATAAGGTTATGACGTCTTCTATGTATTTAATTGTTGTTGTTGAATGTTGATATGTTGTTGTAATGGGTCTACAATCCCAAAATTGTGAAATTCATAATCTTGAACTTGCTCTACCAAAAGTGATGCCTTAAATAAAAAAGGCTTGATGAATTATTATTAATGAAGAGAAAGATAGAATGTAACTAATGAAATAACTATTGTGAACAATTACATGCAATGAACTTGTTACTTATTGTGAAAGTATGTGAACTATTCATTGTGGACTGTGATTGTGGTTCTGATTGTGATGTTGGATCAAGTATCACGTACCGATACATATATTGGATCGGGTGTCAAGTTCTGACTATATATATATATATATATATATATATATATATATATATAGGATCGGGTGTCACATTCAAACACGTATATAGGATCGGGTGTCACATTCCGACACATATATAAGATCGAGTGTCAAGTTCTGACACATATATGGTTTGGGTATGGATTCCATGAGAGAACCAATATGTGACTATCGTCTGTGAATTGATCTTGACTATATGTTTGATGATAGAGAAACGGATCAGATTATAATTAAGCATGCCCATCCTGTATAATAATTGATATGAAAGGACCGAAGGTCCTAGTATTATCATGTTGATTGTTGTAATTGAGATTTATCTTATGAAACTGTACATTTCTCCTGGAATGGAAAATTGATAATGTGTTCATGTATATGTCTGATTGAATTATGTTATGGGTGCTAGATGCATCCGCATAGTAGGTATGAGGTTGTGGGTAAATCAGTGGAAAGCATTCACCGTCTTGGTAAGGGAGATTAATGACTTAAAGCTAGTTATTGTTGATGTCTTGTAGGCACATGGGTTAAGAAGAGGATTGGAAGGTTTTTAGAGATTTTTTCTCCGGGCAGGCCGCCCTGACAAGAGGAATCTCGCTGTGGCGAGGCCGCCAGAACGGGATAGGTCCCGCCATGGCGGGATAGTAGCAGTTAGGAGGTGAGCTTAGTTACCCTAATGTTGTCCTCTTCCAAGTGAGATGTTAATTATCCTAAGGCCATGTGATGGTGTGAAACTAAATCTAATAGACAGAGTTAGTATTGGCCCATAGTTTGGAAACTTCTCTATGTGATAGAAGGATAAGGCCTTGATCTGTATTAGAATTAGCAGCAGACCAACTAGAAAGGATAAAGGTTAGGCATGAATGACTCTAATAAGGTTAATGAGAATGATAGGAGTTTTGCATAAGGTTTGGCGGTGAATCTCTTAAGAGCATGTTTTCTTCTCGTTGATTTTCTTATATTAGCGGTGGGTATCAGGTTGACCGATGATGTCTACCAGTATGTGTTGTTTGCTCTTGCTATACCACTTGGCATAGTCTAATTGTAGGGTCAGCGATGTTTCATAGGTGAAGACAAAGATGAGTCTCCAACAGCTTCTACTCTTCATTCCTTATGGATGGAGTTGTGTCTTGCTTTTATTTATACTTTGTATCTTTAGAAGCTTTTGTACCTGTTTAGACTAGTATCTTTGCGGGTGTTAAGTGTTTCTTGTAATAAACCTTGGAGTTTTAAAAATTCATTTTTTGTTGTATTCTTGACTCTTTTAGAACTTGTAATGGTATTTTGTTAAACTTCTGCATGATATTTTGTAAGGATTCTCCTATCTAAGTGTTAGAGTAGGTGCCCGCACGGCCCAGTGGGATGAGTCGTGATATATAATGGCACCACCAACGTAGGATCCACCCGCAATAGCAGTTTGCATGGGACAAAAACTCAAAATCCTCCCAGAAGTCCCCATTTCGCAACACACCTTAGAACCTTGCCGTTCTAAAATAACTCGTTCACGCAAAGTTCAATATCGTGAGTACTATTTACCCGAATTCGCTTTCGAAAAGTCCTACGAATTTCTTAACATCTTAGCTAATAGAAAATCCAACCTAAATTTAGATATTTTCTCTAATTCTTTCTCGGATTTCCCTAAACCTCACCTTACTCAGATTTTGTTTGAGACTAGCTTAATCTAAAATTTTCAAGTCATTACAATAAAAGTTTTCTTACCCCAATTTCTTTCACAATTACCCATAACGATCGGAGGGATCGTTATAGTTTAAATTCGATTTTATGCAATATAATTAGTCGGTAATAAAAGTTTGTTCGACTTTAATTATATACTGTGATAAGTTATGACTATGAAAATCGTGAGAACTCTTTAGATCAACTAAAATTATCTAGTGTTGGATGAAAATGACAGACATACTTGAGTAATCTATCTTGTATCACTATATAATTAAGTATTTAATTTATGATTCTAATTCATAAATTATGATTTCCACTAAGTGATTAAATTAATATTTTGAATTGGGGAAGTGAAATTTTTTGCCCCAAAGCGAGACTTATGAAATTCTTTGATTGGGGAGTAATTAGTGACCCAATTTAGCGATACGTGAGTTCCCCAAATTATGAGTAGACCTGTTTTGAAATAAATTTTCAAATTCGACACGTGGGCTCGGGGTTGTTTTTTGGCCCATTTACATAAATAATATAGTATATAGCATTAATTACGAATTTTAGTACATGTTTTAGCTTTACCAAAAATGACAGTATTTTTTTATCCAAAATAATAATAAAAAAAAGAATAAAAGTATTTTTCTCTTTCTTCCCCTCCTCACTCTTTCCTTTTTCCATTTTTTCCTTTCTCTCTCTTTCTCTTCCCCCCTCCTTTCGCTCTCTTCTTCTCCTCTTTTTTTGGTCTGATTTCTCTCTCTCTCTCTCTATCTTTCTCTCTCTTTCTCCTTTTTTTTTAAAAAATACGTAATAATTAATTATTCTAATTTAAATTTAATTTTGGATTGGATATTATGGAAATGATGATTTTACTATTTTTTAAATTAAATATTTTTTTATGAAAATACATATATAATGCATTTTTAACACAATAAAGGAAATAAATATAAACAATAATTGTAATACATTTTGAATTCAATATATTATACTTATTATAGGCATGTTTCAATGCACGTGGTGAATATATAACTAAAATATTTTTAATACAATAATATACTTCATTAATAAGAGAAAAAAATAAAAATTAATTATAATAGATTTTGAATCAAATGTATTATATTATAGGTATATTTCAATGCACATGGTGAATATATAACTAAAATATTTTTAATACAATAATATATTTGTTGAAATAACAACAATCAAATTCATAACAATATATAATATTAATTCGAATTGGAATACATTTTGAATTCAATATATTATACATATAATATGCATATGTATTCAGAATGTTTCAATGCACATGCTGAATGTATAACTAAAATATTTTTAATACAATAATATATTTCGTTAATTGAAGAAAAAATAAAAATAATTATAATAGATTTTGAATTCAATATATTATAATTAAACTATAGTGAATATATAATTAAAATATTTTTAATACAAATGTATTATAAGTATTATGTGTGAATTTCAAACATTTCAATTCTATTTAAATTAATTTATGTTGTTAGATATGTATTGAATTAATTAATTATTATTTTTAAAAGAGGGAGAAAGAGAAAGAGAAAGAGGGAGAGGGAAAAAAAGGACAAAAAAAAGGAAAGAAGTATGCAGAAAGAAAGAGAGGGAAAGAGAAAGAAAAAAAATGACAAATATAATGCATTTCTAACACAATAAAGGAATAAAAAATAATTATAGAAGATTTTGAATTCAATATATTATACATATTATAGGCATGTTTCAATGCACGTGGTGAATATATAACTAAAATATTTTTAATACAATAATATATTATGTTAATAAGAGAAAAAAATAAAAAATAATTATAATAAATTTTAAATTCAATATATTATAGGAATGTTTAATGCACGTGGTGAATATATAACTAAAATATTTATAATAAAATAATATATTTTAGCACCATTAATAAGAGAAAAAATAAACAATAATCATAATAGATTTTGAAATCAATTTATGATACATATTATAGGCATCTTCAATAAATATGGTGAATATTTAATTAAAATATTTTTAAATACAAATATATTATAAGTATTATATGTGAATTTCAAATATTTTGGTACTATTTAAATTTGAATAATTAATTACTAATTTAAAAAAAGGGAGAAAGAGAAAGAGAAAAGAGAAAAAATAGATAGAAAAAAAAATGCAACACGTAGAGGGGGAGGGGGAGAGGGAGAGGGAGAGAGAGAGGGGGGGAGAATGAGGTGATTTTAATTATTAATTAAGATAAATATGTTATAGACCGTAATAAAAAAGGTACCATAAAAAGGATAATTATTAATCTAAAATAGTTCATTTATGTAAAAATTGCTTCATTTTTTGACCCTATTCCTTTTATGGCAATATGAATGTCTATGTACTCTTTTACTTGTTCTAGATCTACACATTTGACCAAATTGAGACTGTTTGAAGGATTTAAGGAAGCTAAAGTCATAATTTGACTTGTTTAGTTGAAAATCAAAATTGCATGCCTAATAATATATATATATATATATATATATATATATTTTGCATTTATTATTTTTTGTTTAGTTATTATTCGGATTTCATAATATTCAGTGCTCAAGTGTTGAGAAACTTACTTAGTACTTATTTGATATTGACTGAAAATCTGATATTGTATTAAATACATTACTATGGTCTAAAATACAAATTGAGCAAACATAATTTCAACGAAAAGTTGGGAGTTTAAATTTCAATCTTTAAAAAATTAATTTCAACTCAAATTTTCTAAAGTTGGGAATTAATGAAGCTTAACTTCAAATTCCACAATCTAAAGTTAAAATAAAATTTGGTAATAGTATCTAATTTTCAATTATAAGAATTAGAAAATCACTATTTATTAGTGGCGGTTTACTAAATATTCTGATTTGACTTATAGCCAGCTTTTTTATAATTATTATTTATAAATTTTAAAGAAGTGTTTAATTTTAAAAAGTAGGGTGTTTGATTAATAATCTGTGTGGACAAACTTATAACTTATAAGTCAGTAATCATAAGTTAAGATTTTTCACTTATAATTTTTGTCTTATTTTTATTATTTTGACTTGAAAACACTTTTATATTTTATCAAAATACTACAAAACTGTCTAAAAACTATTTCAACCTTAAAAACATTTAAAATTTACTTTAAAATAATTCAATCCAACCAAACTTTAAACTTTTTGGAAGAAAATGAATGCTTCTACCGAATATTAGAAATTGTTATGCAGAAGATAAAAATACAGCTTTCCCCCAAAAATATATTTTTGAAAAATGCTTCACAAACAAATACACTTTAAAAATATTTTTAATTTTTTTTTTCAAATACAATTTGCTCTATTTTTTAAATTTATTGATCAAAGGCAAATTAATCCTCACTAAGTACTTTTTTCTGTTTGTGTGCTTAAAACCCCAAGAGCCCTCCCACCGCACTATCACAACTAACCAAAAATCAATTCTTGTTTTGTGGGGTTTTTGTTGAATTTTCATTGAAAATGGGAAGGATATTTGTTGTAGATCTTGAAGGCAGGACATACAAGTGCAAATTCTGCAAAACCCACCTTGCCCTTGCTGATGACCTTGTTTCTAGGGTAACCATTTCTTCAATGTCCCTTTCTGGCTAAGTTTTTAGAAAGAAAAATCTTAACTTTTGTTATAGAGCTTTTCATTGGGTTTTGGACTTTTGGGGTTTGTTGTTTGTTTGAGTAATTAGCTTTTATTTTCTTGTTTTTGCATAATTAGATTGTGTTTGTGCCTACACATCTTCCAAAAGTATAACCAAAGGAGAAAACAGGGCTATTCAACTAGAAAGAAAAGAAATATTCTTGCATGATCATTTGCTTGTGCTAGATTTTTCGGGGCACGTGTATGTCGAATCATGTAGTGCATAATTTAGTAAGTGTTTCATTGTGAAATTTAAAGAAAAAGTAGTTTTTGTTTTCAAGGTGAAAAATGATTTTTGCAAGTGGTTAATTTATAGTGAAAAAGACCTTTTTGTTGTTTTTCAAATTCTTGAAAATTCTGGAGTTGAATTCTGGAATTTTATGCTCAAACATGTTAGTAGTTCAACTCCAGAATTTTGTATTAACAATTTTAGAATAATCTTATGGAAGAAATAGAATAATGTGTAGAGAGTGGTTATGCTTTTTGCTCTGTTTGTTTGTTTCGTTGTGGGTTGTGAAGAAAGTGATTCAACTTGATAATTGGAAGACTAGGTATGGTATTCATGCTTACTGGCTTTCAAGTTGGAAGTGATTTTGGTGCTATCATTAGGTATGAGATCTGTACCAGTTTATATTACATGTCACCTAGCTTAATTTCGAAGTTGACGGAGAACTTTTTAACTTCTTTCGAGATGGATTTATTTTGTGATTTATATGGAAGTGTATATGTTATAATTGAAGCATTGAAAATGGATTATGTACAATTTGCACAAATTTTATAACCGGTATCTCCATTTGGTTTACTATTCTGGCTTTTGTTATGTTTAATTTCTATTTTTAGATATTATTATTGATTATCCTTCTCTCAAATATAAAACTAAGTCTTTCTCTTGATTAATTATAAATGTTCACATGGCATTTCCATGCTATTGTTTATTGGCATATAGCTTCACAGTAATATCCCTAGTCAATGTTTATACACTCGAAGAAACAACGTAAAAAAGCGTAAAATTATATTACCAAATGCTCAAGGACCAGACTTGGAGAGTGATTCGGCATTTTAACCAATCTTTATCCTTATGGATTTGATCCAATGGTTTCAATTGCCAAAACTCAGGCACGTTTCTTCAAGTTTTTTTTTCCAACATAGAGATGAAGGTAATGGACCAAATTGATTCTGGATTGATATTGACTATATTGTTTCATTACCCCTTTGAACATGTAATTTTATATTGTGAAGAGGGTGGGATAAAATAATTGCACAATTTAGTTTTATGTTGCTAATTAATTGCTTGAGAAATCATTTAAATAGATATGGCTTTCACTAAAAACAATGGATACAATGTTCTAGAGGCCATTTATTTAGCTTCTAGAGAAATCATTGATTTGGAAAAGAATGATAGTCTATTAATGTTGTATCAATTATCATTTCAACGATCAACTTCTCCCATAATGATATCTATGCTACCTTAATGACACAACCTTTTGGAAAAGAAACTTCAAAACAAATTATATACTACCTATATATGTGTGCTTATTTATTTATAAGTAGGATATTTAGAGTATTTAGAAGGGTATTTAGGTCTTTTAACTTTTTAGTGTTGGAGTTCCTACTGTTATAATATATAGATAGATTATTCTGAGCAGACTTTCTTTTTATTTGTGGTATATGCACTGGAAATTTTCTACCACGGTTTATTCGTAGTATTGCACTTTTTGCTTGCTTGGTTTGTGGTTTTTTTTAACGGTTGGTTTTATGGACAGGGATTTCATTGCCGCAGAGGAAAAGCATACCTGTTCAATAAAGTGTGAGTGCCTTTTAATTTCTCAACTACAATTGATCATAACCAGTTTTGTTTATGACTTAATCTGCTTGTTTCACACTTGAATTGACTTTGTTGATAATCATGCATCCATTTGAGAGTTGAGACTGATATCTGTTGCATTCTTTTTGTATCCTATCTGATTAGTTATGGTGTCGGGAAGAGGATTGGGATTTTGTTAGGTTTTAGTACATTAGAAAATTTCAGTTGGAAAAGATCAGACGATCGTTGCTCGGGGACTCTTAATTCTAATTGAACTGTCCATCCCAATTTATGTGACACTCATTGCTTTTTAGTCAATCCCAGAAAGAATGACAGCTTTCCATAGTACTCCATCTGTTTTAATTTGTTTGTCTTTCTTTCCATTTTAGTCTTTTTAAAAAAGAATATCCCTTTCCTTTTTTGGCAACTCTTTAATTCTAACTTTTCATGGCATGCTTAAGATGACAAGATTAAAGGATATTTTGTACATTCTACATATTTTTAGTTTAAGACCACTAAATTCATAGGTCTTCTTTAGATTTTAAACTCCGTGCCAAGTCAAAATTAGGCAAATAAATTGAAACGGAGGGTGTGAAAATTAAACTTCAAACCTCCCATTTTATCCTTAATGAAATTATTTATAGCCGCAGAAATTCCTATGGTTTATTTTAGACCACAGGTTTCAAAAAATCTTCCTTTTTTTCTTACACTTTGTGTCTAGTCAACCATCTTCACATATATTTGGACGGAGGGAGTATTAGAGATCTTAAATAAAGGTGATGTCAATAACAATATAACCTCATTTCAAGCAGTTCACAGCTAATCTTCTTTTCTAAGAAAGGCACATTTTCTCCTTTCTGAAAAAGGAAAGAAAAAGATTTCTAGTTTCAATTGCACAAAAGGATTTCTAATCTTCACATAACATGCTTGCTCCAGTAATTCAGAAGAAACGAAAGAAGACTTTATTCCAAAAGAGAAGGGGAGAGAGATACCAAATAAGAAACATTATCCAACTGATATACGTTCCTCCTTAAACAACCGTATGAATTATGTTTCTGGCTATCTTGTAATAAGGTCTCCAGTTAAACGAAACACCTGAGAGTTATACATAAACAATAAGCAATACAAACCATATAAAATAAAATAAGAAAATTAATTGGGTGAGAAAATTGCTAATAGCAGCTTAATATATGGTTGTCTCACCTTCACATAAATTGGGATAGAGGGAGTATTAAATATATTTATCGAAAAAAGATATTTGCTATAATAACTTTTACATTTTATATGCCGCCTTTTCTCTATATGATATGTTCATAATTGTCAATGTTATAGAATTGATCTATCCTTCCTCCCTTGTATCAAATTCTCAAAATTTACCATGTCGATGTGTCCGTGACTAATCATATTACATTTCACATCCATCATGATGCTTTCTAAATTGTAATGGATGGAGGAACTCACATTGTATGAACTGTAATAACTTGAACCTCTAGACAGTGTTATATGCAGAAGAAAATACTTCCTTCCTAGTGACAACGACTTATTAGTGAAATCCAAAAGAGTTCCCAATTTTCAATATTGCACACATATACTGATTTCATGTTACTAAACAATTAAATGCTAGCAGCAACATCCAACTTAGGGGTGTCATATGAAAGGGTTGGGCTAAATTTGGGCTGTTCAAAGTGGGTTGAGTTAATAAATGGGCGGTCAAGTTACTTGGGCTGAAATGGGCTAAGAATCAAGTCATAGCCCAATCCGCACAATTTTTTTAAGTACCTAATAAGAATTTTTTTTCTTTTACTATGACTATATATAACATATCAAATAAAAAAATGTCTTAAAAATATTTAGACAAAGTTTCTCATGTTAGTTTGCGTTGCATATTAACTGAGTTTTTAAATGAGCCAAATTGTGCACATCAAAATAGGTTGAGTTAATAAAATAAGTGGGTCATTAATCCACCCAAACCTAAGCAGATTGGCAGGGGTAATTTTTTCACCCCAAATCCGACTTGTTTTCCTTTAAAGGAAAAGGATGAGAGGATGATAGCTCAATAATACAAGGAAAAGCGAAAGTAATGAAGGACTTGAAATCTGAGCTGCTTCAAATTACAAAGCTATGCTCTGAAAATGTTGATATACAGAAAGGCTGCCAATTTGGAAAGAAATGAGCCTGAATATTTAGCATTAACCTTACCACTTGAAGGCACCAAACATCAGCATTCGGAAACTTGATTTTGTGCATTGAACATGGCTGTTGAGTTGAAGCTGTATTTGAATAGAAATTAGTGTTTGCTTTTTCTAGTATTGGAACATGTATAGTTTCTCATATCCTATCTTATAGAATTGGGTTGTATCACTAATAAGATAGATATTAGACAACCTCCCTTCTTCCCCTTCTTTTTTTTCCACAAATAGGAAGTTTCGACTCCAATTTGTTTGTGACACATTTTTTCTCGAATTTTACTCTTACCAACTCCGATTTTCAAAGGAAGATGTTAGACTTGTCTAATTAGACCATGAATTACAAATGTATGGAAAAGTTCTATTGCTATTTCACGAGGCAATCCACATTGATGTAGTGAAAGTGAAAGGTCCGTGACGGTGAATTTTTCAAAAACATGATCAGAAAAATGGAGTTCTTTGAAATAAAAAAGAAATCCATTTTATAGATCAAGTTGTTAAGGATGTAGGATTATCACTTCATTTCTATTTCTATGGTCGATGATCATAGAAGCCTTGGCAGTGTAATAGCTGATATATTTACTAGCATCATTTCCCCTTTACCTTACCAACTCTTTGCAATTGTACTCCATTTGATATGTATGCAGAGGTCTGACTGGATCCGCTTGACTTTGTGATTCAGGGTGAACGTAACTATTGGACCTCAGGAGGAGAGGGTGATGCTTTCTGGGATGCACACGGTAGCAGATATATTTTGTTGCTGTTGTGGGCAAATTGTTGGCTGGAAATATGTATTCCCTTTCGTTCTCTCTCTGTCTCTCCTCATACATGTAGACATAGACACCAAAACAAGCACACACACAAAAAGAGGAGAGAAATAGTTACTCTAGCCATATAAATGTGTTACCAATTGCATAACAAACACACACACAAAAAGAGGAGAGAAATAGTTACTCCTCTAGCCATATAAATGTGTTACCAATTGCATATGCATGATTTACCTACACCGGAAATTTTGTTTACAACTAGCACTCTTCATGCAGGAGGCTGCGCACGAGGAAAGCCAGAAGTATAAAGAAGGGAAGTTTGTTCTTGAAAGGTGCATCTTTTTTCTTGTACTGGAAAACATCTTTGTCTGTTTTGAATCTCTTCCATATAACATTACATGCTCTTCTGGTTGTTTGTTAACAGAGATAGGATCATTGATGGAGTTGACACTGAATTCTACATCGATACTCGTCAAAGTATCAGTGATGCCGAGGATGCATAGGCTTTGTTATGTTATGTATCTAAACATGTGTGGTTGTTGTATCTTGTAGGTCTAGTTTGTAGATATAAGGAAGAAGCTGTTTGTGTCAAAATGTTGTGTGGCTGTATCTTGTAGGTCTAGTTTGCAAGTATAAAAAGAAGTTTATGCTTAAGTATTTGGTCTACAGTACATGATCTTTTCATCATGTACCAAAAAATAGAACATAGGACCTAGTATGATTGTAAGCTACCAAACTACTTAAACTAAAAATAGCCAGCGGATGTATAAATTATGGATAATTTATATATACAATTTGAACTAGTACTACAAAGTCGATGCAAGAATCTTATTAACTCTTCTTTTTATTGTGTCTTTAAAATCAATTTTTTGTTTTATTTTTTAAAGTCATTTTCCCAATATAGAATGGTCTAAAAGCTACAAGAACAAAGAAAGCATAAGATGCTTTTCGAATAAATATTACACAATGGAGCACACTACCACAGAGTTTTTGAAAAGTTGAAGTTCTAAATTGTTCCTATGCTCAAAATTGTTCAATTTTGTCTCTTACTAGATATTTTATTTATTCATATCCTTACAATTGAGATGAATTTACTATTCTAATTGTAGAAGTTTGCACATCTAATTCTTCATTCTTAATCAGGTTTTGATTTTGAGTAAACAACATAAAGCACATTATTATTGGTGTTAATTACTTGAAACGACAGTTTTCTTAATTACATTTTTTGTTAGAAAAATATTGTTTTGAATATATGTATCTCAGATAAACACGAGTCAAAGTGGTGTAATTTGTTTTAGATACATTGTATCCAAACATGATTTACATGTATCTAAGATACACTGACTCTTTCGCTTATCTCTCTTCCTCTTTCCTTCGCCCCGCTCCCTGTGTATCTGTATTTCAAAATGTATCTGAGTTTCACAAATTTTATGTATCCGTATGTCCAATATCAATTTCATATATCTGTGTATCCAAAATCAATGTCATTCAGTGTATCTAAGATCAATTTTATTAATATATGTGATATCAAATAATAAGTGTATCTATGCATACATACAAGTAGTATCAAAATATGCATTAATACATTCATCAATGTATCTTTATATAGACACATGTATCCGGTTTCAAAATTTACACTAATACACATAATAAACCAAGCAAAAAGAGGGGAGAGAGCGAGGGGGAGAGGGAGAAAGAGAAAAAAATGGAGAGAACGAATGAGAAAAATGGGAGGAGAGAGATTGTATCTTTATTTTAAGGTATAGATGAACACACATGTAAAACTGAATTTAATCGAATTTCAATTCGAGTACTCAAATAAAAAATAAAATAAAAATTATAAATTTAAATATTATCAAATTTCAATATAAATCTCGAACCACATATGAAATATAAAAATAACAAACAAAAAAAACTAATAAAAACATGCAAAATGAATTATTTGTGATTTTTGAATAGCACAAGCACAAAATTTGACCCTTTCCCTTTTCAAAATTCATCCTAAAAAAATTAGAGACAAACGCTACAGATAAGTTCCTGAAAAACAAATTCCTTAAAAGAGGGAGAAAAAAAATGGCATTCTCAGCTAACCCGTTATCTCTGAGTGTACCCGAACCCGTATTTGAATCCTGGCTCCGAGATACCGGCTACCTCGAAATTCTCGATCAACGGACTACCGATCTCCACCGCCACTCCTCCTCCACCGCATCATCCGCCGCCGAGGCCGCTTCCTCCGACGCTGCTGTTACTAACTCTGCTGCTGCCGCAGTTTCAATCTCAAACGGAGTCTTCGTTCTCATATTTTCACATATTGGAACCTTACTGTCGCTTTTAACGCTTAATCCGTTCGCGAAACTCACCTCCGATGATTTTTCCGGTGATACCCCGTCGTGGACCCTACAATTCGTCGGGTCATTCGATTCCTACTCGTTTCCTTCGTCGCCGTCTCAGACTCGGCTTAGAGTCCACGAGAATGTGAAACGCTATGCTCGCAATTATGCCTCTCTCTTCGTCCTCTTCTTTGCTTGCTCTCTGTATGCTCTCTCTATCTCTATCTCTATTATCTATACACAGACACATTCTATATGTATGTTGTATACGGATATTGACATGTATATGTATATGCGATTACGATTATTAACATTTGAACTTGTGCAATAACTTGAATGGTTGGTTTTGTTTTGAACACTATCTGCAGTGGCTTAGTATGAAATGGACCCGAATGGAGTGGAATAAATATAGAGAATTCATATAACTTACTCCAACTAATTTAGGATTGAGTTGTTAGTTGGTTGATTGATTGATTCATCGAGCTTTGTTTGAGAAATTTTTAGGCTTTGAGAGTTAAGTGAAGCTTACCGGGAGGACAGTGGATTTGGATACCGACATAAACAATAGTATGTGCCAAATGCACTTTAGAAGCTTGGGTTTCGGGTAGGACAACGTTTTAGTTACTGAGTAATCAGCTGAAGTTATTTAGGAACTTGTACTTGTTAAATATAAAGATGTTAAGGTTTTGGAGATTTGAAGACCTTTATTGGTCTGGATGTAGCAATATTATGTAGCTGAAGGATTTCAATTTCAGCTGCTTGATTTTTGTGCTATTTGATTGCTTTGGTATTGATTGCATTATGATAAATTTGGGAAACAGGTACCAAAAGCTGCTTGCCCTTGTTGGGTTGATTTCATGTTTGGCACTTTGGGATGTATTAAAGTTATGTGGAGATCGTTGGGGATTAGAGCGGCGCCCAGTTATTAAACAAAGCTTGATTCGCACTGCTCAGTGTGGTGAGTCAATATTCTTGAGTGTTTCTCCCCTCCCCCTCCTCCTCCCTCCCTCAAAAGAACAAAGACACCTAGGGTGTTACTCTCTTAAATGATTCAGGTCCAGCATTCTATCAGTGTACCTTGGTGATAGATTAATTGATCATATCTTTGACTGTTTTATCATTTGCCAAGTATTTATCCTATGTGTTCATTGTAAAAGTGAACACCAGGAAACAATAATTGACTGATCCCTGATCTTTTAGCTTCTAGTCAACCTTTTGAATATTATCCTTATTAGTGTTCCTTCTCATAAATTGCACTCTGCACTCGTCTAGATTGGAGGCTCTTAGAGACAAAAAAAAATACTAGGTGATTCTTCCCATCTGTCCTAGCCTTGGTGGATAGAGTTACCTGGTACCTGTTGCTAGTGGGAGGGAATCAGTCGAGATGCGCGAAAGCTGGCCCGGACACCACAACCATCAAAAAAAAAGATTGGAGGCTCTTATGCCAACTTTTGGTCGAGGCACAGAGTTTATGTTCATACCATACGGAGACACTTAATAGCGGGACGCATGTAACTTAAAATGTATTCATATCTATAATTACACTTATGAGACCTTCATCTTATAAGTTCAAAGAATTATATGGAACATTTGGGCTGGCAGTTTCCACATCCAACTTTATCCACATCCTCATTTGTTCTAAATTTATTTTTCCTCACATTGGGAAACGTTCGTTACATCCGAAAAGTCCTTCTCCTCTTTTGCTTTCTTGATAATCTGATCTATTTGATTACTACCCATCCATCCAATTTGAGACCAAATGTATTTTCTTTCTTCCTTTTGCAAATTAGATGTTAGAACATCAGTAAAAGAGTTTTGTACAGCATATCAGTTGCAATGGATGTAGATTCATGTAATGGACTAAAGAAAAACATTGTAAGTAGTAATTGCTTATAGAACTGCATACTCAGGACTATTCAAAACCATCATATGCAGCCTGTTGAGGTGTTGGATGACCACATATTTCTAGGTTATTGGTATTCAGAGACATTGGCTTTGCAATGGATGCTCTTAAGATGTTTAACCAAAATTACTGGAAATCAGGATCAAGGACAAATGATCCAACCACTGAGCTAAAGTATATAATGAGTTGGTACTACAAAATAGATGCCGATGTGAGGAATTACATACAAATTGATTAGGGATTAGGGAGCAGGGATAAATGGTTTGACTATATTGCTCCCTAATTTGTTCTTTTATTTGAATTTTTTGCAAGTAAGCTAATTCAGGTTTTTTAAAAAAAAAAAGGGGGGGGGGGATGGGGATGTCTCTATAAACAACTAAATATTCGTATAAAAAATTCAGTAAAAAGTTCATATATTAGCTACTTGCAAGACAGTGAATCCATATTTTGTAAAATCTGTTTCTTCATCATTAGGAAGAATATCATGTCACTATCTCAATTCAATTTTTGTGTTCAAAGTTCCACAAGTTCTCAAAATGATAGAACCCCCCCCCCCCCTCCCCCCAGCCCAATTTGGAGAAAAACTGAGGTGGGGATAATGAGGAAGGTACTTGGGGATGGTGTGGCGATAATGAGGAAGGTACTGTTATATTTTACTCGGAGTATTATAAATGGTAGAAACAGCTTTAATGCTTTAGTCCACGGATATAATAGTGTCGATGGGCCTGAAAGGAAAAGAAAAAGGTGGGGAATATGGGGAATATTTGAGTGTTTTCGTTTCCAAAAAAAACAAGAAGAAGAGGGGGAAAGGGCTTATGATCTCTCCATTTCATCCTTTGTAGTACCTGCACCTTGTCTTTTACTCAAATATTGTGAAAAAGTAAAATATGGTGAAAATAGCTGTAAATGGTTTAGCCTCAAGCCAGATTAGTGTCATTAAGTGTAGAAGTAAAAAGTGGGAAAGGATTTCTGGGAAGCTTTTTGGCGAGAAATTAAAAGAGGGAAAAGTAAAAATGGAAGGTTTATAAACCTCTCCATATCATCTTTTGTAGGAAACTAGTACCAGCAAAGTTAACGAGGTATTGGTATCTCTTCTCCATCTCATCTTTTTGCAGTACTTGCAAAGTTAACGATACATTGATCTCTATTACAAACAACATAAAGGATGCTTTCACGATAGAAAAGTTAATGGGCTGAAGTTTCCTGTCCCTTGCATGATCTTTTAACCAAACATAATTTATGAGATATGTGCTACATCATTATTTACCTATCCACCAAAGAACAAAAAAGAAGCAGAGGCGTGTCTAGGATTTCGATAGGATGGGTGCACTGTTACGGAAAGGTGAATCTAAGATATAAATTTGATTGGTTTGTCCCTTAGGTTCTTATCACCAAGTCTGTTAAACTTTTAAAATTATAGTCCGAAATTAATGCTTATTTATTCAAATAGTAATTTTAATATTCACATTTGGTTTAATTGTATAAAAAATTTACAGCGCTAAAAGAAATTCGAAATTTCTAATGTGAAAGACTTAAAAATTTGAAAGATAAAAAACAAAAGAAAAACTATTGAAATACCTAAAGTGCTACCCATGATCACTTAGAGAGGTGTTACCTAATTTTTGAAAGAAAAAAAAAGATAAATATAAAGATTTAAATTTCTAACTTCACTTAGAGAAGTGCACCGAAACATCATCGTTTTATATGATACTTTGAACATGGGTTCACACATCTATATTTAAGTATTTTTTTTAAAAATATAATAGTACTATATATGATGTAGGGAGGGGAGCATGGGTTCACATGAACCCACGGAACCCCCCCTAGATACGCCCCTGAAAAGAGGTAGTGCTACATCTCTACCTTCTCATTCTTAGTATTACTAGAGGTCACTGTTTCATCACTTAAAGCGAGGAAGTGATGTAAAGGTAGGGATTATGACTTCATAGTTGAAGTGATGCGCTTCTGTGAAGCGTGTACTTCAAATAGTGAAATGCAAAGTAGATCTACCTGGTATTTAGGTATCTACTTCAAAAGAAACTTGTGTGAAACTACAGTTGTAATCCAATTTCGGCTGAAGATTGTTGATTAAAGAATCTAACTAGAAAGGATGAGAAAAAAAGGAAAAAGGGAGGGGAAGATATGTTTCTTTTGGCTACTGGGATACTAGGATACTTTTACATGCATGTTTCAGCATTCTTTCTGTAGTCAACGTGTTCTTCCACTTCTTGAGTTTATAATAATTCTTGACTTCTTCTCTACTCTCTTAGTAGAGTTCCATATTTTTTATAAAAAAAAGATAAAGGGGAAAATATTTTATGGTACAAAATTCTGTCATTTCAGTTATTTCTCAAAGAAGAAAAGAGGGGCTCTGTTGACCTTTTAAGTATTCAATTTCACCAATAAGATACAAAGGCTTACTTCACATTTCGAATTTGCACAAAAAGAGACTATTTTCTACAAACTATATATGAAGCTAAATGCCGTGGGTTGATTATGTGAAAATGAATAACCGTTTTTTGATTGTATGTTAAGTTTTCAGGGTTTTGTTGAAATTACATTTTAAGATGTTTATTGTTAGGTTAGTGTTGTCTGAGATTAGATGTTGAAAATAGTAATTTTCATTGCAGCAAGTACCAATTCAAAAATAAAATAAAATAGTAGTAATTTTCGTTAGAAGCTTATAAGTTCATGTATGTTAGATCAATTTTGTGTCTCTAGTTATTGTATATTTCATTTCCATTTCCCAACAAGCGTGCATGTTAAATCTTGATTTACAGTTTTTGTTTAAAGCCCAAATTATCTTATTGCTGTTTTTGTGCTTCTAGTTCTTAGAAACACTTCTCAGTCTTTTTAAATGTAACTTGGCCGGTTTTTGTTTCCCTAGATAAATTTGAGCACTCATTTATTTTGGCAAGCAGAATTTTTCTGATTCTGTATAAATTTGAGAATTGAGTCAGCCTTTCTTGTGCAGCTACTGCAGTTATACTATTCTGTACCAATGTTCAAATGGCTCTCTTCTCAGCTCTTGCGGTCAGTTATGCAGGTGGGTTAGCTTTCGCGCTTAATTTGTTGTCTTACTCTTAATGTTCAATTTTATTCCTAATTTCAAGAACTTATGGCTAATCGATGCATTTGCAGTGATGATTCTGCATGCCTCATTTAGGAAGCTGACCCCCTCGAAACAATCAACATCAAAAGATGGAAACAGGAGGATCCTTAGAAGTTGATGAGTGATTATTATTGTCATATGATACAATCACATAGTTGTCGCCTGGAGAGAAGAAGGTAAAGTGTGTTTACAAACTATAGCATAGTAGTCTTGGTTCATGAGTACATCTCTCCATTTGAAACTGAGAAAACTCTTGGGATTCACAATGTACGAAAAACGACTACTTCTTCTTATTCTTCTTCTTCTTAATTAGGTTGTATAAGTCTACAATGGAGAAAAAAAAGACTAGATAAGATTATAGATGGCTGTAGAGAGAATTAGCACTACTAAGGCTTTGTTAGTTTGCTAAACGAATTAGTATTAGTAACACATTTGTTTATCATCGACTGAATGAATTGCTTTCCTTGACATGCCATAATTAATAGTATAAATTGTCTTTGCACATAGACAAAATGAGTCAATATTGCTTGAATAAATCATAGTTTGCGATTGGTTTACTACATAATCAGCATTTAAATTTGTTCGAAAATTTCATTTAGACATTCGAGTTAAGTCTGCTAAAATTGAACACCTCAGCTCCTCTTAAAGTTTGTCAAGTAGACACTTTGCATTTAAATTTTGAATTGTTTCTTTTTCATTTTTTTTGCATGTATTCTCTTTCATCTATTAGATAGTTAAGTTAACCACGTGAAACATATCATTTTCTTTAATTACATGCATTTGCCTCAATAAGTAGTAAATTTCACACATTTTCTATTTGAGGTTGATCGTATAATTTAAGGATATGTCATATTTTATGTGGTCAATGAAACATGGCCAAATGTTTTTTTCAAAAATTGAAGCAAAAGTGTTTAATTTGAACACTTAATTAAAAGCTAAGGTATTTCACTAGAATAAAGCTTAGTTTAAGTGTCTAAGTAAAATATTCTTTTTAACATATTGAGTCCTTTTTGAATTTGAATATCAAACTTCATCAATTCTCATTGAATGAATCCTTTCTTCAATTGATGCAACATTTTCTTCCTATTATACATACGATTTGCATTATAAATGGCAGCAAATATCAATAGATTATTCGTCTAAATTATGCCATACATGTTGACCAAATAAATATTTTGCACAACCAATAAGATTTTACTAAATTTGGTAGTGTTAATTTGTCGGTGATAGGAAAAAGTTATTGTTGCAAAAATTTAAAATAATCTCCTGAGGGATCGTTTGGTTGGATCCCAGGATTAATTATTTTGGGATTATTTTAGAATAAGTTATTCCATCATGTATATGTGATAAGTTGTCCCATCATGATGTATAAATAGTGGGATAAATTATTCTCAAGTTTGGCAACCAAACAATGCAACATAATTTTATATCTGAATTATTTTTTATCTTAGAATTATTTATTTTTATCCCTTAAATCTAAATAATTCAGATTTATATATAAAATATAAACTTATGATTCAAATTTTACATTTAAAATATTTTGAAATCTTAATTATATTTTTTTGAAGAATTTAAAATTTGAAATCATGATCCCAATACATTTGGTAGTATAATTTTTGTTATCCTGGTGTAGTCTTTTCTGTTGCTAAGGTGACTTTTTTGGTGCCAACTTTAACTTTACTTGAGATAATGCATTGATTGAAAGTAAAAAGACAGGAGTTAACAGTGAACTTTGTCTCTTCATAGAGTACCCCACAACGACTTTTAGGACAATTTTGTTTTGATTAAAATGTTAAATAATGATTTTATGGATTATTATTCAATTTTTACTTATCCTACTAAAGTTACATAAATCTAATTTCGCACAAGTATTACAAAAAGTTATTTTAAAAAAAATGATATAATCAAATAGATATTTTAACTTAGCATCAATTGACAATTATATAAGCATATAAATTTTTAAAATGTATATTTAGTTACTTTAACTTGGTTTAAGTTGGCTCCGTAAATACACTTTTTCAAATGTGCATTCTCAAAATTGAAAGGCTCATTGGACAATTTAAATCAAGTTAATATATCTAAATGTGCATTTTCAAACTTAATGTGTTTAGTTACAAATTAAAGTTAAGTTAAAATGCTTAGATGATCCTAAAACAATCTATTATAATCAATTAAATTACAATAATAATATAAAAATTATTTACACTACCATGTGACTCATGATCAGACTTCACTCTTGTGCTTGCCAGCCCATGACATCTATTGAGTGGGGAAGGAAATCAAAATAAACTTACTTTTCAACACAAGTGGCCAAAAAATATGGCCCCATTCCATTAACAATTGTGTAATCAAGATTGCCCAATCCTTAAGGTTCAATGACTCCAGATTTTTGTACTGTATTTTCCCCCCCAAAAAAAGTTGTTCATAGTTTGAAATTAAATCATTTGGTTGATGGGATAAAAATAATAATTTTAAACGTAAGTATAAAATTAATTTATTCTGCATTTGATTATGGTGTTAATTAGTTTTAAGATTATTTTAATCTTACTAAGCATACTAAAATAGTAGGATTAGTTATCCCATATAAAATGTGGATAAATAATCTCATGAAATATCTCAATTCATGAAATATTTTTGTCTATTCCTTCCCACCAACCAAACAGTTTAACTTCTAAATATAAGTTACTTTTTTTGACAATTGAAATTTGTAATTCTCAAACAATCTTTATCGATACGTATATCGTATACAATGACGGATCTAGAATAGGCACAATGGATTTGACAAAACTTACTGTATTCAACTCGGGCTATATGTGCGGATTCAGAATTTTGAATTTTTGGGTGATATACTACTTTAAACAGTAACCTATGGCAAAATCTTCAGCGTAGAGTAAGATAATACTTAATATTTATTAGCAAATTTCCATACAAAATTTAGACTTATTTTGTTGGTTCAGTTAAGATTTTACTTACAAGAGGTATAGGGTTCTGATCTAATTATTCACAATTCTTTTTACAATAAATTCGCTAATGTTGTTTTGCAGGATAAATTTTTTTTTAAGAAAATACACTCCACAACAGGGCTCGAACTTGCTTCCTACAGGGGTAACCCTGAGCTTTAATCACGGACACCACAAAGCTCATTATTTTTAAGAGTGTTATGTATAATATTTATACTTTCCTTATAAATATATATACAAATATATACATGTATATACAGATTTTCAACCAAGATTACGAGGTGGCGTGACACCCCTTTCCAACTACATAGATCCGCCCTTGTATGTATATATGTCCTAGTGTGTGAATATTGAAATATATACGTCCGCAAAACAAAGCATGTTTTTCTTGAAAATAAGCGATTTTCATACTTATTTTCTTTTGTTTAGTATATAAGTAAAAAGATATTATCTCAAAAGTTATAAAATTGGAGGTGAGTGTAGGGGGTGATGGTTGGATCGGGCTTATGAGGGTGAAATGGAGGTGGAGTGTGTTGAAATGGTGGGAAGGAAACCGTAAATACTATTTGTGAAATTTATTTTTTCTACCTTTACCAATTAGGTCATTTTTTATATTCTTTTTATAAAAAAAAAAAAACTTATTTTCTAAAATAAAATATTTTCCAAAAAACATGAATATCCAAACATGAAAAGATATATTTTTTCTCTATACCAAACATACCCTAAATATTTGATTAGCCCTTAAACATCTAGGGTCAATCAAAGGTGGATATGCCACTGTATTATATGTATTCATCTCATTCAGTAACTTTAATTCAAATCCTCTGAGAATTGTGAATCCAATAACATAAAAGGGGTTACAAGTTCGACAACAAGTAAGAAATCTTTAAAACACATAAATTTTAAATTTTAAATTGCCACGATAATGTATATACGAAAAACTTGGTATGCCCCACCTCACGTTCTTTTGCTTTTCTAAGAACCTATAGGCTATAGGCATATTCATTATGAAAGTGATTGAAATGGAATCTGTGAACAAATTATTGCAGCATTGATAACTTCAACAAAGAAAACAAATAATTGAACAGAAATTGCAAAAAGAAAAGTATACTAAAGCACATCATCAAATTTTTTATACACAAACATATAGTGGACTAATTTAATCTTAGGTTGGATTAGTTTCACATACAATTACTCAACTTTTATTTTATTACGCTGAGCTCAAAAAATTATGTTTACTAATAAAAAAAACTTTTTTTTAATATCACAGAAAATTACTAAATTATTTTAGTAAGAAAACAATCACTCTTATATTCCTAAGTATCACAAAGAGTCACTAAGCAATTTATCGGGAGCAAAAAAGTCACTCAGGTCTAATTAAAATCGGGTTATTTTTGTTGATTTGGGGTTTTCTGTTAAAAAAGGGGTACAAGTGATAACTTTGTAGATGAAGAAAATAAGAACAATTTTACTTTAATGATAAGAATAAAGCTAACTAATAAATAAAAATTGAGAGATATTTTTAACCCTTTTCTTTGATTTTTTTTGGTTATGAAACAATAGTTTAGCAACTTTAGTATGATAGTGTGAAAGTTTAGTGATCATTCATGAAACCAATCTTAATTACTCCTAAAAGGAATCATTAATGCTTATATTAGTTTATATTGTGTGAGAGGTCATTAAATTTTGTTCAAATAGTATATTTGTGTTAAAAAATTTATTAAATACATATAATATTAAATTTAAAATTCAATTATTTATCACTTCAAATCGTAATTATAAAAATTCAAAAGCCATAAAATTAAAATCCTAATTTCGCTCTTCTATACTTGCATCACCCCTTAAGATGTTGCCTTTTTTCGAACCCAACATAAACGCTATATGTTTTGTAAACCAGGCTATCTTATCCCAACAAATCCCAACAACTTATTTAAGATAGGTAGAAGGGAAGAGGGAGAGGAAGAGAGAGAGAATGAAGTTCTTGTTCCAATGTCCATGTTGTTCTTGTTTTTGTTTCATGAAGCCCCAAAAAGGTAAACCAAAAGCCAAAGTTGAAGAAGCAAAACCTAAAGCCAAAGTGGAAGAAGCAAAACCTAAAGCCAAAGTGGAAGAAGCAAAACCTAAAGATAAGAAGGTGGAAGAAGCAAAACCAAAAGAGAAAGAAGAAAGCAAGCCAGAATGAAAGCAAAGGCAATGGGATAATGGAGCTATATTATTCTAATACAAGTAATATTGTTCTTCATTTACTTTATTTACTTCTAGTTTAAAAAAAGTTATGGTGTGCAATTGCAATTTTTAACTCTTTTGAAAAAAAGAAGCTCATCCTAAATGTATTTTTATAACAAAATATTTGCACTTTACTCACTATGAAATGCAAACCTAGTCTTCATTATTAACTATGTTGCTCAAATTTTCGCACTCGTATCAAATTCTCAAAAAATAATAATATTTAGAGAATTCGATGTACATCCAAAAGAAATTTTGAAGGATATAAGAAACATAACCTGTGAGTGGTTAAATTTCTTGAATTAATTTCTCAAATATTTATTGCACTTAAAAGTTTTTTTTTCTATAAAAATCAGGAAAAATATTTTTTGTCGATGTAAAGTCAATCCACTTAAAAATACCTTGAGCTAGAAAAACCACATAAGAAAACCAAAATACCATGTTTGTATATACAAGTGACTTTTCTTTATATACGAATTAAAGCGATAAAAAGTTAAATCAAAGTGGATCCTCAGGAACAATTTCAATTTAAAGAAAGATGATATGAAAATTTGGGACCTTAAATTCCCTTTTAGTCAGTAGACACATCTTGAAAAAGTAGTATATTCTAGTCTTTTTTAAAAGAAAAAAACTGTTAATTAATCAAGATCAGAAAACACATATTTAGATTAATTAAATAATTTTATTTATATAATAATATCTATATATAAATTGTTTATATGAGCATTTAGTTATTTACATTCAATATTCAATATTAAATTTTGAATATCAACTTCTTTTTAAAAATAAATAAATATATGCATACCAAATATCGTATCAATTACTATACACACAATAGTTTCATTGTATAACTAAAACAGAATAAAAAAATGAGTAAATATTCTCTCTATCCATCTTTACTTATTTATGTTTAATATGGCGTATTTCTTAAAATATAATAAATAAAAGAGTAATTTTACTATACTATTCTAATTAACGGTAAGACATATAAATGTAAGGGATGAATAGTAGACAGTTGCGGGGTAAAATAGGCACGAAATAATATATTATCTCTTGAATTTTTAAATTAAACTAATAAAGTTAAATAATTATTTTTAATATACCGAACAAGTGAAGATGAACTGAGAGAGTATGTTTTATTTGAGGTGGATCATTGCAATTAAGACAACACTTATTATTACGACTTAGTAGGCATTTGGATATGAATTTAAAATCATGCTTTGAAATTATAAATTTGTGCTGAAGCTGATTTGGAGTTAAAGTTATGTTTGGATATGCAATTTGAGTTTTTAAAATTAAATTTTTTTCTTATAAACATGAAAATCCTACTATTTATGAAAACTATTAAAAATTTTCAAATTTATTGCAATCTTACCAATTTAAATAAACAAGTCATAATTTGTAAACATAAGGTACCAAAATATCTTAAGGCGCGACATTAGTAAATCATATACTTTATCTTTGAAATACATATAATTTTAGAAGGCGTAATTCATCGGTGGCCCCTCAAAGTTGGCACCAACTTTCACTTAGACACTTCAACTAAGATTTGTTCATTTTAGACACCTCAAGTAAGGTTTCGATGTGTCATTTTGACACATCAGCGTCAAGTGTATTACACACACTTTAGATATTTGGGTGATTATAAAAAAAAGTGTCAAAATAATACATCAGAACCTTACTTGAGGTGTCTAAAATGAACAAAGTTTAGTTGAGGTGTGAAAGTTGGTGCCAACTTTAAGGGCCACCGATGGGTTAGGTCATTTTAGAAAGAGTTCACTAGTTTTATACATCAACAATAGTACTCTCAGCAACAATATATTCTTTAATGTAATTTTTCAACATAACGAACAATCTCATCACATTGTTTGACTTAACTTAATATAAGTATTTTATAAATTGAAAATTCAACTTATATTTTTTAGCTTATTAGTTATTTTCAGCTTATAAGTTGCTTTAAATAAGTTAACTTAAATAGACCCAATTATTTTTTGGACTTATTTTAAGCAAAAAATTATTTTAAGTTGGTTAGTCAAACATTCAAAAAAACTTAAAACAACTTATAAGCTAATCCAAACGGGCTTTGGGTCCCTTTTTTTTACAAAATTTAAAATTACATATCTTGTTGCAAAAATTAAAGTCAAGTATAAATTCAAAAAACAAAAATTAAAATCATAAATTTGAAATTGAAATTTATCTTTTAAGTTAATTTGAGATTTGAAATTGAAGTTTGATTCAAAATACCATAAACTAATACAAAGTTTAAATCAAAATATCAAATTAATAGTTCAAATTGTATGTTCAAAATTAAAACACCTCCTTAGGCGTTCTCATTTCTAAATTGAAAAGAACAAGTAAAATGGAAATACTTTTGTTTCTTAATTTGATAGCTTCGTACCGTTTATTTTTGTTGATTTTTTAAAAAAAATATAAACCACTTCAAATTTTTAATATAGACCAGACTGATCCAATAATTTTAGTAATTAATATGTGCAATTTATTCTCTTCTCAAAATAAGAGTTATCTTAAAAAAAATCCCCCAAAAATGGTCATCTTAAAATTTCAAGACAAAAATTAATATATTTTTTTAACTATACCTTTGTGCTCTAGAACTATATTTCGTATTTAATAAGAATTTTTTAATAATAATAATAATAATAAATTTAGAGAGAGAAACTAGAGAGAAGGAAGAAGGAAAGGGGTCTGAAGGCATAAGGATTGAAATGTATTTCAATCCTTATATAAAAGAAAAGATGCACCGTAAAATGAAAAAGGCTACAGTGCTAAACAGTGTTGCACAGTGCCAAATAGTAAAAAGCATACAGTAATGTCGTTTTTTCAACAGTAAAATCTCTGTTGACACAATAAAATCCACTGTGCTGTTGTCAAAATCTGCCTGCCTGTCGCTTTTCAACTGTGGCTCTTTAAATTTTTTTTTTATTCTTATATTGCAAAATTTCTTCTTCAGTCTTTTTATAATATTCGGAATCTCATTTGAGGCTAGGTTGTTAACACTTTGTGAACTGTCAAAAAGGTTGTCATTATCATTTCTAGAATTGTCTGGCATGGAAATATCATCATCAGTACCAAATTAGGACTGTATATCTCTTTTAACTTGTTCCATATAGGCTGCAACAAGTTCTTCTTGGGTTAATAATCCTCCCTTTTTGATCTGAATTTTGCGAGTAACTTTCGCAAAATGACTTTCTTCTGTTGGAATCTGGATTTTTTCTTTTTCTCCATATTTAACAATTGCGGAGCTCATGTCATTTAATAAGTCTTGGGCATATAATCTGCCATCCTTATCTTTTTGAACTAGCTTAGACCAAAATTTGGTATGAAAAATTCTATAAAGACAAGGCATAATATCCGAATCAGAAGTTACCTCGATAGTCCATTTAAAAATCCATGGAATAGAAAATTATAGAAAAAATTTCAGTAAAGGAGTCCCTGAAAACAATCTGTCTTCTTTGTCTAGTTTAGAAATTTTGGGAGTTGACTCTATCCAAAGAGAGTATAGATTTAGGAACTGTTGTGGTAAAAGTTTTGTTGAGGGTCCAGAAAGTGTTAAGCAGGACCTTAGGGGTTATTGGAATTTTTTTACTTAGTCTGCTAATTTTACAAAGTCAAATGTATTTTATGTAAATTGCAAATTAATCGTCCAAAAACCCAACCGAGAACATCCCTAGACGATTTTATCAGCCATTCAGGACTTTCCAACGGAATCACAAGGTTTTTAACCCAATTAATTCATTACTAATCATGTCAGAAATGCCCCTTTTAGGGCTTTTCAACGCCATGGTTTAAGCTTCGTTTACTATAAAATTATTTTAACTTCAACCTGACTAAAATCGTAACCCATTGAAGAAAAACTCTTATTTTAGAGTCATTGCCACGTTATATTCTAACAATCTATATTAGTTATTATTTAACACTTAAATACTTAGCCTATCATGGGTCTAAGTTATACAAAAATAAATAAAAGAAAGAAAAAAACAAGTACCTGGACACCATTAGTCTCCTGAGATTGTTCTTCAAACTTCACTTCTTTATTTATAATACATAGTAGTACGAACTCCTAATACTATTACAAGCTAGAGAGAGAGTAGAGAGAAGGAAGAGGAAAAGGATTGGGAAAAATCTGCCTTAAAGAATGCAAAATGCATTCTTAAATAGACGAAAAAAATAAACAGTAAAATTAAAAGGTCAAAAAGGCTACAGTGCCCAACAGTAATGCACAGTGCCTAAACAGTAAAAGTGTATAGTAATGACACTTTTTTCAACGTTTCAACAGTAAAATCACTGTTGATACAGTAAAATCTACTGTACTGGCCATCAAACTCTGTTTGTTGGTCGGCGTGTCGCTGTCTGTATATTCCGATTAAATTTTCTTTTTGGCTTTGAACTGTAAAATCTCTTCTTCAGCCTTTTTTATAATCTGAGGCTGTGTTGTGTATGCTCTGGGCATCATTAAACAGGTTATTTTCTCTAGAATTGTCTGGCATAGAATCATCATCGCTAGTACCAAATTGGGTCTGAATGTCCCTTTTTACTTGTTCCATATATGCTGCAACAAGTTCTTCCTGGGTTAATAATCCACCCTTTTTAATATGTAGTTTTCTGGTTACTTTAGCATAATGGCTTTCCTCTTCAGGAATTTTAATCTTAGCAAATCTGCCATATTTAATAATAGCTTCTCCAATATCATTTAGTAAATCTTGGCAGTATGGATAAGCATACCCATACGATTACCCCAATCTACAATTGTTCTATAGACGTCTTTTTCGCAATCAACATTATGCTGATTTTGAGAACGTCCTAAAATTACATCAGACTTTGGGATGTATTGAGGTGGGATTTTTGCCATTTTCCAGCCACTTCAATATATCCTAAGTTTGAGGGATGATAAGGCATATTATTACTGTCTCCAGTAATTACCTCGTCATTTAGTCTTCCTCTAATTGGAGTTCTATGAGCAGGGTAGATATTAGCAGGATTGCTGCTTTCTCCTTGCTCTTGTGACCTTGGTGGGTCAACCATTTCTTCATCACCAAAAGGATTTGGATCCTCATTGGCTTGGAATGGTGCTAACTCCTGATTAGGAAAACAGGGTTGATCATAAGGGTTTTCATCCTCAGTTTCATAATCAAAAATGACTTCATTGTTATCGTCACTTTCGTAGACTTCCTCTTCATTATCCTGTGGGATATCCAAGGCAGCCAACAAAGTGGATAACTGTTCGATTTGATTTCCTAACTCCTCCATTTCATCTCCATTGAGTTTGAGAGAATGGTGAGGGTCTGAATTCAAATCTATTTATTGTTCTTGGAACAATTTGTGTAGAACTAGTAGCATCCTCCCCCCTCTGAAAATGTTTTTTGAGGTCAGCTACAGTAACACATCTTTCCTGTTCTTGAGAAACAAGAATTGCTTGAAGTTGAGTAATTATGTCTTTTATAGTTGAAGCATAATTCTCTTCTTCTGGTTTTTTATCCTTTCTTAGCCGTTCAATAATCTCAGTGATTAACTCACTTGATTTAGCTAAGTCATTAGTTATCCTCTGTTTCTTTTTGTCGATACAGTGGTCAACTAACTCCATTAACATATCTGAGATATTGTTAAGCTGTGGATGAAAGGAATGAAATATGTGTGGAAAATCACTTCCATATCTGTCTCCATGTGAACAGACATGTTCATTTCCATTCATAACATATCCTTTACTTGGCTGTGCCTTTCCAAGAATATATTCCTCCTGAAATGCAGGATTATTCTTGAATTGCTCTTTGAATGTCCTTAGATAATTTTTTGTCTCCCATGCGGTTGACTCAATTATCTTCAATTCAATTTTATCCAGCCTTTCTTGGATACTTTTGAGAGTGTTTGGTAAATCACTAGTCATCTTTACCAAAATACTTCTCTTGCCAGTTTTTTAATTTAAAAAACTCATGTTTCAACATATCTTGGGTTTCCTTGGCTTGCACCTTAGTTACCTCAAGATCTTTCTTCACCAATTCTAGAATAGTTTGTTGATTCTGAAATTGAGAATTTGTTGATTCATTTTTCAAAAGATTAATAATTTGCGTCTGATTATTAATTATTTCAACATATTTTTCTTCGGTAGTTCGAACAAGATTGACTACTTCAGAAAAATGTGTTTCAACTAAAGATTTAATAGAATCAGTAGTAGTACTGAGTTCATCAAATCTTTCAGGTTGTTGATACAATATGAGATAAGACAGAGCTTCTGTCATATTGTTCATCATACCTTTCAAAGTAGAAATGGTCTGAGGAATACCAAGTTCATACTGGTTAGAACCTAGCGAGTACTGGGTTCCTGGCAGTAGATTCTGTGGTATTTCTACAGCATTCTGCTTATATGCTAGAGAAGGAATTCTTGCAAACCCTTGTTGTTCAACAAGAGGCAAAACTTTCTTCTCCATTTTTAATCGGATCCTATATCAGTCCAATCATATTCATAATCATAATTTAAATCATGAAAATCTAAATTATTGAACTCTTCCTCTGCATCGTAGAGTTCAATGATGTATGTATCAATTAATTGATATACTATTTTTTCTCTTAGATCAATTGGTAGATGTTTTAATGCTCGTAGAATTTCTATGAGTTCAAAACATCTTATCCAAGATTTGATCTGAGGACGAAGTTGGTAGCAGAAACACCTTCGTCTAGTATATGTAGTATGATACATAACTAAATGCGTACCTTCGAATAGAAGTTGTACATCTCCTATGGGACCATCTAGAAGAATATCTTCTTCTTGACTCTCCATTTTGAACCGTTGACTAGGCTCTGATACCAAGGGGAAATGGTGCGGAAATATTTGATCACATATCAATCTTAAGGATACGTGGCATTGTTACACCAGATTTACGGATCTCCTGAAGGATCCTTTCGTCTGACAAAACTGGTTTCCAGTCGATATACCTTTATTTTGATATATGACCTCCTATTCTTTTTAGAGTATCTTTCAACTCTAGTAGGGGTTGCTGAGTAGAAACACTGGGTGCTTCTATTCTTAGAGATCTGCTCCGATCTATTATTTTTCTAGATAAAGATCTAGATGGATCTTCAAGCTGCAAAAAAGGCTTAAAGAGTTTGTCTATACATATCCGATCGTCTTGTAAAAACGTCAGAATGTGATGACTGTTAGTCAAAGCATAATTGACCTTATAAGTAATTGAAAAAGGATGATTAGCAGTTTTCATGAAATCTTTCCTTTTAAAATTATAACCTATGGTTATAGATCTACTTAGATCTGAATCTCTGAGACTCATACTCTGTTGTAGATTAATATCAAACTTGATTTTACCATATTTCAGGTTACCCTGACCTCTGGTGATTATAGATTCTACAGGATCTATAAGTCTATTATCAGAAACAATTAATTCAATTGGTGAATCAATTCCTTCCATGAATGTACTTTTCAAAATGATTTGAATAGTACTTACGTGAATGTAAGCAAGCTTACTTCTTTCTTCACGATTTTTTATTGAGTTTATAACTCTTTCCAGCTGATCAATAGACACGACTGGGATTTCAACATTCCCTTGTGTCTTCTCAATTGGAACTGGGATTTCTCCATACATTAACCCATATTTTATAATATTTTTATGGGAAAATATATTTCTAAATTTTTCAAACAGTTGCTGTTTAAAATTGTGTTCAGATTTTAGATCAAAATCAGTTTGTCTAACTTTGTTAAGATCTATTAAGGCTTCTGTAAAGAATCCTGATGAACCTTCAACCTGTTCGAGGTATTCTATTGAATCTGACATAATTATACATGTGTAGACACGTACCGAATTATACCTGATGTTGAGTATAACTTCTCCAAGTGTTTTCTGTTCCGGCGTCCTTGTCCGGCGAGTATGGCTCCTCTGAGCTTGTCGTATCCCCGACGGGTATGCACCTCCAGAGTAGCAGTGGCTACTCAAGCACAAATCTAGGGTATAAACCCCCTAGGGTTCTTGCCTTTCGGCGACCAAAACCTTACAGTCAGGAATTTGGGAGAGAATAAAAGAAAACTTCTTTATTAAACTCTGAGTAATACCTTCTATGAAGGCCTCATTATATAGATGAGGAGGAGCGGCCTCTACATTATTGCTCCTGACACGGACCACAAGATTATAACACGTCTCATATACGTGGACGGCTATAATCAAAAGCACAAAAAGCTAAAAAAGTCTAAAGAGACAGAGTGGGGTAGGATAATAAAGTAGATTCCCACCTACTCTGTCATTATTACAAACGACAAAATATACAAAAACGTCTACATTTTCTTACCGCGTGAAGCGATAAGACACAGACGTGTCCTACTCTCTATCACTCCTTTTTCTTCGTCAAGTCATTTTCATCCTGGCTGGCTGGTGACTTTGTCGACTCAGAAAGAGAAGGATACTCAGTAGTGTCCACATGTGCTGGGACCTCGAAACAGTGCTCACACATGTGATCTTTGGAAGATCTGATTAATGAGCACAGTTCTCTTCTTTCTTCTTCACGAAGCTCCTCAAGCTTTCCTTCCATGGAATAGAAGGATTCCTCGAACTTTATGACTGCTGCAATTTCTTCCTGGGACATTTTCTTAGCAAACCAAGAAGTTGCAATAGTGTAATCACTGGAATAATTTACCTTGCAATTGGTAGCATTTATTTCCTGTGATTTTTTGAACACTTCTGAGAGAAGTTTCATTTTGATATTATCCTTGAGTTTGAAACCCTCAGGAATAATGTCTCTAGTTGGGTATGAACCTTTGTTGTTCTTTCCCAAGCTGATCACTGTCATGGCCGGAAACTGCACTTCCTTGCCTTCTTCTCCTTTGAACAAAGGAAATGACTGAAAACATTTAACTGTCATCATTGAATCTTTAACAATGACATTAATGAATTTCTTTATCATTTGTTTGAACTTGTTAGGGAATAGCTCAAACATTTTTGAATCATTACAATAGATTGTCTGAACCAATCCATTGTGAAAGAGATCATAGACCGTTCTTGGATCTGCTCCTGGGACTACGATTGCTCTTGGTCCATACTTGGTCATTCTAGGATAGAAGCCATAAGTAGTATGGATTTCTTGATAGTTCATCAAGACTTCCCAGTAAAACTGAAATTTTTCCAGTGATACCGATAAGTCTTCATCTTCTATTTCTTTCTTTACTTTGGTCTTATTCCTTCCAGTGATAGGAATTTTTCCAATGTTTACAAGCTTTGGATTTTCTCTTTTTTCTCCTGCTCGTGCTGGGTTTAGGGCTAAAACCTTCCCCCATGTCTGATGGTATGCCTTGAGAGCATCAACCTTCTTGTCAAAGGATTCATATTTTACATCGTCTTTGATGTGCTGACTAGCAATATGCCAATCTGCATATAATCCTTTGAATGGACCTGAAAAGATAACAAACCATTTTTTGTTAATTGACTTATTATCTTTTTCTTTTTCTTTCTCGTTTTTTGATGACGAGATTTCTTCTTCTTTCCTGACTATTGGAATAGCCTTAGGAACCTGTTCTTCACTTTTGATTACCGCTGTAGTAACCTTAGGAGTTTCACCGTTCCTAACAGTTGCTGAAACTGTCTTAGGAATAGAAGTTATTTCCTTTGAAGTCTGGACCTTCTCAGGAACAACCTCTTGTTCTTGTTTTCCAGAGATAAGAGAAATAGCGGTTTTAATGCTATCCCTCTCCCCCTTGAAAATAATTAATTGTTGCTCTGTAGCATCAATTAATCGTTGTTTTTCCTCCAGCTGCTGCTGAAGCTGATTCAAGATTGCCTCCATTCTCGTGTGAGAGTGTCAGCAAACGGATTATTCTCCGATTTGATGAATTTCAAGTATGGCTGAAACTGATGAAGCTGCAACTGCCACCTAATCAGTCTTCCACTCTTGTGATCTTCAGATAATTTATATCTCCAGAATCCTGTGAGATATTTTGAATCTGTTCGTAGCTCGAACCTTGTTGAAAGAAGTTCAAGTTTCCATTTCTTTAGCGTTCTGAGGCACGCTAAAGTTTCCTTTTCCTGGATGGGATAATTCAGCTCCGCTCCAGTGAAAGTACCTGATATGTACCTGCACAAAACAAACTTTAGCTTCTCCGTAGAAGGAAGCTGGTTAGTTTTGGCACTTGAGTCAGACCTCAAGTTTTTGACTTCTGTTTCCAAAAGCCTTCGGGATTCATTACGTTCAGATTGTAATGTCCTAGTATTTTCAGATTTAAGCCTCTGAATAGGCTGATTAGAACTTTGCAGTTCCAATGTATTCTTATTGTCTATAAGCGGATTGCCCCAACAATCCAGACCCAGAATTTGTTTTCCATTTTGTATGGCAAGCATACAACCTGTCCATGTACTATCTGATGCATCTGTTTCGATGATCAGAAAGTCCTTATCAGTTGGGTTGTAAAGTTTTGGTAAAACTTTACAATTAGCTTTGATCTTTCGAACAATAGCTGTATCAGCATCTGTCCAGTTCCATCGAACTTTTTCTGATATCTTCTTTTGCAAAACTCGTCGTTCACCTGCAAGATTAGCAAGAAAACCTTGTTCTGCAATTCAAGAATAATCCTGCATTTCAGGAGGAATATATTCTTGGAAAGGCACAGCCAAGTAAAGGATATGTTATGAATGGAAATGAACATGTCTGTTCACATGGAGACAGATATGGAAGTGATTTTCCACACATATTTCATTCCTTTCATCCACAGCTTAACAATATCTCAGATATGTTAATGGAGTTAGTTGACCACTGTATCGACAAAAAGAAACAGAGGATAACTAATGACTTAGCTAAATCAAGTGAGTTAATCACTGAGATTATTGAACGGCTAAGAAAGGATAAAAAACCAGAAGAAGAGAATTATGCTTCAACTATAAAAGACATAATTACTCAACTTCAAGCAATTCTTGTTTCTCAAGAACAGGAAAGATGTGTTACTGTAGCTGACCTCAAAAAACATTTTCAGAGGGGGGAGGATGCTACTAGTTCTACACAAATTGTTCCAAGAACAATAAATAGATTTGAATTCAGACCCTCACCATTCTCTCAAACTCAATGGAGATGAAATGGAGGAGTTAGGAAATCAAATCGAACAGTTATCCACTTTGTTGGCTGCCTTGGATATCCCACAGGATAATGAAGAGGAAGTCTACGAAAGTGACGATAACAATGAAATCATTTTTGATTATGAAACTGAGGATAAAAACCCTTATGATCAACCCTGTTTTCCTAATCAGGAGTTAGCACCATTCCAAGCCAATGAGGATCCAAATCCTTTTGGTGATGAAGAAATGGTTGACCCACCAAGGTCACAAGAGCAAGGAGAAAGCAGCAATCCTGCTAATATCTACCCTGCTCATAGAACTCCAATTAGAGGAAGACTAAATGACGAGGTAATTACTGGAGACAGTAATAATATGCCTTATCATCCCTCAAACTTAGGATATATTGAAGTGGCTGGAAAATGGCAAAAAATCCCACCTCAATACATCCCAAAGTCTGATGTAATTCTAGGACGTTCTCAAAATCAGCTTAATGTTGATTGCGAAAAAGACGTCTATAGAACAATTGTAGATTGGGGTAATCGTATGGGTATGCTTATCCATATGAACACTGAACTACAAAAAACCACTCCAAATGGTATTTTCAACTGGATGTCATACAACTGCACAGGTAATGCATTCACCTATCTTAACTCCCTTTCGGATGAAAGAAAGGCCTTGCTTTATGGTGAAGATGTTTGGCAGACATACATGAAAATATTAAATCGTCTCATAGAGATATTTTCTGGTAGAAAAGCTTTTGATCCAAAAGCAAATGAAGTCTACAACAAAGAAAGCATGTGGAAAATACAGAACTTAAAAATCTGTAACATGTGCTATGTTGATAATTTCATTTGTGAATTCTCAAGCTACTATCACAAACTATCATGGAACGATAAACCAATAGCTGAAGAAATGTTTTACAGAAAACTTCCCTATGAAATAGGAGAAGAAATGGTAAACATGTTTCAATCAGCTGTAAACGAAGGAACAATTGCTAACACCCTTGGTGGCCGCATTGAAATCCTCCGTTCATATCTTAGGCAAAAATGCATTGAACGAACTATTCGGAAACGAGTAGAATTCGGAATATGCTGTGAAGCCCAAGATAAAATTGGCAACTATGGTTGTAAGACTGACAGACGTTTGAAAAAACGAAGGAAGTTAGTCAAAAGGAAATTTGTTAAAATACCCTATAAAAAATATAGGAAGTATAAAAACAAATATCCAAAGAGATACTTCAGGAACAGAAAGCAATTCAGGCAGAAGTTCTTGAAGAAGGATGGTGCAAAATACTGTCCAAAAGGGAAGAAAACTTGCAGGTGCTGGTCTTGCCAGGAGATTGGACACTATGCAAGCGAATGCCCAAAAAGAACTACTGAGAAAACTCAGGTTTTAAGACTTGCATGGAACGCAGGGTTTGAACCTATTGAAGATTCAGACGTGGATTCCGATATAGAAATATATGGATACATTACTGAAGAATCAGAAGGATCAGACTCTTCGTAAAAGAAAAGTCTTGAAAACTGGTAATCCAGTGGCAACCTTCATCAAGGTAAGTATAGGTACAAAAAGAATTTTGGCCTACATTGATACAGGTGCATCTTTATGCTTTGCTAAGAAATCTATACTTAGTAATTGGGTAAAAACACCAGTATCAAAAAAGATTGTTATTGCTGATAAGTCTGTTCATGAGATATATTATGTGTCTGTAAATGTTAGACTTATCATAGAAAATAAAATCTTTATTGCTAGAACTGTTTATCAATATGATGCAGGAGTTGACATGATTATAGGAAACAACTTCCTAAAACTATATCAACCCTTCATTCAAAGGATAAACACAATATCAATAACTTGTCCAGAATTGCAGGGACAAAAGAAGCAAGTTGTAACAACTCGCATCATCTCTAGGAATGAAGTTCTTCATGCTCTTAGAGATAAGATTCAATGTAGATTAACTTGTTTATTATTTGCAGTAAATGAGTTGGACAATCTACTGGATCAGGTATGTTCAGATCACCCACTAGATAGTATTAAAAATACTAACAAAGAGTTGGTTGTGATCAAGCTGAAGGATCCAAATCAAGAAGTCAATGTCCCTAACAGGATACCATATGGACTTCGCGATGTTGAAGAATTTCAGCAGGAATGTGCAGAACTCCTTGAAAAAGGAATTATAAGGGAAAGCACATCACCACATAGCGCACCCGCTTTTTACGTTGAAAATAACAACGAGATTAAGCGTGGAAAACGGCGTATGGTAATCAACTATAAGGCTTTGAACGATGCTACCATCGGAGATAGTTACAAACTACCTCGGAAGGATTACATCTTAGAACGCCTTAAAGGTAACACTTGGTTTAGTACTTTAGATGCTAAGTCAGGGTATTGGCAGCTTAGGTTATCTGAAGAAACTAAGCCACTAACAGCTTTTAGTTGTCCGCCACAAAAGCAATATGAATGGAATGTCATGCCATTTGGCCTAAAACAGGCTCCATCCATTTATCAAAGATTTATGGATAAAAATCTTGCAGGTTTGGAAGATTATTGTCTTGCTTATATAGATGATATAATTATCTTTTCTGCAGGAACAGAAGCTGAACATATTCAGCTAATTACAAATTTTTTAAACAGATGTAAAGAAAAAGGCTTAATAATTTCTAAAAAGAAATCAAAGCTTTTACAAAAACAAGTTGAATACTTGGGGTTAAAGATAACCAGCAATGGTGAAATCGAATTAACTCCAAATGTTCAAGAAAAACTTGAAAGTTTTCCAGATGTTTTAACTGACAGAAAACAAATTCAAAGATTTTTAGGATGTTTGAATTATATTGCAGAACAAGGTTTTCTTGCTAATCTTGCAGGTGAACGACGAGTTTTGCAAAAGAAGATATCAGAAAAAGTTCGATGGAACTGGACAGATGCTGATACAGCTATTGTTCGAAAGATCAAAGCTAATTGTAAAGTTTTACCAAAACTTTACAACCCAACTGATAAGGACTTTCTGATCATCGAAACAGATGCATCAGATAGTACATGGACAGGTTGTATGCTTGCCATACAAAATGGAAAACAAATTCTGGGTCTGGATTGTTGGGGCAATCCGCTTATAGACAATAAGAATACATTGGAACTGCAAAGTTCTAATCAGCCTATTCAGAGGCTTAAATCTGAAAATACTAGGACATTACAATCTGAACGTAATGAATCCCGAAGGCTTTTGGAAACAGAAGTCAAAAACTTGAGGTCTGACTCAAGTGCCAAAACTAACCAGCTTCCTTCTACGGAGAAGCTAAAGTTTGTTTTGTGCAGGTACATATCAGGTACTTTCACTGGAGCGGAGCTGAATTATCCCATCCAGGAAAAGGAAACTTTAGCGTGCCTCAGAACGCTAAAGAAATGGAAACTTGAACTTCTTTCAACAAGGTTCGAGCTACGAACAGATTCAAAATATCTCACAGGATTCTGGAGATATAAATTATCTGAAGATCACAAGCGTGGAAGACTGATTAGGTGGCAGTTGCAGCTTCATCAGTTTCAGCCATACTTGAAATTCATCAAATCGGAGAATAATCCGTTTGCTGACACTCTCACACGAGAATGGAGGCAATCTTGAATCAGCTTCAGCAGCAGCTGGAGGAAAAACAACGATTAATTGATGCTACAGAGCAACAATTAATTATTTTCAAGGGGGAGAGGGATAGCATTAAAACCGCTATTTCTCTTATCTCTGGAAAACAAGAACAAGAGGTTGTTCCTGAGAAGGTCCAGACTTCAAAGGAAATAACTTCTATTCCTAAGACAGTTTCAGCAACTGTTAGGAACGGTGAAACTCCTAAGGTTACTACAGCGGTAATCAAAAGTGAAGAACAGGTTCCTAAGGCTATTCCAATAGTCAGGAAAGAAGAAGAAATCTCGTCATCAAAAAACGAGAAAGAAAAAGAAAAAGATAATAAGTCAATTAACAAAAAATGGTTTGTTATCTTTTCAGGTCCATTCAAAGGATTATATGCAGATTGGCATATTGCTAGTCAGCACATCAAAGACGATGTAAAATATGAATCCTTTGACAAGAAGGTTGATGCTCTCAAGGCATACCATCAGACATGGGGGAAGGTTTTAGCCCTAAACCCAGCACGAGCAGGAGAAAAAAGAGAAAATCCAAAGCTTGTAAACATTGGAAAAATTCCTATCACTGGAAGGAATAAGACCAAAGTAAAGAAAGAAATAGAAGATGAAGACTTATCGGTATCACTGGAAAAATTTCAGTTTTACTGGGAAGTCTTGATGAACTATCAAGAAATCCATACTACTTATGGCTTCTATCCTAGAATGACCAAGTATGGACCAAGAGCAATCGTAGTCCCAGGAGCAGATCCAAGAACGGTCTATGATCTCTTTCACAATGGATTGGTTCAGACAATCTATTGTAATGATTCAAAAATGTTTGAGCTATTCCCTAACAAGTTCAAACAAATGATAAAGAAATTCATTAATGTCATCATTGTTAAAGATTCAATGATGACAGTTAAATGTTTTCAGTCATTTCCTTTGTTCAAAGGAGAAGAAGGCAAGGAAGTGCAGTTTCCGGTCATGACAGTGATCAGCTTGGGAAAGAACAACAAAGGTTCATACCCAACTAGAGACATTATTCCTGAGGGTTTCAAACTCAAGGATAATATCAAAATGAAACTTCTCTCAGAAGTGTTCAAAAAATCACAGGAAATAAATGCTACCAATTGCAAGGTAAATTATTCCAGTGATTACACTATTGCAACTTCTTGGTTTGCTAAGAAAATGTCCCAGGAAGAAATTGCAGCAGTCATAAAGTTCGAGGAATCCTTCTATTCCATGGAAGGAAAGCTTGAGGAGCTTCGTGAAGAAGAAAGAAGAGAACTGTGCTCATTAATCAGATCTTCCAAAGATCACATGTGTGAGCACTGTTTCGAGGTCCCAGCACATGTGGACACTACTGAGTATCCTTCTCTTTCTGAGTCGACAAAGTCACCAGCCAGCCAGGATGAAAATGACTTGACGAAGAAAAAGGAGTGATAGAGAGTAGGACACGTCTGTGTCTTATCGCTTCACGCGATAAGAAAATGTAGACGTTTTTGTATATTTTGTCGTTTGTAATAATGACAGAGTAGGTGGGAATCTACTTTATTATCCTACCCCACTCTGTCTCTTTAGACTTTTTTAGCTTTTTGTGCTTTTGATTATAGTCGTCCACGTATATGAGACGTGTTATAATCTTGTGGTCCGTGTCAGGAGCAATAATGTAGAGGCCGCTCCTCCTCATCTATATAATGAGGCCTTCATAGAAGGTATTACTCAGAGTTTAATAAAGAAGTTTTCTTTTATTCTCTCCCAAATTCCTGACTGTAAGGTTTTGGTCGCCGAAAGGCAAGAACCCTAGGGGGTTTATACCCTAGATTTGTGCTTGAGTAGCCACTGCTACTCTGGAGGTGCATACCCGTCGGGGATACGACAAGCTCGGAGGAGCCATACTCGCCGGACAAGGACGCCGGAACAGAAAACACTTGGAGAAGTTATACTCAACATCAGGTATAATTCAGTACGTGTCTACACATGTATAATTATGTCAGATTCAATAGAATACCTCGAATAGGTTGAAGGTTCATCAGGATTCTTTACAGAAGCCTTAATAGATCTTAACAAAGTTAGACAAACTGATTTTGATCTAAAATCTGAACACAATTTTAAACAGCAACTGTTTGAAAAATTCAGAAATATATTTTCCCATAAAAATATTATAAAATATGGGTTAATGTATGGAGAAATCCCAGTTCCAATTGAGAAGACACAAGGGAATGTTGAAATCCCAGTCGTGTCTATTGATCAGCTGGAAAGAGTTATAAACTCAATAAAAAATCGTGAAGAAAGAAGTAAGCTTGCTTACATTCACGTAAGTACTATTCAAATCATTTTGAAAAGTACATTCATGGAAGGAATTGATTCACCAATTGAATTAATTGTTTCTGATAATAGACTTATAGATCCTGTAGAATCTATAATCACCAGAGGTCAGGGTAACCTGAAATATGGTAAAATCAAGTTTGATATTAATCTACAACAGAGTATGAGTCTCAGAGATTCAGATCTAAGTAGATCTATAACCATAGGTTATAATTTTAAAAGGAAAGATTTCATGAAAACTGCTAATCATCCTTTTTCAATTACTTATAAGGTCAATTATGCTTTGACTAACAGTCATCACATTCTGACGTTTTTACAAGACGATCGGATATGTATAGACAAACTCTTTAAGCCTTTTTTGCAGCTTGAAGATCCATCTAGATCTTTATCTAGAAAAATAATAGATCGGAGCAGATCTCTAAGAATAGAAGCACCCAGTGTTTCTACTCAGCAACCCCTACTAGAGTTGAAAGATACTCTAAAAAGAATAGGAGGTCATATATCAAAATAAAGGTATATCGACTGGAAACCAGTTTTGTCAGACGAAAGGATCCTTCAGGAGATCCGTAAATCTGGTGTAACAATGCCACGTATCCTTAAGATTGATATGTGATCAAATATTTCCGCACCATTTCCCCTTGGTATCAGAGCCTAGTCAACGGTTCAAAATGGAGAGTCAAGAAGAAGATATTCTTCTAGATGGTCCCATAGGAGATGTACAACTTCTATTCGAAGGTACGCATTTAGTTATGTATCATACTACATATACTAGACGAAGGTGTTTCTGCTACCAACTTCGTCCTCAGATCAAATCTTGGATAAGATGTTTTGAACTCATAGAAATTCTACGAGCATTAAAACATCTACCAATTGATCTAAGAGAAAAAATAGTATATCAATTAATTGATACATACATCATTGAACTCTACGATGCAGAGGAAGAGTTCAATAATTTAGATTTTCATGATTTAAATTATGATTATGAATATGATTGGACTGATATAGGATCCGATTAAAAATGGAGAAGAAAGTTTTGCCTCTTGTTGAACAACAAGGGTTTGCAAGAATTCCTTCTCTAGCATATAAGCAGAATGCTGTAGAAATACCACAGAATCTACTGCCAGGAACCCAGTACTCGCTAGGTTCTAACCAGTATGAACTTGGTATTCCTCAGACCATTTCTACTTTGAAAGGTATGATGAACAATATGACAGAAGCTCTGTCTTATCTCATATTGTATCAACAACCTGAAAGATTTGATGAACTCAGTACTACTACTGATTCTATTAAATCTTTAGTTGAAACACATTTTTCTGAAGTAGTCAATCTTGTTCGAACTACCGAAGAAAAATATGTTGAAATAATTAATAATCAGACGCAAATTATTAATCTTTTGAAAAATGAATCAACAAATTCTCAATTTCAGAATCAACAAACTATTCTAGAATTGGTGAAGAAAGATCTTGAGGTAACTAAGGTGCAAGCCAAGGAAACCCAAGATATGTTGAAACATGAGTTTTTTAAATTAAAAAACTGGCAAGAGAAGTATTTTGGTAAAGATGACTAGTGATTTACCAAACACTCTCAAAAGTATCCAAGAAAGGCTGGATAAAATTGAATTGAAGATAATTGAGTCAACCGCATGGGAGACAAAAAATTATCTAAGGACATTCAAAGAGCAATTCAAGAATAATCCTGCATTTCAGGAGGAATATATTCTTGGAAAGGCACAGCCAAGTAAAGGATATGTTATGAATGGAAATGAACATGTCTGTTCACATGGAGACAGATATGGAAGTGATTTTCCACACATATTTCATTCCTTTCATCCACAGCTTAACAATATCTCAGATATGTTAATGGAGTTAGTTGACCACTGTATCGACAAAAAGAAACAGAGGATAACTAATGACTTAGCTAAATCAAGTGAGTTAATCACTGAGATTATTGAACGGCTAAGAAAGGATAAAAAACCAGAAGAAGAGAATTATGCTTCAACTATAAAAGACATAATTACTCAACTTCAAGCAATTCTTGTTTCTCAAGAACAGGAAAGATGTGTTACTGTAGCTGACCTCAAAAAACATTTTCAGAGGGGGGAGGATGCTACTAGTTCTACACAAATTGTTCCAAGAACAATAAATAGATTTGAATTCAGACCCTCACCATTCTCTCAAACTCAATGGAGATGAAATGGAGGAGTTAGGAAATCAAATCGAACAGTTATCCACTTTGTTGGCTGCCTTGGATATCCCACAGGATAATGAAGAGGAAGTCTACGAAAGTGACGATAACAATGAAATCATTTTTGATTATGAAACTGAGGATAAAAACCCTTATGATCAACCCTGTTTTCCTAATCAGGAGTTAGCACCATTCCAAGCCAATGAGGATCCAAATCCTTTTGGTGATGAAGAAATGGTTGACCCACCAAGGTCACAAGAGCAAGGAGAAAGCAGCAATCCTGCTAATATCTACCCTGCTCATAGAACTCCAATTAGAGGAAGACTAAATGACGAGGTAATTACTGGAGACAGTAATAATATGCCTTATCATCCCTCAAACTTAGGATATATTGAAGTGGCTGGAAAATGGCAAAAAATCCCACCTCAATACATCCCAAAGTCTGATGTAATTCTAGGACGTTCTCAAAATCAGCTTAATGTTGATTGCGAAAAAGACGTCTATAGAACAATTGTAGATTGGGGTAATCGTATGGGTATGCTTATCCATATGAACACTGAACTACAAAAAACCACTCCAAATGGTATTTTCAACTGGATGTCATACAACTGCACAGGTAATGCCTCCACATAATCTCAATAATTAAAATTGACAATTGTTTTTTCTATGGGATGTGTGTATTGAGAATCTTTAAGGGTACTTAAACCTCATTCTTCTGATAAAATAAGTTTTTTGATAATAATCTTGGAGTAATTAAAATAAGATTTATTAGAGCCTCCAGTATTGTTGTGGGTAATCTCCACTGACCGTGTAGATGTTAAAATCATCTCAAAATGTAATTTAGTTTTATACGTTTGCATTGGAAATAATGCATTACTTAAATATCTTTTCATAACAACCCATGAATTGGTTTTCCATAGCAAATCTTTGGGTTATATGTATAAAATTATTTCCTTTTTGGAGTTTGTGTCAAAAATCTCTTTGTCTGTTTTGCCAATAACTGAGGCAAATGAATCTTCTTCAGTAATATCCTCAACAGGGGTGGGTAGAATGGTAACATTGTTACCCCAGTAGTTCCAGCATTGCTGGCATTAATAAAATTCAGGTAATTTTGATAAACTTCATAAGAGGGTCGAATACTGACATTGCCAGCTGTTGAAGACTCTACTCCTAGAGTAGAAATAGCTCTGATTAATCGATTTGGGCTTGGGATCTAGCCCAATAATTGAAATCTGTTCTGGTTGCCTTGGGCTCTTCCTCTATTAGAGGACCCGGACCAATTTGGGTGCATCCTGTACATAAAATAGTTAATTTAAATATTTTCTGGTAAGAAAATCAGGTAAACTGCTTTCAATTCTTTTTTTATATTCAATATTAAAATCAAAAGGGGATAATAAAGCTTGCGATCTTGCAAACATTTGTTTAGAAACATTATGTTTACAATCTTTATTAAACATAAATTTAGCAGCTTGACAATCAGTTTTAATTAAAAACTTTTGGTTATATAAATCTGTTTGAAATTGTAAAACACACTTAACAATAGCTAAAATTTCTTTTGCAACAGTCGCATAATTCTTTTGACTGTTATTTCATTTACCAGAATAAAATGGAATAATAAAATCTTTTTTATCAATAGGTGAATATTGAGTTAAAATTCCTCCATAACCAATATCCGAAGCATCAGTTTGAACAGTTCTTACCCAATTAGGATTAGCTAAAGTTAAATAAGGTAGTTCTTTTAACTTTTATCTTAATATTCCTAACAGCATTGGTATGTAATTCACTCTATGCTTTGGGATTCTTTTTTAATATGTACGTGTTTTGCAAAATGATGATTTATATTCAAATTCTGATCGATCTTTTTCTGATGATGAATATGTGCCCTGTCAAAAGGGTCTGCCTTGTAAAAAAGATGATAATCTGTTTACTTTCAAGATTTAACTGTGATTGTTATAGATGATGATAAAATGTTTGATATTTTAAAAACTGTTAAAAATAACAATTTGAGGATTAAGATTTTTGATACTATTTTTTATGAAGATTCTAGTAGTAAACTAGAAGAAAAGTCTGTTGTTATTATAAGTCAACCTGCTTGTTATTTTATGTCTGATTTAAAACAGATTTTGAACCAAAGGAATTTTATTACAAAAGAAATTACTATTTTTGATTTGCAACAAGAAATTAATGTTTTAAAAGAAGAAATCATTCAGTTAAAAAATCAAGATAAGATTTGTGACAAAAGAATTTCTAATTTAGAAGATAATAAAATTTTTGATTTACTTTTACAGGCTAATCAATCTGAAGAAAAAAATAAAGCAATTTTAGACCCCAATCTGAAAAATCAAGATGAGGATTTTTTTGACAAATATCAGATTTGATGATAACAGTGAATTTTTGTAGAAACCGAATATTATTACCTCGCAGGAATTTTACACTAATATTACTTTGCAAATAGATTATAATTTTCGCAAAGAATTTGTTGTTTTATTTGATAGTGGTGCTGATGTTAACTATGTGCAAAAAGAGATTATTCCTTCTCGATATTTTTATAAAACTACCCATTGTTTACGATCTGCTAATGATAGCAGAATGAAATTACGTTATAAACTATCTGAAGCATTTCTGTGTAATAATGGTGTTTGTTTACCGCAAAGTTTTATAATTGTTGAAGATATTTCTTGCCCTATTATTTTAGGTGTACCTTTTATAAATGTTATTTTTCCTTTAAAATATTGGGATAATCGTAAATTAATTGGTACATATAAAAATAATGATTTTCAGTTAACTTTTATTACTCGGTTGTTTACCAAAACTATTAATCAGATTGTTGATAAATTAATTTTAAAAAATCAACAAATCAATTTTATTAAAAAAGAGATTTCCCTAATGGAAATAGATATTATTTTGAAAAATTCTAAATTACAGGAAAAAATAAATTTATTAAAAAATCAGTTTATTCTAAATATTTGTTGTGATCATCCTAGTGCTTTTTAGAATAGAAAAAAACATGTTGTTACTTTACCTTATGAAGATTCTTTTGATGAATTAAATATTCCGACGAAGGCTAGACCTTGTCAAATGAATTTTGATTATTTAGAACTATGCAAGACTGAGATTAATAATTTGTTAAAAAAGAATTTAATTAGACATTCTAGTTCTGCATGGTCTTGTATTTCCTTTTATGTTAATAAACATGATGAACAGGAAAGAGGTGTTCCCAGATTAGTTATTAATTATAATTCTCTTAACAAAGTTTTAAAATGGATTAGATATCTCATTCCAAATGAAAAAGATTTATTAGATAGATTGCATGATGTTATTATCTTTTTTAAATTTGATTTAAAATCTAGTTATTGGCAGATACATATTTCTTAGTCTGATAAATATAAAACTGCTTTTAATGTGCCTATGGTACAGTTTGAATGGAATGTTATGCCATTTGGTTTAAAAAATGCTCCTTCTGAATTTCAGAAAATTATGAACAATATTTTTATTCCATATACTAATTTTATTATTGTCTACATTGATGATATTCTTGTATTCTCTAAAAATATTGAGTCACATTTTAGATATCTTGAATTATTTTAAAAAATTGTAATTCAAAATGGATTCGTTATTTCTAAACCAAAGATGTTTATTTTTCAAACAAATGTTAGATTTCTAGGTCATAATATTGAAAAGGATAAGATTAGTCCTATAAATAGGAGTATTGAATTTTCTTCTAAATTTTCTGATGTTTTGACTGATAAAACACAGTTACAAAGATTTTTAGGAAGTTTAAATTATATTTCTCCTTTTGTTAAAGATTTGGCTACAGATACTGCTATTTTGTATGACAGATTGAAAATGGATCCCAAAGCATGGAGTGAATTACATACCAATGCTGTTAGGAATATTAAGTTAAAAGTTAAAGAATTACCTTGTTTAACTTTAGCTAATTCTAATTGGGTAAAAACTGATGCTTCGGATATTGGTTATTGAGGAATTTTAACTCAATATTCACCTATTGATAAAAAAGATTTTATTATTCCATTTTATTCTGGTAAATGAAATAACAGTCAAAAAAATTATGCGACTGTTGCAAAAGAAATTTTAGCTATTGTTAAGTGTGTTTTACAATTTCAAACTGATTTATATAACCAAAAGTTTTTAATTAAAACTGATTGTCAAGCAGCTAAATTTATGTTTAATAAAGATTGTAAACATAATGTTTCTAAACAAATGTTTGCAAGATCGCAAGCTTTATTACCCCCTTTTGATTTTAATATTGAATATAAAAAAAGAATTGAAAGCAGTTTACCTGATTTTCTTACCAGGAAATATTTAAATTAACTATTTTATGTACAGGATGCACCCAAATTGATCCGGGTCCTCTAATAGAGGAAGAGCCCAAGGCAACCAGAACAGATTTCAATTATTGGGCTAGATTCCAAGCCCAAATCGATTAATCGGAGCTATTTCTACTTCAGGAGCGTCGTCTTCAACAGCTGGCAATGTCAGTATTCGACCCTCTTATGAAGATTATCAAAATTACCTGAATTTTATTAATGCCAGCAATGCTGGAACTACTGGGGTAACAATGTTACCATTCTACCCACCTCTGTTGAGGATATTACTGAAGAAGATTCATTTGCCTCAGTTATTGGCAAAACAGACAAAGAGATTTTTGACACAAACTCCAAAAAGGAAATAATTTTATACATATAACTCAAAGATTTGCTATGGAAAACCAATTCATGGGTTGTTATGAAAAGATATTTAAGTAATGCATTATTTCCAATGCAAACGTATAAAACTAAATTACATTTTGAGATGATTTTAACATCTACACGGTCAGTGGAGATTACCCACAACAATATTGGAGGCTCTAATAAATCTTATTTTAATTACTCCAAGATTATTATCAAAAAACTTATTTTATCAGAAGAATGAGGTTTAAGTACCCTTAAAGATTCTCAATACACACATCCCATAGAAAAAACAATTGTCAATTTTAATTATTGAGATTATGTGGAGGCATTTACTAAAACTCTTTACTATGAAAATGATGACAATAAACACTCATGGTTCATCAAAATTTTGCCCCCAGATTTTTAAAAATACAACAATCCCTACTTGGTTTGTGAAATGGTGGTTTTTTTTTGGACCCTCCAGCACAATTCTACCAACATTATTTTTAGATCAATTCTCCCTGTGGATTGAAGCAACTCCTAAGATTTTGGAATTAGAAAAAGAAGATAGATTATTTTCAGGAAGTCCACTAATGAATTTTTTCATGGAATTTTCTATCCCTTAGATTTTCAAATGGACCATTGAAGTTACTTCTGATTCCGATGGTGTTCCCTGCATCCGCAGATTGTTTCATACAAAATTCTAGTTCAAATTGATCCAAACTGCCAAGATTTACTAAATGATATTGGAGAAGCTATTATTAAATATGGCAGATTTGCTAAGATTAAAATTCCTGTAGAGGAAAGCCATTATGTTAAAGTAACCAGAAAACTACATATTAAAAAGGGTGGATTATTAACCCAGGAAGAACTTGTTGCAGCATATATGGAACAAGTAAAAAGGGACATTCAGACCCAATTTGGTACTAGCGATGATGATTCTATGCCAGACAATTCTAGAGAAAATAACCTGTTTAATGATGCCCAGAGCATACACAACACAACCTCAGATTATAAAAAAGGCTGAAGAAGAGATTTTACAGTTCAAAGCCAAAAAGAAAATTTAATCGGAATATACAGACAGCGACACGCCGACCAACAAACAGAGTTTGATGGCCAGCACAGTAGATTTTACTGTATCAACAGTGATTTTACTGTTGAAACGTTGAAAAAAGTGTCATTACTGTACACTTTTACTGTTTAGGCACTGTGCATTACTGTTGGGCACTGTAGCCTTTTTGACCTTTTAATTTTACTGTTTATTTTTTTCGTCTATTTAAGAATGCATTTTGCATTCTTTAAGGCAGATTTTTCCCAACCCTTTTCCTCTTCCTTCTCTCTACTCTCTCTCTAGCTTGTAATAGTATTAGGAGTTCGTACTACTATGTATTATAAATAAAGAAGTGAAGTTTGAAGAACAATCTCAGGAGACTAGTGGTGTCCAAGTACTTGTTTCTTTCTTTCTTTTATTTATTTTTGTATAACTTAGACCCATGATAGGCTAAGTATTTAAGTGTTAAATAATAACTAATATAGATTGTTAGAATATAACGTGGCAATGACTCTAAAATAAGAGTTTTTCTTCAATGGGTTACGATTTTAGTCAGGTTGAAGTTAAAATAATTTTATAGTAAACGAAGCTTAAACCATGGCGTTGAAAAGCCCTAAAAGGGGCGTTTCTGACATGATTAGTAATGAATTAATTGGGTTAAAAAACCTTGTGATTCCGTTGGAAAGTCCTGAATGGCTGATAAAATCGTCTAGGGATGTTCTCGGTTGGGTTTTTGGACGATTAATTTGCAATTTACATAAAATACAGTTGACTTTGTAAAATTAGCAGACTAAGTAAAAAAATTTCAATAACCACTAAGGTCTTGCTTAACACTTTCTGGACCCTCTACAAAACTTTTACCACAACAGTTTCTAAATCTATACTCTCTTTGGATAGAGTCAACTCCCAAAATTTCTAAACTAGACAAAGAAGACAGATTGTTTCCAGGGACTCCTTTACTGAAATTTTTTCTATAATTTTCTATTCCATGGATTTTTAAATGGACTATCGAGGTAACTTCTGATTCGGATATTATGCCTTGTCTTTATAGAATTTTTCATACCAAATTTTGGTCTAAGCTAGTTCAAAAAGATAAGGATGGCAGATTATATGCCCAAGACTTATTAAATGACATGAGCTCCGCAATTGTTAAATATGGAGAAAAAGAAAAAATCCAGATTCCAACAGAAGAAAGTCATTTTGCGAAAGTTACTCGCAAAATTCAGATCAAAAAGGGAGGATTATTAACCCAAGAAAAACTTATTGCAGCCTATATGGAACAAGTTAAAAGAGATATACAGTCCTAATTTGGTACTGATGATGATATTTCCATGCCAGACAATTCTAGAAATGATAATGACAACCTTTTTGACAGTTCACAAAGTGTTAACAACCTAGCCTCAAATGAGATTACGAATATTATAAAAAGACTGAAGAAGAAATTTTGCAATATAAGAATAAAAAAAAAATTAAAGAGTCATAGTTGGAAAGCGACAGGCAGACAGATTTTGACAACAGCACAGTGGATTTTATTGTGTCAACAGAGATTTTACTGTTGAAAAAATGACATTACTGTATGTTTTTTACTATTTGGCACTGTGCAACACTGTTTAGCACTGTAGCCTTTTTCATTTTACGGTGCATCTTTTCTTTTATATAAGGATTGAAATACATTTCAATCCTTATGCCTTCAGACCCCTTTCCTTCTTCCTTCTCTCTAGTTTCTCTCTCTAAATTTATTATTATTAAAAAATTCTTATTAAATACGAAATATAGTTCTAGAGCACAAAGGTATAGTTAAAAAAACATATTAATTTTCGTCTTGAAATTTTAAGATGAACATTTTTTGGGGATTTTTTTAAGATAACTCTTATTTTGAGAAGAAGAGAAACACCCCTTTAAGGGCTTACCAACGCCATTGTTTAAGCTTAATTTACTATAAAATTATTTTAACTTAAAGCTGACCAAAACCTTAATCCATTAAAGAAGAGCTCTTATTTTAGAGTCATTGTCATTTTGTATTCTAACAATCTATATTAGTTATTATTTAACACTTAACTACTTAGCCCATCATGGGTCTAAGTTATAAAATAAATGAAATAAAAGAAAAGAGAGAGTACTTCAAACTCCTTTTATTTATATCAAAGTAGTATTACAAACTATATTACAGTAGTGGAGAGTAAAGAGATGGAAGAGAGAAAGGGGTTTCCCCAAAACTTACCCCGAATGAATGCAGAATGCATTCTTAAAAAGAAAAAAAATGAACAGGAAAATTAAAAAAGTCAAAAAGGCCATAGTGCTAAACAGTAATGCACAGTTCCAAATAGTAAAAGTAAACAGTAATGAATGTAACACCCCCAAAAAAAATTCTACGCCAAGACCCGAAGCATTTTTCATATGCGTATAGGATCGAACTCGATGACTTCTAGTTGGATATATGAGTTAGAATCAATTCTTAAGTATTTGAATTGTGTTTGATGTGTTTAGAGGTCATGAGGGATCTCTAACACCAAGTCAAGTCCAAAGAATTTCTATCGGCTAAGTTTTCGAATGAGTTCGTATAAGGGTCAACTTCAAACGACCATACCTCTTAGTATATAACGAATTGGGTGTCCCATAACCTATCAAATTAAAGATCTTGAGTCCTCTTTCCAAAGCCATCGAGTTTGCTTCATTCTGAGTTTGGAGTCAAAAGTTATGACCTTTTTACCACAGACTATCGCTGCAGTGGGCTTGGCGCGGCGCGCCAGCAGAGCACCAGAAACTAGTCTCAGTAGTTTGGCCCATGGTGCGACGCGCCACTATAGCTCCACCAGGGTTTTTAGCCCATTTTCCAGATTTTAGGGGCATTTTAGTCTTCTCTTATGTTATAACCAAAAGTGAGGTCGTTTTGTAGGTATATTTCACCTATTAAGAGGCCCCTAAGTCTTCTACACTCATTCACTCTCACTTACACTCTAAGAACAAAAAAACCCTAACCTCCCAAGTGCTCTCAAAGTCTCCTTCTTCCTCCATTTCCAAGAAGATCAAGCCTTCATTTCTTTTCAAGTTTTTCATTCAAGAGTTGACTCCTCAAGGTATGTGGGTTTTCATCCATGGGTTCTTCCACCCATGGAGCCCAAATATTTTCTCAACTTGATATTTCAAATTCTAATAGTGAACCTTCATGGGCTTTTACACAATGACTCTTAATGCATATATTATGATATATTTTATGCTTATTGACATATATTGATGTATATTGACTCTTAATTTCATCAAATGAATGATTTGTTAAAATGCCTATATGAAAGTTTGAAAAGGGTTTAAGCCATATATGGTGGGTTGTTTTAAAATGTGTATTTTGATGCATTTCCATCACCCTTATGCATGCAAGTATTCTTTAAATGTATTTGAAGGTCTTTATGAATTGAACTCACCTAGTCTTCTCATATTGAATAAAGTCGAATTGAAAGTTTAGGAAGCAAATGCCTAGGTTTAAAGGAGTCTTGTGAAATGATTGAATGATGACGAAAGGGCTTTTAGCCAAAGAAAGGATTCAATGTGAAGGGACAATTCTCACATATTTGAATCAAATGAAATGTTTTAATGAGCTATTCCACCGATGAAGATGTGATGTCTAAAATTATACAATGCCTATGTCATTATGATACTTAAATGTTATTCCGTGGGATTGACCTAGCACCGAATGTAGCATGTAGATGGAGACTCGACATAAGGGGTCCTTAAGTAAAGTCTCGTGTTGCATTAACTATGCGCCAACATAGGAGCCCTTGTAGGCTATTTAGGTTAGTGGATCCACAATTAGCCAATAAAGTTAAAGTTAAAGAACGTTAAAGTTAACGGAGTCCTATTCGACAAGTAGACTCCCCGTGCCAACGTAGGGGGTTATGTTAGATTTCATGTAATAGCTCGCATGGTCTTAAATGTCGGTTAAGGTCACTTTCCCACAAAAAATGAATGTTTTAAGGTTGTTTTATTGATGTTCAATGCATGCATTCATTATGCATATTGCTTGCTCATGTCTCTCTTATGTTCTTCATTTCATATCATGCTCACATACTTAGTACATTCAAAGTACTAACGCGTACTTTTGACTACATGATATCACCATGTAGGAACCGATGTCACTCCTCGACCCCCTCCACGTGGCTAGCTCGAGTTAGTTTGAAGATTGCTTGTGGTGAGTTCCCATATTTCGGGAACAACATCCTTTTTATTCTAAGCTTATGTTATGTAAAATAGTAAAACCTTTATTAAGGCATTTCTTAACACTTATTTTGAGGGTGAGCTAGGGACATGTCTTAGCCCCCGCCAAATCTATTAGTAGAGGTATGTTTGGACACAAAAATGAAAAATGTTTTTAATTTCCGCTTGTTATTATTTACCATTACCAATAAAATGCTTAATGAATGCTAAGAGGCTTGGGTGAGATACCTCCGGATGTCTCATTCGTCGTGTCACGTCTAAGACCTAGGTTTGGATCGTGATATGGCATCTTTTTCAATGCTGGAACAGTAAAATCATCATTGGCACAGTAAAATCTACTATGCAGCTGTCTAAATCTTATCTGTTGTCGTTTTTATTCCTGTCCGGTTTTAAATATTTTTCTTATTCTTGTATTGTAAAATCTCATATTTTGCCTTCTTAATTATATCTGGAATTTCACTAGAGGCTATGTTATTCACACTCTAAGAATCTCCAAAATCATCATTATTATTATCAAAATTATCTGGCATGGAATCATCATCACTGGTGCCAAATTGGGCCTGAATATCCCTTTTAACTTATTCCATGTAAGTAGCAACAAGTTCTTCCTGGGTCACTAAACCTCCCTTTTTAATCTGCAGTTTTCGGGTAACTTTAGCAAAGTGGCTTTCTTTTGCTAGGACTAGAATCTTGTCTTTTTCTCCATATTTGATAATTGCGGAGCCAATATCATCCAATAAATCTTGCCCACAAAGCCTTCCATTCTTATCTTTTTGGATTAATTTAGACCAAAATTTTGTGTGAAAAATTCTACAAAGGCATGGCGTCTGATCATTATTAGTAGCTACCTCAATTGTCCATTTAAAAATCCAGGATATAGAAAACTCAAGAAAAAAATTCAACAAAGGAGTTCCGGGGAATAATCTATCCTCTTTGTCTAGTTTTGAAATTTTCGGAGTAGATTCTATCCAAAGAGTGAAAAGATCAAGGAACTGTGATGGTAAAATTTTGTTAGAAGGTCCAAAAAAAGACCACCATTTGACAAACCAGGTTGGGATAGTTGTGCTACGAAAAATTTGAGCACAAATTTTGATGAACCATAATACAAAGTTTTGAAAAAGGCTTCTACGTAATCCCAGTAATTAAAATTTACAACAGTTTTTGCTACTGGATGTGTATATTGAGAATCTTTTAAGGTGCTATGTCCCTACTCTTCTGACAAAATCAGCCTTTTGATAATCATTTTAGAATAAGTAAAATATGATTTATTTGGGCCTCCTGTATTGTATCATCGCTAGCTCATAAGTGATGGTTGTCGGTTAGAGAAACTCCCAACTGAACAAGCATTTCTTATTATTATTTTAAATTTGCATTACATATTAATGTTGAGATGATGTTGAGTTCTGAGCTGAGTTTTCCTGAGAGAAATTTCTTGATATATGTCCTTACCTTCATGCCATTTTACATACTCGTACATTCCACGTACTGACGTCATTCGACCTGCATCATTTTATGATGCAGATACAGGTGTTAGAGATCTTCAACAGGCGCATCATTGAAGATCATTATTTTTCAGCTATTTGGTGAGTCCTTCTTGTATTCGGAGGAACTCTCTATCCTTTTATTATTTTTGAGTATTATGTTTTTTAAAGGTAGCCATGGACATGTCATTGGCACCATCTAAGAGTATTAGAGGCTTCATAGACAGAGTTTGATGATGTAATCGGAGTAGTTCTCCTTAGAAACTACTTCTTTTAAGAATTATCTATTTTTTCTTTGATGTTGATGATGACAAGCCCACATTAGTATTCTTAAGTCTTCCGCTGATGAAAAAATGAGTAATGAGACCAAGTGGTTCTCTTGGAAGCTAGAGATGGTTTCTGAGTGCCGGCCACGCCTAGGTTACCCACTCGGAGCGTGACAGATAGGCTAAGTAATTAAGTGTTAAATAATAACTACTATAAGTTGTTAGAATAAGAAATGACAATGACTCTAAAATAAAGGCTCTTCTTTAATGGATTACGGTTTTAGTCAGTGGTTTAAGTTGAAATAATTTTATTGTAAACTAAGCTTAAATCATGACGTTGGTAAGCCCTAAAGGGGGTGTTCCCTCCATAGTTAGTGATGAATTAATTGAGTTAAAACCTCGTGATTCCGTTGGTAAGTCCTGTATGGCTGGTTGAATAGCCTAGGAATGTTTCCTGTTGGGTTTTAAATAATTAATTCGCAGTTTACATAAAATACATTTAACTTTATAAAAATACCCGACTAACTAAAATATAATAATAATAATAATAATAATAATAATAATAATAATAATAATTATTATTATTATTATTATTTTCAAAAAGACATTTTAAAAAAATATATAGTTTCAAAAAAGAAAAAAAATGAAAAAATAGAATTCATAATTAAACAGACTTTAGAGCAATTCTTTCAAAACCAAGGACAAGATAAACATATTATTAGCAAAGACAGTTTGAGTCCCAGTACAGATAGACTAGTTTCAAAAACAGATAAAGTTAATAGTCCAAACAGAACTCTTAGTTCAGGAGAAGATGAACACTATGGAGACCATACTTATTATCAAGACGCTCAAGATCCGTATGAAAATGATGATTCGGAAATGAGTTTTGATTCCATAGCTTTACACAATTTAGATACCTAAAGTAGAAAGAAAAACAAACGACAAAGAAAAGAAGATGATAAGACGATAAGAACAAATACGTGGCAACAGTATTATCACATATTATGTAAATAATATTATGAAGTCTGCCATATGGGTATGTCCACATTTGTCCTGTAAAGTGTGCTTACCTTATCACTGCCCTCCAAAGAGGGAAAAATTATTTAAGCATGCGTCTGTCAAGTCTGTCTATCAAAAAGAAAGATATTAATAATGCATGTGATGATGGGGCCCACTGCACACCTGACTTGCATTATTAAAGAATCTTATCTTAGTTTGTCGGCCATTAATACTTGGACCACGTTGCTTGTTTTAAACCATTCGTTTCCTTTCTCTTATGCCTATATAAGAGATAGTTGTGTATGCAAGAAAATTAGAATAGAGAGAACAACAGCTAAGAGAAACCAACCTTCAACCCTCATCAATCCCCGTTTCCTCTATTTTAATCACCCATGTCCAAAACTTAGCTATCTCTGTTATGTAATCAAAGCTTGAATAATAAGAAGTGTGTGTTTATTTTAATTCAAATCTCTTTCAAAGTTCTTCGGGGGTTTCCGAAAGGGAAACCTCTCTTAATTAAATCATGTAAGTCTTTATGATGTTTTATTCCCTACTCCCCCCCCCCCCCCAAAAAAAAAAATATTTTATTATGTATTTTATTACTTTAGTATGTGTAAATTACTATTTTGATATGTAAATTTCTGTATGATTTTAATGTTTTACCCTTAGTATACTTAACCTCTTAACTTCTTAATAACAACGATGGATTAACCTGTAAATTCTTAGAACTCCTAGTCTTGAAAGTCCGCATAATAACCAAATGATGTATTTGTTGTCAGATACATATTCGGGATACGGTTAAAGAAAAAGTTGTTAAGGACATAGGTTAAGAGAGAGAGAGATGAACAGGGTAATATAAAAAAATAGAAAAAATTAGGATTTACATCACAGAGGAAATGATAAAACTGAACGAGAGAGGGAGTTATATAAAGTTGATTTTTAATAACAATTATGTTGTTAATCCTTGTCATTACTCTCTCTCTCATTTAGTCTTATCATGTTTGGCTTCATGTTAACCTATGTTTCTCCCCTTTTAATTTATTATTTAATTTTTAATTTTGTTTTACGCTATTCCTCTCTTTCTCTCTCTACATTCTTAATAACTTCTTTAACCTCACCCCGAATATGAAAACAAAGATGTCCTTTCAATTATGGCGGACTTAAAGCCTTAACATCCTAGAAATTTACAGGTTAATCCATCGTTGTTAATAAGATATTTAGAGGTTAACCATATACTAAGATAATTCATAATACAAACATAATATACAAACAGTTCAAAATATTTTTACATAATATTAAATATTATTTCTGGGGAGAGAATATAGAAAATATAACATATGAGACTTTCGAAAAGCCCGACGGACTCATACAAAGCTGTATTACAGAAAGAGGGAAGGTTTTAGGCGAGGAGTTGTAAAAAACATGGAGGAAGGAAGAGGAGTATGTTGTGGTTTCTTGGTTATCTGCTCGTGTGTTTTTGCGAATGAAGAAATGATCCTTAAATAGATGCCTTATCTTTCTGAGTGTGTGTTCACAGAAAATAAAATTAGTGGCCCTAAATACATATGGCCGATATCTTAAAGATAAGATTCGATTATAATGCAGGCCGGGTGCTCAATGGGCCTCATCTCACATGCATCATTCATTTTTTTATTTTGGTCTGACGCGTGCTTATTAATTTTTTCCTGTCGAGTAGTGATAAAGTAAGCACCCACACGATAAATGTGGGCATACGTACATGGCGCACACTATTATTTACAGCCTCTTTAGTTTTCTTCCGTTTACATATGCTACTTTTTATCTTCTGTCACTTTCTCTCTGCTTCTTTATCTCTTTACTTTGAATTTCGTTCAAATCCTGTTCATCCAAGTGTCTCCTTATACATTGTCCTCAATTATTTCTGATTTTTTCTCATGGTGCTACTATAATATGCATCGCCATGTCATGAAGTATGTGATAAATTTGATGTTCTGCCATACCATCAGCATTCCATTCTGATAAACTTCCTCCATCAGTCGCTGAGGTGAAGGGTATCTTCTTCAAACAGCATATTTGGCATGGAAGGTCTGTAATAGTAATTCCTTTTTAACACTATAACGGTCTTTGCTAACATAATGGATTTGTTCCTTAGAATTGTTAATCACACTAAGCTTACTTCTAGAGGCCTGAGTAAGGTTAAGCTTGGATAATTGGTCATTAATCTTTTCCAAAAGATCCGGGAAATTACTGAATTTTGCAGTAAGCTTGGGAAAATCTTCTCTAGAGAATTCTAGGATTTTAAAGATAGGATTGGTTTCCAATTGGGGATTATATTTTGAGGAGCTCAGTTTATCTCCAATTGAGATAGTTACTTTAGGATTACTTCCTTTAGAATCTTCAATTTGTTTGGAAACAACATAAAGAAGATGGTTTGTATAATTGTTTTGTTCAAGGAGTTTGTTGACATCCGAAATGCTTATCAAACTGGTAACCTTTCTAGTAATGGTTTTTTTTTAAAGGGGTAGCCTTGATAACATCTTCCCTATAAGGGATGCTAATACCACAAAGAGGTGTGGTGGTCTTTTCGACATCCTTGGTATACCATTTGTTTATCAGCAACAACAATAGCTGCAGCAGCAACAACAACATCAACAATAACCACAGCAACATCAGCAATAACAACAACAATAATAATAGCAACAACAAATTTTGGAATTGTCCATTTGTTTAATAAATCAAGGTACATCTACCTCTTCTAATCTAGTACTTTTAGTACTAACTTCTCCCAAATCCATAACAATAGAAATCATATCTATGATTTTTAATTTTTTTCTTAAATCTGTTGTACTAGTTTAATATCTTCTATATTAAAATACTTTTGTCCTTTACTTCCTGTTTTAAAATATAATAGTCCTGCTTATTTTTTTAAGTCTTGAATAAAATTTCTTGCATAATTTATTAATCATAGGAATTTTTGTAAGTCTTTAGTATTATCTAATCTGTCGCATATCCACTTTTTTTAGCTATATGAGGTTGTAGTTTTATTTTTTTCGTCTTCTAATATTATCCCTAAAAAGTTTATATGTGTTTTACATAATTTCATTTTCTTCTTACTTATTATCATCCTATTTTTTACAAATAATTTTAAAATGGTTTGGAGATGTCCTAAATGTTCTGTCATGTCTTTACTAAATAGTAAAATATCATCTATATATAATAAGGGTCAGTTTGGAAAGACACCTTGTAATTGGAATTGGTGTAATTACTAGTGTATTAATTACACAATCTAATAATTACGATAATCTATTTATTTGCCCCAATGTAATTACAGTATAATTACAAGTGTACTATTTGGTTGCACAAGTGTAATTGCAAGGTTATATTAAATTTAAAAAACAAAATTTAATTATCTAAACTTTAAATTCATATTAGACAAATAAAGACTTTTATAAATGATATTAAATTAAATATTTAAGATATAAAGTGTCTTTTTAAAAATGTATTAATTAATTAACATACGTTCTTACTTCTTACTAATATTATTATAAAAATAATTGATTTATATTTTTTAAATTAGTATATTTTTATTAAATTAATCATATAAACTAAAAACACAAGATTTCTTTGATCATCATGAAATGTATGTTTGACAAAAATATTAATATTATAAATATAAGTCATAAAATTATTAATACATTTGACAAAAAGATAATCTATCAAATCTAACTAAAAAATAACTAACTTGCAATGTGAAATATCATTCAATATTAATAAAATAAATGAAACTGAAAATATAACATAAGTTTTAAATGCTAAATAAATTTTTTAGCATAATACTACTCTTATGTCAAATTTCAACATAACGTACATAAATATGATTTAAAAGAAAACAAAAGCGTAAGGCTATAACTTTATTCAATAATAACTTCTACTTTAATTTAAAAATTAGAAAACCAAAAAAATTATACTAATGAAAAAAATAAACATAAAATTAAAAAAAGGGTAATACAAAATATTGCACAGAATCACATGAAGTAAAAGTTGAGAATGAGAATGACATGAAATATAAATAATAAAACTAAAAAATATTTTTTTTTTAAAAAAATATTAGAATAATAAGATTTAAAATAGTAACAAAAATAAATTAAAATAAAAAGATAAAAAATATAAATAAAAGGAAAAACTAAAAAGTAATCAGCATATAATTATACTATGTACAATAGACCCTTGTGGTAGCGGGAGCTTTAGTACACCGGGCTACCCTTTATATAATTATACTATGTAATTACACCAATTCGCAGCCTTCTCCTGAGAATTAGAGAGTGTTATTACCTCCTGTCAATTACACTCAATTACCTGATGACTAAGGGGTGTTCAAAACCGAACCATAACCGATAAGCCAACCGCAAAATTGGCTTATTGGTATTGGATTATCAAATAAAACATTGGGTAACGGATTAAAATTTTATAATTAACGGTTTATTGGTGTGGGACAGATTGTTAAATTTTCTTATCGGATAAATTGTTAACCCATTAAGAATTACCATATACTTACACTTCTTTTTCAGTCTTTAGCCAATTGACACGAGTTTTTTACTCTGGTTGTGTGCAATTCTGTAAAAATATGAGTCACCAAGTTAAAGCCAACGTATTCTTGACTTTTGCTTGTATGGTATACCATCTCTTCAATCAGCTCCACTCTTTCAATGTCAACTTAAGTTCTTTCTCATTGTCAAATAGTTTACGAACTTCTTATAGGTTATCCGATACACCGTTCGATAATTGGTAATCCGTTATCGAATCAATCGATATCTTATAGGTTGGCTAGCGAACTAGTAAATTTAAAAAGCGATATCCGATAGGTTAAACCGTTAAGTGAAATTATCCGGCCAATCCGCCCGATAAGCAGCCCTACTGCTGACCATGTAATTACATGGCCAACCAAATATGTCAGACAGTGTAATTACACCAAATTCAATTACTAGAGTGGCTTTCCAAACAGGTCCTAAGACAAATTTTTTAGAGTCTCCAAATATTGTATCCATTTTTTTCTGTAATATTCGTGGAGCTGTTTTTAATATTCTATACACAATCTAATTTATCTTTTAGAATATTATCAGAATGTATTATAGATAGACCTCATAAATGATTAGTAGACAATTTATTGATAGCATATAATAAAAAAGATAATAAATATTTTATAGCAGCATTAAATGTATTATGTCAATACTTTACAGATAAAGTAGAGAAAATAAATTTAAATACTATGTAGTTATACACGAAAAAAACTAATGATATTTTTCAGACATGGATAAAGGTATTAGACTCTATAAAAGGAATGCAAAAACCACTTTTAAAAGGTTTTAATGAAGCTTTAGACAAAGCCAAAATTGAAGTCATACTCCAAGAAAACACCAGATTAATGGCGCAGGTAAGGCACTAAAAGGCAAAGTCACATCCCTACACACGAATGATAGTCAGAAGACTGTAGAATCGAGTTGTTTATCTCTAGAAAAAATGGATGAGAAACAAAATGCAAAGAAATTCACTATATCGAATGTAGATACAGCTAGTTTAGGTCAAACGGTAATCGGTAAAGACAAACAAAATTTGTTTATGGTTGTCACTTTGCCAAAAAGTGAAGATGAAGATTCTTCATCCAGACGAAGACTACCAAGAACATTAACTCTAGGAGAAGTACTAAAAAAGAAAAACATACTCTCCAAAAAGAAAAACAAATAACAAAATAGAAGGTATAATTAAATAAACTTTAGAAAATTTCTTTAAGGACAAAGAACATGATAAACAAATAATTAGCAAGAACAATCCCAATCCAGACAAATTTAATCACAATCCAAATCCGGAAAGATCCAAAACCCAAAGCTCAAGAGAAGATCAAGATGGTGCAAATTCATATTCTCCAGATGTTCAAGACCCAAATAAAGATAATGATTTCGGAATGAGTTTTGACTCAATTGCACTACATAATTTTGATACATAAACCGTGCATAAAAGTACAAGAGAAAGACGGACTAGGCCGCAGACAAAATACTGTAGCAACATGGGAAAAATCCAGAAATAATTGAGAACACTGTATAAGGAGACACTTGGATCAATAAGATTTGGACGAAATTCAAAGCAAAGAGACAAGAAGAAGACAGAAAGTGACAAAAGATAAAAAGTAGCATATGTGAATGGACGAAAACTAAAGAGGCTGTAAATAACAGAGTATGTCATATGAGTATGAGTATGTTCACATTTATCGTGTGAGTGATTACTTTATTACTATTTGACGGGAAAAACTAACAAGCACACATCATTCCAAAATAAAAAAAAAAATAATGCATGTCACGATAGAGTTCAATGAGCACCTGATCTGTATTATAATTGAATTTTATCTACCAGATGTATTTAGGGCCACTACTTTTATTTTCTTTGAAAACAAACTCGAGAAGATAAGGCATCTATATAAGGATCCTTTCTTCATTCGTAAAAACACACGAGCAGAGAACCAAGAAACCACAGCATATTCCTCTTTTCTTTTCCCCATGTTTTTTACAATTCTTCTCCTAAAATCTACCCTCTTTGTGTAATCCAGCTTTATATAATAACAAGTGTGATTATTAAAAGTTCAAGTTTGTAAGAGTCTGTTGGGGTTCCCAAAATGAAAATCTCTCTTAGTCAGAATCATGTAAGTCTCATATGTTATATTTTCTATATTCTCTCCCCAAAAATAATGTTTAATATTATGTAAATATACTTTGAACTGTTTGTATATTATGTTTGTATTATGAATTGTTATTAGTATATGGTTAAACTCTTAATCTCTTATTAACAATGATGAATTAAGCAGTTAATTCCTACGATGTTAAAGCTTTAAGTATGCATAATTGAAAGAACATCTTTGTTGTCATATCCGGGGTGAGGTTAAAGAAAAAATTATTAAGAATACAATTTAGGATATATATATATATATCTTACTGTTTCACTAAACAGCAAAATCAACTTTTCCATCTCCAGAAAAAATGGATGAGAAGGTGTGCATTCCCCAATGAATTCAACAAAATCCATTGTATCAGAGCTAGTCCTGCTCAAATGGTAACCGATAAAGACAAATCAAATCCGTTTACGCTTGTCACTTTGCCAAAAAGTGAAAATGAAGGTTCATCTAGAAGAAGACTACCCAGAACACTAACACAAGGAGAATTGTTAAAAAAATGACAAAATAGAAGGCATAACTAAACATACTTTAGAAAATTTCTTCAAGAATAAAGAACATGATAAACATATGATTGGCAATATCAATCCCAGTCCAGAAAAATTGAATCCAAGTCTAAAAAGAACTAGTCCAAGTCCAAAAAGATCTTACCGTACAAGGAAAGATCATAATGAAGATGGTGAAAAATTCAAATTATCAAGATGCTTAAGACCCATACAAAGATGATTCAGGAATGAGTTTCGACTCAATTGCATTACACAATCGTGATACATAAACATTGCTAAAGAACGACAAAAACAGACTAGTCAGTTGACAGAAGACTGTATATACATGTGAACAATCGGAAATAATTGAATATAATGTATGTGATGAGAAGAAAAGTAAAAGGATATACTTGGACGAAAGAAATCTAAAGACACATAAAGTAAAGAGATAAGAATAAGAGAGAAAGTTACATACGTGAACGAACAAAAATTAAAGATGTTGTTAAGTTCATGCAAATAGTATAGTTAGAGTGTTCCATATGGGTATGCCCACTTATGTTTTGTGAGTACTCACTTTATCACTATCCTAAGGAGAAAACTAATAAGCACGCGTCTGTAAAAGATAAAGAAACGAATAATGCATGTAACGATGGGCCCAATGAGCACTCGACCTGCAATCAAGAGCATGATAAGGCATCTATATAAGGATCCTTTCTTCATTCATGAAGGATGGAGAAATGAAGTGATATATTTGAATTGATTGACATTGTTGACTCGTTGTGAAAAAACACTATAATATTCTTGATATGAATTGTGCATGGTATTGGACTTCATCATATTCTCATTTATTGCACGAGTATTTTCATATGCATTGGATTTGAATCTTATTATTGAAGTCCAAAATGATGATTATGTCGATGAAAAATGATTCCGTTTAAAATATAATGAAAGAGAAAATCAAAAAGGATTCGAGGGACGTGACACATGTCGTGGTTGTTACTTTATGATATTCGAGAGACGTGTCACAAGTTGTGGTTGTTACTTTATGATATTTGAGGAACGTGCCACACACTGTGGTTGTTACTTTATGATATTCGAGGGACGTGCCACATGACGTGGTTGATAATAATAATCAAAGGTCGTGCCACACACCGTGGTGGATGCATGGACATACTGTCACGATCCAAAATGGGCGTGAGTGGCACCCACACTTAACCTCCTAGGTGGGAGAACCAACGATACAAACCCCAACTAATAAATATAACAATAACGCGGAAGCTCAATTAAATACATTTTCTCAAAACTTGAAAGTCATCACATGAAGGACATCTAAATTCTAAAACTAAGTCTGGAAATATCACACACCAGAATAAACAAATAACAAAATGTGTTCGAAAACTAAAGACACCATGCCATAACTGAGAGAATTCATCACGAGCTAGAAGGATAGCTCACCCTGAAATCTTCTAAATTAGAGACTGACTAGAGCTGAGGTCGAGTCAAAGCCGATGGAAAACTCGCTGCACTCCACAAAATAAAACAAAGAAAGATACACGTAGGGGTCAGTACCGGGCAACATGTACTGAGTAGGTATCATCGGCCGACTCAAAATAGGAATCAATATGCAATAAGTAATAGCGGGAAATCAACCGTAGCGCTTAACAGGTGGCAACCAAAAGATCAAGATCAAGTGACAACACAATGAATAATTTCATAACCAATCAACAATGTTAAGATCACAAATGAGGACTCAAGCCTCCATATCACACTCTTTTGGAAAATGAGTTATTGGAGATTGGGTAGTATTACGTCATTTTAATTGGTTTTCCTTTAATATTATCGTGGCGGAACGTGACACCCGATCCAAATATACCGTGTCGGAATGTGACATCCAATCTAAATATATCGTGTCGGAATGTGACACCCGATCCAAATATATCGTGTCGGAACGTGACACCCGATCCAAATATAATTAATTTATCATTCTTCATGATTACATTCCACTTCATTAACCATATTTCATCAAGCCTTCTTTATTCAAGGCACCATTTTTGATAGGAAAAGTTCAAGATTATGGATTTCACGGTCTCGGGATTTCAGACCAATCACAGCAACATATCAACCATCCAAACCACAACAATTAAATGCATAGTAAACTCCACACGTTACTCAATGAATATCAATCACTATTAAAAGTTTATTTATGATATAGAATAAAACCATAACCTACCTCCACCGAAGAACCAAAGTCAAGCAAGCTAATTCACCGGTGATTTCCCTTTCTTCGATGCCTCAGATTGTTTTCAATCTATCAAATATATTATATTTATAAGTAAACTAGTCCGTAGACACCAATATTATTCATATGTTTAACCTAGACCCAACAACTCACTCAATTCTATAATCAATTTCCCTAAAACTCAAGCCTAGAGTTTCAGTTTCTCAAGTATTAAAAAAATTTAATGGTATTCATAAAATAAAATACACCTAATATTTAATTACCTATTTTAATATACTAAAAACTTAATTTTATAGAGTACCCATAACAAAACAAGAAAAGAAGAACGTCAAATTATCCTCAAGTTACAAGACAGTAACTTGAACTAGACAAAAGCCATTAACTATCCATCATAATAACTATTTTATCATTTGTTAATAACTTTCTCACTATTGCCAATGATTTGCTCTCAATCCTGAGCCTCAATTTCCAACCAAGCATCAATTTGCAGTGCTTTATTTTACAATTCTAAAAGTTATACTAATTGTTAATTACGTATAGAAAGACTTGAAAGGTTCCACCCAATTATATAATATTCATATATGGGTTATCTAATCTAGCCCTCAATTTACACATATTTAGAATGAGCTTTACCTGGCACTCGTCAATTTCTTGGTTTTCTCTCCTTCGACGCACGTAAGCTGTTTTCTCTCTTTTCTTTTTAAAATAATTATGTACTAGAATTAATAAACCCTATCCTTTTCCTTTAATAATTGGTATATAATGTTAAATAAATTATTAACTTAGCCCACTAATTAAATTAGTTATTTAAATTTACCCCTCAACTAAATAATTATAATTATGGGAAAGTCCAAAATACCCAATTAAAAATTTACGGGATGAGTCTTTTATAAAATAAAAAGTCCTAATACTCAAAACGACCTAACGGGTCGTTACACATACATCATTTCATTGTGCACTCATTGAATTGCATTGCATCTGTTTGATTATCAAAGAATTTGCCTATACTATGTGTAATTGTGACTGATATACATGAGATATTGTTGATATCTATCTGGCCTATCTGAATTGTGGAGATACACTTTGACTTACGTGCTACATGAGTCATATATTGCTAGGTTGGGCTATCTGCTTGCAGGTTGTAGTTAAGGAGGGTCGTATGGCATGTTAAGGGTACTTATTTCTATTTAGCTTTATATGTGTTTAGTGTCTTGCTTGCTAAGAATCGCGTTGTTTGGTACTCGTTCTTTGCTATCTATACTTGTGTAGGTTTCGAGCTCGGACAGTTATACAACTTTCTCTTCTTCATCCGAGGCTATTGGAGGATACTTGTGAGGTTATTGTCGACGCTAGCAATCTATCTTGTCTATTTTTATTATGCTTTGTTCTATTTGAGAAACAAAGACATCGAGACTTGTAATTATCTTTCATTTTCGTTCTGCTATAGACTTGCACATGTGACAATTAGTCTTTGAGGTAGTATAGTTGACTTAGAGCCAGTTTAGATTAGCTTATTTTAAGTGCTTTAAAGCTAAAATAGCTTTAAAGCACTTTTGGAGTGTTTGGGTAATTAAAGATACTTATAAGCACTTAGTTTTAAACTAAAATGCTAAAATTAAGCCAAAAGTTATAAGATAAAATTTTTAATTTATGGCTTTTGACTTATAAGTTAAAAATGAAAAGTCAATCCAAACAGACTCTAAGACTTTCGCTTTTCGTATCTTTATCTATTGAAATTGCTTCCGCATCATATTTTCTGTATTTCGCTGGATTTAACTGACTTATCCAGTAAGAAATGATAAGTGTTATCTTGCCCGGATTTAAATTGTGACTTAAGGTATCGACCTTTCCTATTTTGAGTGTGACAACTTAAAACCAATGCAAATGCAATGATATGCTCTTTATCATTTTTTTAAAATTTTAAAATATCGTCATTATTAATATCTCATGCATATGTTTCAACAATTTTAAATGCAGATAGACAAGAAAAATCTTCGACCTTCAGTTTTTTTTCTTTAACAACACTGATGTGGATATGAGTCCACGAAGGAGGAAATTTTTCAACCAATCATGAAGAGACTAGTAAATTTTTAAGTCTTGAAATAAAATATGTTATATAAAAGTTTTGAAATAAAATATGTTATATAATTGACGCACCCAAAAAAAATTGGAGCAGCATTTTATTTAAAATTTGATCAAAAATTTATCAACAGATTAAATGAATCATAAGATAAGGATAATAGTACCTTGTTGGATATTATATCCAAAAATTTAATATAAATTTGAAAGAGATTATACTTAATTTTGAATAAAATTAAGTCGTTTTTAACTGACATCGAAAAAAACACTTATTATTTAAAAGGGAAAAGAGCCAGAAATGCTTTTATTGTTATTTAATGGGTTAAAAAGCCTTTATTGTTACAAAATGGATCAAAAATATCTTTTTCCGAATAAATATATTTTTTTAAAAAAAAATCTTATTCTTTATAAAAATATTACTTTTAAGGAACTTCATTTTTGTTTTCTTTCTATTTAAATCATTTTAAGTAATTAAAAATATAGAAAATTATTTTATTCTTCGTAGTTTCATTTTATCAATTAAAAGAAAATAATTTCATCTACTATAAATTGTAACGGATAATATATGTCAATGTATAAGATCATAATAAATTCATCCATTAATTTTTATTCAAATATCAATAAAAAATAACTATAATAAACACAGAAATATTTTTAATCTTTAAATTTTTTTTTATTGAAGTAGAATAAACATAGGCTAATAAAAGAAATATTATTAGGAAAAATATATGTTAAAAAAGAAAATAAATAATATATTTATTTGATAAAAGACATTTTTTGACCTATTAAATAACAAGAAAAACATTTCTGGACTAAAGTATGGACGGCAAAAGCATGTTTGGACCAAAGTATAAACTGACGGCATTTTTGTTAATTTCAAATAGTTTAAGAACATTTTTGACTTTTTTCCCTATTTAAAATATTGATCAATGCTAATAGAAAATACCACACATCATTAATACAAACTATTAAAAATTTTAAAAAAGAATTAAAAATATCACTCATTTATCTTTTAAAATTTTGAAGAAGCAATTTTTAGTCCAAAGGATCTAACACTTTATTCATATTGTCTAAATGGCACCATAAAAATAGTTTTATATCGATCCCTAAAGTCAATTTGTCTTTGTAAAAAAATTATAGTTTAGATCAAATTGAGAAATTGTGGTTGTGTAAAGTCGTTCGATCTTTTTCTTTGAAACAGAATGCATAATCCAGCGAACGACAAATGTAAAGATTAATAATTAATGACTAAACGAAAGATTCCTCATTCAATAACTTTTATTGACACAAAAGGACAACTCCAAAAAAATAATTTATTTATTTAGAAGATATCATTGATTTTTTCTTGGCAATGGATTTTTAGTTCGTAATTCAGTTGGATAGGATAAATTTTTCTGAGAATAGTTTTTACATCAAAGTTGGATTTCTAAGGAAGACTAATCATATGTTTTTTTTTTTTTAATTTCTTAAGTTTGTGGATAAATTTGCATAGTTGTAACGCTTTGAAATTCTTAATCTTATCTGACCTCTTTTTATGCTTTTATTGAGCCGAGGGTCTTTCGGAAACAACCGTCCTACCTTGGTAGGAATAAAATCTACATACACTTTACCCTCTCCAGACCCCATATTGTGGGATTTCACTAGATTGTTGTTGTTGTTGCTGCTGCTCTGTAGTAGTTGTAACCTATGAAATACTACTTCTTCTTTGAAAAAAATGATCTGAGTCCTCCTGTTTTATGGTAGACAAGACTTTTTTTATTAAAGGTTTGTCGAAAGGAAGAAAAATATTGTTACTCAATTTTAATGCATTGATGATGACCATGAATGAGATGAGTTCTTCTATGAAAAGAGTGTCTAATATTACAGAATTAGTAATACCATTTACTAGTACGAATGGATTGGAAGTTGATAAAGTAGAATTTTTTATGAAAGTTTGTACTTCGACATCAGAGAGTTTGTAACGAATTCATAGTCTAGTGTCATTAGGAGCTCTAAGGGATTTTTTAGTTTTCTCAAAATATTTAGTGGAGATGAGTCCTTTTTGTGTGCAATTGAGGTCGGTATATATATATCAAATAAGATAATAACATCTAGGATGAATGATTTGTTGACCCATTAGGATTATCCTAGTATGCCATAGTTGTTGGTAAAATATGAATAGCCCAACTTATTTTTTTTGATTTATAAGCTGTTTTCAACTTATAAGTTGTTTAAAATAAGTACATCCAAATAAACTTAATTATTTATTGGGGCTTATTTTAAGCACAAAAGACTTTAAGTTGGTCAGTCAAACACTCAAAAAAAATTGAAAATATCTTATAAATAACTTATAAGTCAATCCAAGCGGGCTCTTAATCTGCACATTTTAGTTAATTAGCAACCTTTAAGACTAAATAATTGTTGAAACATAATTTATTCCTAATATTGAATAATTATAGCTAATCTTAATTTTCTGTGGCATGCGATTTCAAACTTAAAATTTAATTATATATATAGTGATCACTAATTCTTTTTTGGTATGAGTTTTAGGCGTGATCAGTTGACAACTCCTTAAATTTTAATATCTCATATGATATTGTAATATTTACAATTTATTATATATAAATTTATAGAATGGTTCAATTTGTATTAAATTCAAGATATATTAATCCAAATAAATATTTTGGATTAATAAAATTGGGTCAATTATTTAAGTCCAATAAATGTGGATTTAATTAAAAATTTAAATCCATTGATTTGGGCTATAAAGATGACCCCACTTTGTTAAGTCCAATATCATCTCATCCTAGAGGCCCATTTTCATTCACATGTCAAAGTTATGTGGCAATCCAAATCAAATTAAATAAGCCACTAGAATTATGCCATTGCCAAAGTTAGGTGGCAATTCAAGTCAAATTAAATAAGCCACTAAAATTATGCCGCATGTCAAAATTAGGTGTCAATTCAAGTCAAATTAAATAAGCCACTAAAATCATGTCACATGTCAAAGTTATGTGGCAATCTAAGTCAAATTAAATGAGCCACTAGAATAATGTCACATGTCAAAGTTATGTGGCAATCTAAGTCAAATTAAATGAGCCACTAGAATAATGTCACGTGTCTATGTGACATATTCTGACCAATCAAATTAAAACTCTTCAACAAAGAAATCTGATTGGTCAGTTCAAACCAACCAATTATAAATCACACCCTCATACCACTTCCTACAACTATAAATATGGGTCATCATTATTCTGAAAGGGGGACTTTTGAAGAACAAGAAGCAAGAAGAGAGCTCGTGGATCAAAGGCTGCAAATTCTCTACAAAGTTACAAAGTTCAAGTAATCAAATTCAAGTTCAAGTTCCAGATCAAGAACCAAGGCAAATATCAAGAAGTTCAAGATCCAATTACTTGTTCATATTTGTTATTCGTCATAACCATACAAGTGTTCGTGACGAATAATTCAAATCCAAATTTGAAGACAAAGATTCAAGATCAAGCTATTCAAGCCCTTGACTCTAAATCAAATTCAAGTTCAACATATTTCTTATTATTTGAAGAATCAGAGGATTATCATAGAGATTGTAATACGTATTACATTTTGAAATCAAATATTACACTTTGTTACTCCAATTTTTCGGTCTTGATTATTTATTTTTCTCGGCTCGAAAATTTTGTTACAGATATATTTAAAATCATAAAATTAAAATATATTTTGATTATATATATATGTCCTCATTTAGTTTAACACTATATTTTTTTATTATTATTTTTTAAAATTTTATGTTAAATTAAATAGAGAAAAAAATAAATTAAAATGGATGCTTTTTTATAATATTATGTGGATAACTTTTCTCCACGTGTATATTCTATCCATTTGATTCGAGACATACTCGAGAACATTGCAATTGATACACGCAGCCGTTCAACAGATACAGATATCATTTCTGCCTCGCCTTATTGGTCCTCACAGTTTCCCAAATTGTTTTTCTTATCCTACCTTCGCTTTACATTATTTTATTGAGATAAGGCATAGAAATTGCTTAAATAATGATAAAATTATTCACTATACATCTAAATTATGAGAGTTTTATGTTCCTGTTGAACTTATTATTTTCGTATTATATACCGCTTTAATTTGTTTTTTCATATTAATTATTCCTTCACTAATTACCTAATTTAAATAATAAAAAAAATTACAACACAACATATACAAACATGTGCTTATTCTATATATTTTTTTAAAAAAAGAAAGGACACCAACATGAGTTGTGGTGTAGTGATATGACTGCTTCATTCTTAACTAGAGGTCTCGGATTCGAGCCCTGAGAATGAAAAAAATATTGTTGGGAGCGCCACCCCGAATGGCCCTGCTGTGTGGATTTAATCGGAGCTCAACGGGATTCAGACACCGGATGGAAAATCAACAACGGGGGTGGGGGGCGGGGGATTATATATTTTTTCATTTGATTTTTTCAAATCCAAACGATCAAATTCTCCATCCTCCTTTCACTGTTACAATCTTCATCTCTTATTTTAATTATTATTTTTTTTTGAATCACTTGATGAGGATTTGATCGATATTATAATATATATTTTATTAGATAATTAGTGAAAAGCGTAAATAATATGAAAAAATAAGTTTGACGGGTAAATAATATTAAGAAAAAAAAAGTTGAAGGAAATAAATAATAGGAAAAAAATAAATTCAAGAGAGTCATGTACATAATTTAGATTTTAGAGGTACAATTGATAATTTCACCACTATTTAGGAGTATCTCGATATCTTATCCCTTATTTATTTTACTCTTCATTTTAATTTTATGGCTTAATCTAATTACACATGAACTTCAAGAAAAAGAAAAAAAATAGGACTTTGTAATTTTAAATATATCATGAGATTTCTATAATTATAAAAACATTTAAATTATTTTAAATATAAAAATACAATTCTTTGTAAAATAGAGTAATACGAATATAATGTCATATAAAATGAACGTTTTTGGCCTTACTTACGAGGGTCACTCCTTGCTTCTATTTATGTAACATAATTTAAATCAATGTAAAAAATTTAAAAATGAAGTTATTTAAAATTTATAGATTTAAAATATACATTTGTATGATGATAAAAGATTTCATTAGGAGCCAAATAAGCGTAAAGTTAATTAGTTTCTGAATTTAGAAGGGTATATTCTTCTTAGAAATTAGAATATACTAAAAAGAAAACTGCACTATCACATAAACGGTAATGAATGTTTAATATCATTAATTATAAGAGTACTTCCCTAAATATTTTTAACACAGTTTTTTTTTCCTTATTTCAACACAAATTTAATTGTTCACTTTATTTCATGTTATGTGACATTTTTTTAGTCAATCACAACAAAGAATTGTAATATGTTTTTATATTTATTATTTTTATTATTTCAATTTATGTGACACATTTTTTTAATTGGTCCAAAATAATATCGCCCTTGTATAATCAGAAACAATTACATTTTAAGATTTATTTTAAATCACGAATTTTAAAAGTCTTTTTTAAAAAAAAATGATATCAATTTAAATGATATCACATAAATTAAAATAAAAGGAGTAACATTTTAACTTCAAAATCTAATTTAATCCTTAATGAAATAATTTCTAGTTATAAAAATTTCTCTAACTTGTGTCAAAAATACAAGTTTTAAGTTTTTCAAAAAAAAAATTATATTCAATCAAACACATTCACATATTTTAGAACTAAAGGATAATATTTAGGAGCGAATATTTTTTCCTTATTATAAATAGGTCATGAGTTCAAACTTTAAAAATAATCTCTGGCGAAAATGTAAAGTAAAGCTCCGTGCAATAAGCCCTTATAGTCAAGACTTTTTTTTTTTATGAAAAGAAAAATCTGCAGTTGCTACCCTTTTGGGTGCGCACAGAATAAAATTTTCGCTCGTATGCAATAAATCGCAAACCACACAAAAAAATAATCTACACTAGACAAATCTTATGCGATAAACTCGAATCAAAAGACAAACTCTTTGTTTTTATTGACAAGAAAATTCAAACTTGAAACCTCCAATAAAAATTCCAAATCTAAATCACCGGCCACCCTCAAGGTTCTTGTAGTCGGTTTTTTTCCCAAATCCTACGCATTCACGCGCCTGGTAAATTATCTTAATGCAATGCCAAACCGCTAGGTCTTCTTATGTGTCAACTCTCAAGTAGTGCACATACAGTCTATATAAACTTTGTTGTCCCCCTATAACCTTTCCATTGTTTATACTTGTTCTTCTAGACTTCTCGTGAAGAACTTCTTCCTTTTTCCTATTTCTTGTGACTCTTTTTGTGTATACTTTTATCAGCACACAAAAAGAGTCTTTATCTGTTGTACTCCTTGTAATATTGAGCTCCATTTTGAAACAGAGAGAAGAAAATTAATGCCCATGGCTCTACCGAGACATGTTGTAGTGTTACTTCTTTTGGCTTGTTTGTTTACATCTTCATATTCTTACCAATTCACAGTTGGTGGCAAAGATGGTTGGGTCCCTAACCCTTCTGTAAGTTACAACACTTGGTCTCAACATATGAGATTCCAAATCAATGACTCTGTTTGTAAGTCCTTTCATCCCTCACAATTTATGGCAGCTTATTCGAACCCTCTAAAAATACTGTCACATCTCCACATATGTATAGCTTTGTTGGAGGATTTGACGGATACTCAACAATATTTTCGAAGAGTTTGAGTAATATAGTTTTATATAAGTAATTATTCTACGTGTTACACTATTTGATAGTATTTTTGTGTGTAATTTTTAGTGTTCAAGTATAAGCAAGGAGCAGATTCTGTGTTGGAGGTGAGCAAGGATGATTATGAAAAGTGCAACACAGGCAATCCAATCAAGAAGATGGAGGATGGAAACTCCATTTCCACGTTGGATCGTTCTGGTCCTTTCTACTTCATAAGTGGCAACAAAGATAACTGTGACAAAGGCCAAAAGTTGCAAATCGTTGTAATCTCTGTTAGGAACCAAGGTAAACCACCTAAAACTCCGGCACCAGTGGCTGCTCCGCCTAGTACACCTACTACACCATCACCCACGGGCTCACCACCATCTCCTCCTTCCGGAGGTAAACGGATTCAGAATTTAAATTTTTTTGGTTCAATTTATTTTTTTGATTTTTACTTGGTTTATAGTATGATTTGATTCAATTGAACTTACTGTTAATTACTTACATGATTAATGCAGGCTCCTCTCCGGCAGCTTCTCCGCCTAAAGGATCGTCGACACCTGGTACTCCATCGGCACCTTCCGCCAACTCTCCGGCAGCTGCTCCGCCTACAGGATCATCCACACCCGGTGCATCATCACCTAATGGGGCACCAATATCTACTCCAACAGGTAACTTATAAATGAATTTAGAATATTTCAATTTGATAGATTCAATGTTAAATTTTCGCATTGCACTTTTGAAATAATGAATTCAAAGTTGAAATTCAAGTAAATCATATACTTTCTCTCTGTTCAGGTAAATCACCAGTATCATCACCTACACCTGCTGGTTCAACCGCATCTCCTCCATCTCCTCCGACCATGACTCCGGCAATTTCCCCGGTTGCAAATGGACCGTCAACTAATACTCCAGGTTCTTCTTCACCGGCGGCAGGCGGACCAGCTGGAAGTATGTCACCGGCAGGAGGACCATCTGCAGGTGCATTAGCGCCAGCAGGCGGACCTTCGGCAGGTGCATTAGCACCGGCAGGAGGACCATCTGCAGGTTCATTAGCACCAGCAGGCGGACCTTCGGCAGGTGCATTAGCACCGGCAGGAGGACCAGCGCCGGGAGGTGCTGCTTTGGGTCCCGGCGGCAATACTCCGGCGGACATTAATTCGCCAGCTGGATCACCAGGAAACCCCAAATCTTTTGCAGTAAAGGCATTTACTCCATCAGTTGTCCTTGTGTCAGCCGTTTCACTCGTTTTGACTCTGGCTTTTGGAGAATTTACTATTTTACCTTAGTGTAAAATAATAATAATAAGTAGAATTAATTACTCGATATTATATTTAATTTGTGTTTCTGCTTTTTCTGTATTTTATTTTAATTTTCTTGAATAATCCGGAGATTATTGGAGTGTTTAGATATACACGGGATGTATTTAATTGTTTTTTTTCTTTTTAATTTTTGTGGGTACTTAAAATTTGAATTTATGTGAGTATTTATCAGTTTAATTCTAGTTGTTTCTTTTTCTTGTTTGTGATATTGTTTTTCTAAGAACATTTTTAGAGAAAGTTTTTAATGTCTTAGCTATTCATAACTTTCTTCTTCCTCTCCTTGATCTTTAAATTCATCATCAAAAGCTTATGTTGGATCAAAAAAATTTAAGTTGAGATAATTAAGGAGCAAAATGTCTATTTGAGTCTTGGCCATCAAACTACAAAAGGTAACTAAGCGTTTCTAACATTGTCATAACCCCTTAGAGATGGTCCTATAGCCATTAAAATCTCCTCCAACGAATTGAAAGAAGCAAAAAGAAAACGAATTAAAATAAAAGTTGATAATAGCAATTTAAAAAAAAAAATCAATTAAGATAAAAGGGAGTGGAGGGGGGAATGTCATTTTTCTCAAAGTTGAGGAGAAAGGTTTTAGTTAAATAATTTTCATCTAAGAAAATTAAAAATACGATAGATAATTTAAATCGACGGTCATGCCTATAAAGTCAAAATCATGCAATATGTTCCAAATTTATGTACGCAAACATATGGTTGGAAAAACTAAATTCATTAATGTACAAATGTGAAGTCGTTTCTTTTCTTCTTTTACTCATGTACCTAATTTTTGGCGTAATAATAATACGACGACTTAAACTGAAGTTATTTTATCGTCTCAAAATAAATATTATTTTAAGAATTTAAGATAAAAATTAATATGTTCGTTCTAACTATATTTTTATATTTATTTTCTTAATAATATTCATTTTTAAAAAAATATTTATTAATTTCATATTAATAACTTTTGTGAAAAATGATGAAGTATCAATTTTTGTAGACTAGCCTTCCAAAAATTAATGTGATTTATGGCTGATATAAATGGTCCAACTACACAAGGGTGTAGTATGAAACTGCTCCATCTGTCACAACGTTTTGGAATTTAATTCTTCTCGAAAAAAATTAAAGTGAGCATTTTAATTTTGAAAGTTATTAATTTATGTCTATATTTATTTATTTACTGTATTAAAAAATAGATATCCAATAAAATTTGTTCAATTTATGAAATTAAGAAATAATTTTCACTTAATTTCAAATTTATCCTTATCATTAATTAGTAATCATTTTTCTATTACATTTTTCAAGATATTGTATATTATTAAGAAAATAAATATAAAAATATAGTTAGAAAAACACACTTTAAGCCTTAAATAAAACTCCTTAGCTATACTTTCAATATTTGTAAAACACAACTATATTTTTATTTGTTATGCCTCCAAATTTTATATTTTTCTCGTGATGCATACAAAAAAAAAAGAATACAACCTAACTAATTGTAGTAAATTGAGGATTATATTTGGTAAACTTTCTTAATTTACTCTCTCATTGTTTCTGTTACATATAGGACTCTAGATTCCTCATCATCTCTCATCTTCCATGAAATTAAAAAACTTATCAATTTTCTTCTTTTGTTTTTCTAAAAAATTCAAAAAACATTGATACATCTAACAAGGAAAATTAGAGCAGTTCATCATCGCTCTTTCACCATACTCTTACAAAATGAGGCTCGTTTGGAGACATCACAGTTGTTATACAAACCAAAATTGTTCAAGAAATGACTCCCCATTTTCCCTCCAAAAATAATCTAATTTGTATTTCAAATCATAATTGAATCTTTGTTATTCATCATTTATTTGTGTAAATAGGAATAATTACGAATACAAAATTGTGAGATTTATATGTCGAATAAGTTGTGAATACAATTTTGATATATCATTCGAATTGTATATTGAATGTTTTTTTTAATTGGGATTCCTTGTTAATATGTATGTTCAAAGATTCGAATACAAAATTGTACATTATATAAAGTTGAATTTGGATACAACTTTGATGCTTTGGTGGTAAATTAAGTTCGGAATACAAAAAGAAATGTATTTTTATATAGTTGAATTTAGATACAACTTTGATGCTTTGGTGGTGAATATACTTCTCTAATTGAGGAGAGAGAGTATAGTTGAGAGGGAGGGGAATATTTTAGGATTAAAATTAAAACTAAATATTTTGCTATAAAAACAACATATAGTCTTTTTTTATAATATTTTTAAACTATAGCTATTCTATATTAATAAGTTGATAATTTTGCCTAGTTTTATAATTTTTTCTTTATTATATTCAAAGGATGATATGATAAAATTACCCTTCTATTTATAATTTCTTTAAAATTATGTAAAGTCAATAATAGACAAGTATTATTGATAAGCCACTCTAAATTTAATGTTGTTTAATTGCTCACATATAATGTATCAAAACCATAGTAACTTAGCAAGTGTGCAAGGATTATGTGGCCCAAAAAAAGGTGCAAGAATTACTCATTTTTTTTCATCCTTGGGACAATGGGACTCTTCATATTATTTGATTCTTATATTAATAATAAATATTTTATTATATTTATTTAATTTAAGTTTATTTTCAAAATAGCATATTTTTTCTTCATATCCTTAATATTATATAAAGTAGAATCTTTTTCATTCATTTTTATTTGTCCATTATATTAAAAATAAACGTTCATTTTTTTGTCTAATTTAGAAAATCAAGAGATAATTTATCATTATTTCTTAATTTTACCCTTATTATTAGTTATAGTTTTTTCTCAAATATTGATTTTATTATATTCAAATAGTGGTATTGTGAAATTGCTTTCATTTATTGGTTCTTAAGAGGAGGAAGGGGGTGTCAACTTAATACTGAACAAATTAAAATGAACGGAGAAAATATTACATTATTTAAATTTTAAGTTTCAAAGTATCTTAATAAAATTAATCTAGTAAAATACACTTTTAAAAATAGTTTTCTTAAGAATCATGTCAAATCAACATGATTCAAGTTATATAAAATGGGAAAAGTAATATGAAATTTCATTTTACTTGACTCTTATATTAAACATAATTTTTTTGTTTGTTAATTTTAGAAAATTAAAAAATATATATATATATTTTTACTATAACAAGAATTAGTCAATCAAGGATTTTTAAAGGATAATTAATAGAGATAATTTAGTAAAATAATTTTTTAATAAATAATTTATTAAGAGGAATGTTAAGTCACAAAAAACAAACACGTAAAATAGAACGGAGGTATGTAGTATGTTTTAAATATCTATAATTTTGACTACAACAATAATAATTCAATGAAATTTCATAACGTGGATCTGAGATGGATAAAGTGATCTTTGAATAACATCTCAAACAAATTGGAAGAAGGTAAAACTTTTTCTCCATGGAAGGTGCTTATCAATTCGTCCATGCCACACATTTGTTGGTTGGTAAGTAGTAGTAACATTAATTAGCTTATTTATTTATTTATTGTATTCACTTCTCTACTTACCCTACCTTACTATGGTAAGAAATTGATGTATTTTGTTGTAATTTCCAATTTAAAAGTAAGAAAGTACCACATTTTTAAAAAAAAATTGTAAGAAACGTGGTTTATAGCCTAGGTTGACATGCACGCAGTGGCGAATCCTGAAATTTGATTAAAAAAATAAAAAAATAAAAATATAGTATTAAGATTTGAAATTGAAAGTTTAAGTTGATTTTTAAAATCAACATCTATTTTATATACATAAAAGTTTTTAAAAATATATAATTTATTGGGTGGACCCTTCACTGACCCTTGATCCGCAGCTGTTGGACTAAAGTAATTGCTACTTTTTTTTCTTTACGTTCATTTGAAGATAGCGCTCCAAACATATTTTTTTTTTATATTCAGGACTTAAATATGAGCCCTTTGATTAAAAGTTAAATAATTTTATTATTGCAGCACAACTTATGCTAATACTTTTTTTTCTTTTTATTACATGAGGAAAGGAGAATATATGCTGCTTGTATATAATTGAATTTAATATTCCTACTTGTGTAGTGGAACTTGGATATCAACTCCATATTAATATGAAATTAGTTAAAAAATTATCAAATCCTTGAAACTTGTCAATTCAAGGGGAATCCAATTCTCTGCAGCATTCTTTTCAACAAAAGGTATTACAAAGCATTTATTAACGAAAAAGAATGATTTTTAATTAAGTAAAAAGCATTTTAAAAAGTAAGAAATATTTTCTTAACTTTAGCAGGGAACATAAAAAAGTAATAAGCACTAAAGGATTACTTTTTTTCTGTATTATTGTCTAAATGGAGTGAATGCTAATCAGATACACTCTCTGTTTCATATTAATTGAATTTCTAAAATAATACACATATATTAAAAAAATTATTTAAGAACAAAATTTGAATCATACTTTTCACTATTATCTTTTGTAAAATCAAAAATATAACTTTTCAAGTAGTGTGATTTATCTCCTAGAAAATATAAAACTTCAATAAATGAAAAGGCAAATATGAAAAAAGTTTCAAATATTCATCTTGAATTTTGAACAATTCAATTATTTTGAATAATGAAAAATTTCTTAAAAATTCAACTAATATGAAATAGAGAGAATATTTACTAAACAATTTAATCCCACCCCCCACCCCTTCTTCCACTCCTTGCATTAGTTTTTTACTCCTTGTAGTATCTTAAATTGACTTATAAATATGTTATTTTAAAAGTCGTTTGATAAAATGTATAAGAATAATTGATATGAATATATCCTATTTAACTTGAGCATCCAATTGACCTGATTGAAATGGAGATATGAGTTGTCCATCTTTTGATTTTGCGATATTTATGATCATTCGTAAATTTCGAATCAATCTACTTAATTTTGCATATTTTAAGAATATATTTGATCTTTTTTAACTATTAATAAACCAATTAAGTTAATTAAAGAGCATATTTAGCCAATTATTGAACATTAAGGGCATGTGTGAACTATGAGATACATTCCTTTTATTTTGAATAGTTTGAAGATATATTTTGTCCTTTTCTATACTTCTAAATGATGATAGATTGACAAATAATACACTTTTTTCTTGATAGAAATTTGTGTGCATCTGCTATCTATATCAAATTAAGGAAACATGATATTTGCCTTCAAATACACAATTATTATTAAATTGCAGTTAATTAATAAGTATTCTTAAATTTTAACATAACTTTATGACTTAAGAACCATGATATATTAACATGATTTGATGCAAACATAAATATGAATGAATTATTCATTTTCTCTATGTCGCGATCTCATAATGAATGCAAATTAACAGCTAAATACATTTTTTTGTGCTTATCAAATTTATATCTAGTTCTTCAGGTATAGTTTTTTATTTATTTTAGACCAACAAATAACCCCATATTTTCCCTCCATGGTAAATTAGGTCTTAGGCCTAACACATACTTTAAAAGCTAATTCAAAAGGGAAGAGAATTACCCAAGTCTTATAAGGAGTTCACTTATCTCATTAACCACTAATATGAGAATTTCGTTATTCTTCAACACCCCACCTCACGCCCAGTGCTTAGTATCTGATGCTGGACAGTTTTAATTTTGGAGGCCCAATATTGGGTGAGACGGGTCGTGCTTTGATACCATGTTAAATTAGGTCTTCGGTCTAACTCACACCCCAAAAGCTAGCTCTAAGGAAGATGTTAAATTAGGTCTTAGTCCTAACTCACGCCCCAAAAGCTAGCTCAAATGAAAAAAAATTATTCAAGCCTTATAAGGAGTCCACCCATCTTATTAACCACCACTGTAAGACTTTTTGTCATTCTTCAACATCCTACCTCACGCCCAGTGCTTACCATCTGGTGCGTGGGCAATTTTAACTTTCGGGGACTCAATATTGAGTGAAATAAACCCTATTTTATGTTAAATTAGATATTAGGTCTAACTTTTTAAAACTTTTGTGTCCCCTTACAAAGACATTTAACTAATATTGTTTTAAACCATTAAATAATTTGAATATAAATTGAACTAGCCAAAACGGCTAATATTTATTTATAACCAGAAGCAATAATATCTTTGTACTCGAGATTCATCCTAATCAATGATTTGGACATTGCAATAAAACTGATTGTGTCAACACATGGTAGCAACAAGGTCCATAGAGTTACTAATATCAACTTTTTACAAGTGGACAAACATAAGTGGGCTAGTTTGGTACAAAAGAGGAACAAATTTTGAAATTAATTTTAAGATGAGTTTATCTCATATTTAATTAGAATAAAATTATGAAATAACTTAGCTATTCCAAAATTGTAATGTTATTTTTATTTCATATTGAAAATAGAATAACAAATTTGAAATAATTAATTCCAGAATAATTTATACCTGGACCATATGAATTTATAATAAATGGGGCGTATCGACTTGTTATGAATGATACCCTTTGACGTGTTCTTCCTATGTGAACTGTCATAGACTATTCATTCATCTATTAACACACAAAAAAAAACAATGGGATGCATCAATCAACAAGAGGTCCTATATGAAAGGGGAATACTTGTATATGTGCAAACAAAATGACAAAAATGGTACATTATGTTTGAGGTTTGTTTTGAGTTTGTTTCTTAAATATGCGTTTGATAAAAAAAAATTAGGAGAAAATTAGTGTTTAGAGCTCTACTAATTATAATGAGCGTTACTGTTTACTAATTAACTTAGGGGTAGTTGGGGGTAAGTAATAAAAAATAGTTTAGGGATAAAATTTTATTATCTTGTTTGGTTGATAAGTTTGAGATAACTTATCCTACCATTTATACTATAGTGATGGGATAAGTTATCTTATATATATGGTGAGATAAGTTATTCCACAGTTTTCCTGGTATAACTTGTTCCCAACCAAACGATCCCTTAATAGATTAATAATACTACTCCCTCCGTTTCACTATATGTAGTACCCTTTGACTTGACACGATATTTTTTAAAAAATAAAGATTTTTGAAATTTATAGTCTAAAATAATCCTTATATATTAGTTTGGTTGTAAATGATTTCATTAAGAACAAAAAAAATTAAAATTAAATTATTTCTAATTATAATAAGTTAACTTTTTTGGGACGAATTAAGAAAAAAAATGTCATATAAAATGTGTGCGAGAGAGAGTAGTTTGCAAAAGCCTTCATAATAGTTGAAAATGAAAAGCTTTCGTAAAGAAAAAGGAGAAATTATGGGAAATGACAAATATTTAATGATTATTATGTACTTAAATTATAGTTTTGGTTAAAAATTAATTGCGGTTATAGTTTAATCAATTTTGCTATTTAATTTGTATAATTTGGTTCCTAATTGTACAAATTTAGAATTTGTATATTTTGGTTCCTAATTATATAAATCCAGAATTTGTATATGTTTACCTTAAATGTTTGTATATGATTTGTTGATACATTTGATTTGTATAAGTTATTATAAATTCATAACTGTATAAATTCATAATTTATATATAATTATCTTGTTTGTCTATGATTTGTTGATATACTTAATTTGTATAAGTTTTAAAATATTTTTAAATATATAAATACAGAATCCGTATGTATTTTACCATGTTTGTTTATTGGCAAGCGAAATATACAAACGAAAATACTAGCAAACAAAACTATAAATATAGAACATAATTAAACAAACTATATCTAAAAATTATAATTAAGATATTTATAATAGTTATTTCTAAAATTTCATCAAAAGAAAAAAATATAAATACCACCAAATGATTATACAGTGGACAAAATTATTTATTTCTTAATTAAAAATTTTGAATTTGAGTTTTTGATAAAAAGTCCTTGAGTTTTTGGCCAAAATCATTCTTAAACTATACTCCAAACTTAGATTACATCCTTAAAATATTATTCTTAGCAGAAAACATCCTCCAAGTATTTAAAATTTAACAATTTTCATCCTTCTACTAAAAATTTTCAGAAAACTAACCGATGCTACAAAAATCAAGTCACCCATTTGTATTTACTATTCTAAAATACGCCAAAAATATTATCATGAACTTTTTGAGCAATTGAGTTTAGCATTATGCAAAATCTTTTAATTAACAGTTTTTTTTATTTATTTTTCATGTGATTTAATATTAAAAAATTACCAATTGAAATATGTTTCTTCTCAACTAAATCTGCTTAAGCGGTGTTTGTAGGAGACTTCCACTTCTAATAATAGAGAATGAAACTCGAATGCGAGACATAATCAGAATTTTGATTAAAAACTCGAATGCGAGACATAATTAGAATTTTGATCACCTTAATATCAAATTGCACCAAAAAATTATTGATCTAACTATAATTTGACTTTAAAAAAGGTGAATATAATTAAGCTTCAGCTTCTTTTTCTTGGTAAAAGAGAAGAAGAGCAGATCATGTGTCCTCACACCTTCATAACATTTTTTCTTTCAGCAAGCAATGGTGTCCACGATTTTTAATATTCTTTTTTTTCAAGAGCTTTTTATAGTATGTAATAAATTATGCAGAAAAACTTTTTATTCACATGAATTGCACATATTTTTGTAGGATTCCTTAATTTTTTGACAATATCTAACTGAAGGAAGAAAATTGTTAACTTTCAAATATTTGAAGGATATTTTCTATCAAAAAATATATTTTAAGGATGTAATTTAAGTTTAAAGTGTAGTTTAAAGATATTTTTAGCCAAAAACTCAAAAATCCTTACCCTCAAAAAGAGCATTACGGCACATGAATTTAAATTAATCGAACTCCAGCAAAAATTAGTCAAGAAAAAAATGCACATTTTCTCAAACACGTGGCACTCCTCAGTCCACTAGAAGAAAATATCCCCACTTGAAAGTAGAACTTTACACAGAGGCCACAGCCAGACAACACTGTACGTGACCACACGGACTTTCTTTTCCTCTTCCAACTTCTTTTGTCGACATATTTTGCGGTTTGATAAAATTTAATATTTTTTATCGATTGAGAAAATTAAAATAACTTAAATTAATAAATGCATGAATTATTAATTTATTTAAAAGTTATTTGGATTGAAATTAATTTTAAAAACGGATCAAAACTTAACTTATTCAAGTTTTGTTAAGTTTTAATTATTTTATTTATCTATTTATAAATCTTTAGGATCTAATAAATGTTTAATTTTTTAAAAATAATTATATATAATATATTAAATAAAAAAGTTTTTTTAAACTACATTTTGATAAAATATTTCATGGATCAGTTTAAATTTTTATGAGCAAAAATAAATAAATAAATAAATATATTAACAATTAATTCAAACTTCAAACTTCAAACTTGAACGTTTTGAACAGATTATGATTTCATATCTAACTAAATGTCTTACGTACCTATTAAGTTTAAGTTCAACGTGTATATGCATCAATTTGGAGTGGGGACGACAGAAAAAGTTGACTGCTGACTAATTGTTTCATCATTGACAAACCATTTGGCCAAATCTTTGGAAGTTCTTGCTGTCGGCAAACCAATTTATTTGTGTATCCATGTGTAATGATTTTAAAGGTTATTTTTGATAATTTTTATAAAATGATCATTTTATCCTTTTTTATAGTTGTTTTGAGTCATGTTTGTTTAGTAATTGAAGTCGGTTTGGTGAAATTCTTTGAAAAGTCAAGATTTTTGGTAAAATTTGAAATTTGAAGGCTTAAGTTGCTTAAAAATAATATTTAATATCATTCGGAGTTTCGGGTCTCGAAATAAAATTTCGTCGATTCGATCAGCTTCGTAATGTGAAATTTGGTGTAGGAGAGTTGAAAGAATCAGATTCAGGGTTATATCGGAGATTTGATGTTCTAAGTTGGAAATTCTTCAAATTTGGATCATAGTGTTGACTTTGGTCAACATTCGTAGATCCGCTACTCGGATTTGAATTACGGAAACTCCGTTGGATTCGGGGGATGATTTTAAGTTTAGAAGTGGTCTTCGTTGAATTTTTAGAAATTCCGAGCTTGATTTAGTGTTTTGAGGCCTAAAGTTATTTCGTTGCGACTTATCGGATTCCCAGTAAAGAAGACCTCAAATTTGAATTTTGATGGTTCCTTTGAGTTTGGAACGTCGAAATTAGTATGGTAGCATATAAGATTTGTGTGCACGGGATTCCGAACGAATACCGAGGGTCAATTCGAGAACTTTGTGACTTGTTTGAATTTGTTGTCAACTGGTATATTTCTTGTGCTCCGCGTTCGCGAAGTGGAGGGTAGCGATCGCGGAAGGCACATTGCTTAGCCTTCAGGTTCGCCGGAGCTCTACCGCGTTCGCGAAAGCCTACCTTTTGGCCATCGCGTTCGCGGAGCTCGATTGCATTAGCGATGACGCCTAGGCATGACCTCCACGTTCGCGGAGTAAGTGGACAGCGATCGCGGAAGGTAATTTCCGCCTGAAAAAAGTGTTTTCTTTCAAAGTCGAGAAATGTCCCATTTTACTGTATTTTTGAGTTCTTGAGCTCACTAAAGACAATTTTGATAAGAGTTTTTCGTGGGATTTCATTGAGTAAGTAATTTTAATTCAAATCCTTCAATACCCAGCTTCTATAATGTGATTTTAACCTTGAATTTATGGTTTTTGAACTTCGATTTTGGGGGTTTTGCCTTGAACTCAAAATTTTACAACAATTGAGCTTATGAACTGATTTCCAACTCCAAATTCAATTTGATTTTCTCCATTGGTTTTCAAATACTTCAAGGAACGTTTTCATTCAAAAAAATTCAAATTTGAAATCCGTTTTTGAAATCGAATTTTTGAACCGTTTTGACCCTTTTTTGAATTTCATGATTTTGGTGTTGTTAGTTCCGTAATTTGATTGTGAATCATTATTTGATTAGATTCTTATAATTCAGAGTGTCGATGAAAGGGCAAGGCTCAAATTTTGAAGTAGTAGGGAGCGATATTAAGGCAAGTGAAACTCTAAACCTTCGTAAGCTTTGTAGAATCTTGTATTCATGTTACGAGCTACGTATATTGATGTGAACTTGAGTTTGGGTTGATTATGAATCATGAATACACAAAAGGCTGATTATTAGGGATATGAAAATATAAATTTGATCTAATGAATTGATGTATTGAATTATTTGACATTGTTGATTCGTTGTGGAGATTACGTTGTGATATGAATTGCATATGGTATTAGACTTCATCATATTCCCATTGATTGCATGAGCATTTCATATGCATTTAGGTTGAATCTTATCATTGAAGTGCAAATTGATGATTATGCCGATGTGAAATGGTTCCGGCTAAGTTGTGATGAAACAGAAAAACAAAGAGGATTCGAGGGACGTGCCACGAGCCGTGCTTGTTACTTTATTGTGTTCGAGGAACTTTTCACGAGCCGTGGTTGTTACTTTATTGCATTCGAGGTACGTTTCACGCGTTATAGTTGTTACTTTATTGTATTCAAGGGATGTGCCACACACCGTGGTGGATGCATGGACATATATACATAATCTTATTGGGCATTCATTGCATTGCATTGTATCTGTTGATCGCTACCTGAGTGTTTGCCCTTACTATGTGTAATTGTGACTGATATACATGCGATACTGATGATTCCTATCTGGCCTATCTGAATTGTTGAGATGCAATTTGACGTAGATATTGTTAGACTGGATTGTTTTGCTTGCAGGTTGTAGTTATGGAGGTTCGAATGGCGTGTCAGGAATACTTGTTTCTATTTAGCTTTATCTGTGTTTAGTGTCTTGCTTGCTGAGTACCATGTTGTTTGGTACTCACTATTTGCTATCTACACTTATGTAGGTCCCGGACAGTGATACAGTTTCCCTTCTTCTTCATCCGCGGCCACTTAAGGATACTTGAGATGTACTTATCGACGCCGATGATCTTTCTTGTTTCTTTTATTATTCTTTGTTTTGTTTGAGAAACAAAAGCATCGAGACTTGTGTTTATCTTTCATTTTTATTGTATTAGAGATTTGTACATGTGACAACCGGCCCTTTGAGGTATTATAGTTGATTAAGACCTCTGCTTTTATTTACTTATCTATCTATTTAGACTATTTTCGCTTTATTTTCGTATTTGTTTGTGTTTGGGGTGACTTGTCTCGATGGGTTGAGACAAGTGTCTTCATATCCGATTCGAATCATAATAGTATGTGTTATTACCAATAATAAGTATTGAAAACAATATAAACTCGGTGTGAATTGTTAGTTTCATAATTGAATTATTGACAGTCTTAAAAACATCTTTTACTTAGCTAACTGAACTTAAATACACTCTCTATCTTGAAACATGAGTGAAATACACCCCTAAATTCTCATGAAGTTTAGAGGTGTTATTCAATAATTCTCTCGATTTTTTATTAAGAACTCTATGCTTCTACAAGAGTTTGAGATTACTTGTTTTGTCATGTGGTAGATCGGAGTGTATCTAAATTTAGTTAGTCAAATAGATGAGTGTTGTTAAGCCTGTCAATAGTTTGGAGACGAAACTAATAATTTGCGTCAAGTTTAGAAGTGTTTTCAATACTTCTCTCATTAGATAATATGAATTTGAGTTTTTGAAATGATAAAGATATTAATACAAACCCCTTTTTCGGTTAATAAAGTCTTATGCAGCACTAATTCAAATTAATCAGGCAATGAATTCAGAATTTGAATCGTTATAAAGAAAAAACAATTCTTCTAGTATAGGATTGTCATAATAGGTCATATACATGTAAACATTCACAGTTTGGAAGATGAAACAGCCCAGTATTTGTGAAAAAATGAGATATCTGACAGTTATTTAGAATGTGAAGATTCTAAGAACATACTGTAATTGTAAGAATGTAAATTTTATTAGATTTAAATTCATAAATTAATTTGAATTATATTAAATTTGAGAAAATAAATTAAATAATATGACTAATATTATCGAATTAATTATTGAATTATCCAAAATATCAGTTCATAAATTTTACTTACCATCTTTTTAGTTTACAAAATTTACAAAAAATAGTCATCCGTCCTTCTTTATTGCAGCCGAAGTGCAAGTCTAATACTTGATGCTTCATCCATGCCGATCCCTTTACTGCCTCCTACTCCTCCTCCTTCTTCTTCTTCTGCATTCTAGTTATGCGTTTTTCTTCTTCTTCGTCGTCCTCCTTCTTCTTCTTCATCTTTTTCTTCTTTGTTGCTTTTTCTTTAAAATTCAACCTATAACAAACGTAAATCGCTTCGAACGAATTATATATCAAAAGACTAGAAATATCAAAAAAAATCATATCTAAAATTTGAGATTATTTAAAGGTGATTTTGAGTTGATCGAAATTAAATAGTCGGTATATACTTCATATATAATTAAGTTATATTCAGTTTTTTGAGTGTATCATAATATATAATCAGTGTATAATTCATGTATAAGTAAACTATATTGTATACTCAATGCATGCTTTTTATAACTTTTGATGAGCTATTATATAGTCAGTGTATATTTTCTGTGACTTTTATTTATTTTTTATGTAAATAAAAATATGTCTATATTTATTATAAACTAATTACTTTATTTTATATATTTAAAAATTATCAATTAATCATTGATCACTCAAATGCATTGTGCTAGTCTATTGGTCTATGTCTTAAATAGCTAATACTTCATCCGTTTTTATTTACTTGTCAAATATTTTTTAATTTAATTTCTTTTTTTACTAGTCATTTTTGACAAATCAAAAAAAGATAATTTTTCCTCATATTATACCCTCAATTTATTAACATAAAGTTAATGTCTTTGAAAAATGTACTAAGTAAATACATTTAAGATTCTATCAATTAATAAGGGTAATATAGCTAATTCATATACCAATCATTATTTTCATAATAGGTATACTCAAATCAAAATTTGACAAATAAAAAAAACTAAGAAAATATTAGTTTATCTTAAAACCCAGTCTCATGCCATGTGTCAAATGACATGGTAATTTAAATTAAATTAATATGTCATTAAAATTATACCACATGTCAGTGAGGTGTCAAGTCAACTTAACGAGACACTGAAATCTTGTCACTTATTAAATGAGGTGACAATATAAATCGACTTATTGAGCCAAAGAATTTGCCATGTATCAAATGATTGTTGCAATCCAAGCCAATTAAATAAACTAATGAAATCATGACAAATTTTATTATCTCTGTCTCATATTAAATGAATATTTTAAATTTTATACGATAATTAAAAAATTATTAATATATTAAAAGTCTTTATCATTTTATTCTTTGTTCATATTAATTAATCTCTTAAAAAATAAAATTTTTGGATCTGCAAAATTTATTTAAACTTCCAAAGCATATTAATTATAGGGATAAAATGAAAAAAAATTAATTAATTCTATCTTAATTTAATAAATAATCAAATAATATAAAAAAAATATTTTTAGTAAAATGTTCATCTAATATGACACATAAGGAATAATAGATGATTCAAAGATTAAAACAAAACCACAGTTGCCTTATTCCAATGGCGGGCAGCCAAACTATTTTACATTTAAAACGATACAATTGAATTTATCAATATAGTTTAAGGGCCCGTGAGTTAGGTCGATTTTGTAAATGTAATATTACTGAAATGAACCACAACAAAAATAATGTAAATACATATAAGATCAAGAAAATGACCAAGTCGTGTATTAGATCCCATACAAAATTAATTAAATTTTTGAATCCAGGAGAAGATAATAGGTGGAGGTATATTCAAGTATTGACGTTTTTGTCAATTTTTTTGAAAAAGAGATCTTGCATAAATAAATTCCAGGTATAACATAAGATAAAAGAAAAGCTTTTAAGTTTTGGAAAAATGAAAAAAAAATAAAAAATTATAGCTTCGATTGAAAACCAGCTTTTTGCAAGAACTCGTTTTCAAAATTTTAAACAAAATACCAAAGATTAGAATAAATCAAATAACTTTCACAAAAACATATATGTTAAAATCAACTCATGTAAGATAAAAAATAAATTGTATACCTTGTTATTTATTTTCTTTTTGGCTCCAAAATTACTTATACGAAAATGGTAGAACAATAAACAAAGGAACCACATTTATCATGTTAAATGTCATTCTCTAGATTCGATAAAAGAAAATGATTTAATAGGAAAAAGGGGGTCAAGCCATGAGCTTTTACCTAAAGCAAAAATAATGAATATATCATGTGTTGTTCCTGAACGGATCTATCGTGTAATCTACGAATTCATGTGAATCTGATTTTAACAAATTTTATAATATATTAAGAAATTCATTAAATATTTATGAATATTTAACTGTGAACAAGAACATGACAGAGCTTTACCACAAAGGTCAATAAGTTGGAAGATTAAAACTTAAAATTCACAAAAATATATTTCAAATGAGAAAATTTATACTAGGTAATTATCCATAGTAGTACAAAGAGATATGTTGCATCATTTGAATTCATTAAGAAGAGAGTTATTTAAGTAGATTCTTTATACAATCATTTAATTGAAATGATATATGTCTAATGAAGCTTAACTATGCTAAAAGTAACAATGCGCTCAAATTAACCTAATATTAAAAAATAAAAATAAAAAGGGAAGACCATAGTTGAGTATTTATATTTTGTCTCGATTTCTCCTATTATGAATGTTTTACATTTATCGATTTGGATCCTATTGATATTTTTAATAAGATCAAGACTGTCCATTGATTTATTTAGCCCATACTTGCATATTCGCCACCTCCTTATACTTACGTGATTTACTCTACATCACAAATATTGCCAAACCACAAGTTTGTAACTTAAAACACTCATCATGTTACAACAATAAACTTCACCCTCTTTCCTCTTTACCTTCACTCTTCCTTCCTCCTTTCCCATTTTTTCACCTAAAAAGGAAAGGAGATTAAAAAAAAAAAAAAAACTCACGAGTCAATTTCACATCTCTTTCTCTCTCACTCACAATCCGGCCTAAAAGATGGCGACTAGGTCAAGATTGGCGGTCTTGCTCCTGTTGACAACCCTAGCTATGGCCATGGTAGCAGAGTCGTCGTTCTCACACTTGGACTCTACCACCATAGCCTTTGTCCAAGGGAGCAATGACAATATTGAACATGTTGGAGACATGTTGTACGAGGATGAAGAGATGATGATGCCATCCGAATCAGCTCGGAGAACACTCAACACACACGATCACATCGCGTATAGAGCGATGAGGGCGAATCAAATCCCATGCAACCAACGCGGTGCATCTTATTACCACTGCAACCGCATGTCGAAGATTAATCCTTATAGACGTGGTTGTCAAAGAATAACTAATTGTGCGCGCAGAAATAGTTAAAATTAATCAAGGTAACGCATGCATAGAATAATTCTATGCATGCGTTCACACGATAAAATATATTTAGAAAACATGGATTGGTAACTTCTTTTTTGATAACTAATATTTTTCTTATTTTAACTATATATTCGTAGAGAATAATATATTAAGAAGATTACCAACAACAAGGAGATAATTAACTTTTTAAGTGTTTTATTTCCCTTTCTGTTGTTTAAACTATACTGTATACCATCATTGAAGATGATTTTTGTAATTAAGTATATGGTGAAATAAATTACAGATTGTCATTGTACTTTGTTATTACTTTCCATGATTTTCAATTGTACATCTTATTTAATTTATTATGTGTATGCTTTGATAGACCACCAGATCGGTCAGTAATGGAGGAAATCATACAATATAAACTAAAAGAAGATGATTAAACAAAAAATTGTGTATTTTATGTTATCGATATATCTCCATGTGGCATTTTTAAAAATAAAATAAAAAATATTTTTACCTTTTTAATTTCTCTAATTTTTAATTTATCTTTTCTGGGGTCAATTTGTAAAAATAATTGTAACGACCAATTATTTTGAGAATTAGGATTCCTTTCACCTAAAAAGATATTTCTCATATGTTTAAAATGTGATTTAAGACTGTCAACAAAATGAATAAAATGAGCTCGGAATTGAAATTGAGAAATTTACATAAATGAACTATATTAAGAAAATATTTACCATTTATAGCAATAATAAATTTTTTTCACTGAACACTTATAATACAATTTTAATACATATTAGCGAAAATAATTAATAAAACTCATATAATACAAATTTTATTCATGGATAATAATTTATAAAACTCATATAATACAAATTTTATTCATGAATAAACAAAACATAACTATATTTGCTGTAAACTAATTAATTTATTGTATATATTTAAAATTATCCCTAATATATATGTATTGGTAATTTTCCTTAAATATGATTTGTGATTGATAAGTTTTATAATTGTTTAACTATTTGTTCCAACCATTAATAAGTTGCTCCACTATTACGTTATTCGTTCTAATAACAAATCAGTTGACCAACAACTAAACACAATTGTCGAACAACTTCAGTAGTTGTTGAGACAACTTCTATAATCATCTAACTATTTCTTCAAACAACTACGGAACAACTTCTGTGAATTGAGTCTCTTCAATCACTTGTTGAATCTTAATAATCTTCTGCAAACATTTGTTGTTTTGTATGGTAACATAAAGATAAATGGAAGGGGGGGGGGGGTTGACTTCTCTCTGCTACGTACAACAAACACTTGAATAGAAGAACATAAAGGGGGCAGGAAAACTAAAAAGAAAATGGTGCAATCTACACAAAAGCTGCTATGAGCATTAGAGTTCCCAAGAGTCTAGCAACAATTGTACTGGCTAAGTGCCAAACACAATCAGAACAACCACCATCTCCTTCGTCCATGCTTTTTCTGCACATAAAGTTAATATATTCTTAAAGTGACTGCTTTCGGATGACAAAAAATGACAAGTGAAGGGCACAATTTACGAGAAATCAAAAATATAAAAGATCAATGATTTTAGAAAACAACAGCTTAGCCTTAATTCCAATCAAGTTAGGGTCAGTTATATGAATCCCTACTTATTTGGGCATCCAATATAACAGTAATGCCGAGATTTAGTCAACAATAATGCCAAGGTTAAGCCAACTCAAAATTGAGATTCAAAAGAAGAGATTGTTCCTCATTGTAATCACAGGAAATATTTTATTCATGTATAAAATTAATAAGACATTTGGTTGACAATTTAGAAACATGCATAATTAATACATATATAAGTTATGAAGAAATCTATGTATTATTTTACGCAAGATAGAAGATGGAATAACTAATACATGGATAACTAATTATTGCATAACTAATACTTGTATAAAATAATACATAGATTCCCTCATAATTAATCCCTACATTACTAATACATGCATAACTCTAACCAACTACCAAACGACCCTTTGTGCACACTATTGTCTGAATGCAAACTTTTCTAAAGCAAAGCTTCACCCATGAAGCGATAATACCCTTGATTTGCATCACTTCATCGCTTTAAGCTACAAAGCGGTGGCACTTCATCGTTAAGCAACAAAGCGGTGGCTTTTAATGACAACACTGCTTAGCACCATCTACTTATTGTTGGAAAAGTAACAAGAGTAATGGAGTAGCATGTTTGGCCAAGCTTTTGGGAGGTCAAAAATGTTTATTTTAAATAAAGTGAGGTGTTTGGACAATCTTTTGGGAGATTTGGACAATCTTTTGGGAGAAAACAAGTGTTTTTATAGAGTACCAGAAACTATTCTTTCAGAAGCTAAAAAAAAATCCCAAAAATACTTTTTTGAAAAACACTTTTGAGAAAATACACTTAAAAACACTTTTAAAAAGTTTGATCAAACACTAATTATTGCTCAAAAGTGCAATTGATTAGTCAAACACAAACGGCTTCTCCCAAAAATACTTTTTTGAAAGCATTTTTGAAAAAAACATTTTTCAAAATAAGTTGATTTTAGAAACTTGGCCAAGCAAGCCATAAATGTGAGAAGTGACCACTACAGATTTTTAAGTAATCCTAAAACCAATCCCCTGATGGATTTGTAGATGAAGCATATTAATCAACTTAATGTTTGAAGATACAGTCCAATTTAAATTTTTGCATTCATGTGTAGCACCAAATGAAGTGCTAGTCAATTTGCATTCATGTGTAGCACCAAATGAAGTGCTGGTGTATACTTCTTCCATTATTGCAAACCGATCTTTAAAAGCATTACTTCCAGTGTCTTAAGGAAATCTGAATCTGAAGTGATTGTTTGGTGGGATAGGACACTGTTACCATCACACTTATCAAGTCAACTTATTTATTTTGTTAATGCGTCATGCATTTCAGGCTTTTCTTTACTTGATTTCACTTCAATCTAAAAAAAACCAACAAATATAAACAGATCCATTTATTTCCCGAAGAGACAAAAGTACCTTTTGATCCTGATTCCTTTCTGATTCCATAACAATAGGTTGAGGAAGTACAGTATTGTCGATATTCTGAATGTATGGTCGGACCTTCTCCTCCAACATTTTGTTAAGCTGAGATATAAACAGATGATCACAGAGGAGAACATATCAGCAACTAATATCAGTAATATAGATGTTTATTTGCCCGACAAAAGATATAGGGAAAATATATGAAATAATTGTTAGTTCAATCAAATTGTAGACACCAACTACCCACACGAAAAATATGGATCAAGATGCATGCTTCAGATGCCAGAGAAAGGTACCACACATACAGCATTGTCAGTCATCTGCATTCCAGAGATATGACTTTAAAGGACTGCGTGTCTAGAACGCTCTTAAAATTGTTTTCATGAAGTTCAAGAATCTACATATTACAGATAATAACTTTGAAGGAGATAGTCAAGACTTTTGCTTGAATATCATTTAGTTAAGGTGCCAATTCATAATATATTGCACCACAAGTTGTCTTGGAGTTTGTCACACACTTAAAACTTTTGAATACTTTCCTAGAAGAAGAAATAAGTTGAACAGCAGAAATATTACATTCCTGGAAATGAAGTCATTCAATCTGAGGCAAAAGAAACATTGATTATCAGGAAAATGCTTAACCAGTTCAAACTTGAAAGCACATACTAGCAGGCACAAGAATGAAAATTTGTACTTCAGTAAAGTCGCTATGTAAAACATTGACACTTTACAAGGTCAGCAAAAAACCAAAGCAAACAGTGGGTATAAAAAATTCAGAAGCCACATATATCTAATATTGATCTTTGAAAAAAAAATATATGAAACTGGAGCCATACATCTAATTTGTTTTTTTGCGTGCTTCTGTGATTGAACAAGACATCAAATTCTATCCTAGCAATTTTACCAGTAAAATCATTAGGGAAACAAGAGTGTCCATGTTTATGGGAGAAGGCTAAATTTGTGCAGATGAACAGGGTGAAAAAATAATCAGAAACCCATGACATTTTTTCCCCTTCATATCTAGACGAACAGCAAGTATGCCTTAGTCTTAAACAAGTTGGGGTCGGTTATATAAATCCTCAGTAACCATGTTTCTCCATTTAAATTCATTCCAGTCCGAAATTGAACAAAATAAAAATAGAAAATATTAGAAGTTCTCTCTACTTTCTACTGACATTTCAGGAAAAAAAATCTCTGATAGACCAACCTTTTCTTCTCTCCACTTCGCTTCCCACTGAGCATCCAGCATCTTTTCAGAAATTTCTCTCTGTGCATTAAGAAGAACTGTCATCTCATAGAGTTTTTTGGGGTCTTTCAGGTCCTTTTCACTCCAAGAAGATGCGTTTAATGGAAGTTTCAACTCCTGCAAATAATTGTATTACCCCATATGAATAAGGAAAAAAAACCAATAATGATAGAAGAGCAAGAGAGAATTTCCTGACAAATCAAGAACACGCTAACCTTCCAAATTAATCACTTAAAACTATTGACCCGGAGGAAATTTAAATACACACTTAAGACAGCCAACAGAAGCAGAACTTTCCCGTCTTTTGCTAGCTTCTTTAAGGGGACTTTGTTGCAAAAACAAGCCATCTAATGTACAAAGGTTATTCACAATAACTCCAAGATAAAATTCTAACATATTTCCAAAAATTAGCAGGCATTTAAACAAGAATATAACCAGAAATAGTAGAAAAGTCTAGCAAAGATAAAACACACCCCCCAATTTTGAGGACGTGGCGGAGGGTCAAGCTTCATGACTTCTGCCTCCAGAGCTTTCTTGGCCTTGAAGTAAGGGATGTTCTTCACAATAACAGGATCTTCCCTAGCTCGGACTGGATCAATAGAGACCAAGGCCTGTAAGATAATATAGTCAAGAAAGTTGATCTGGATATTATTGAGACATATTTACCACAAAAAAATGTCATACTTCTTGCAAATACTCCCATCCAGGTTTTCTCTTGGCCACCACATCTCGAAGTTGATCATATTGCATAGATTCCTGGAATGCAACAAGACAACATAAGCTATCAGCGAAATCTGGCTCCCAAGTGTTCTAGACTTCCAGATTGTGTGAAACCCTCAAATAGGTAAAAGATGAAATAAAAAAAGGCAATCTATGTCATCTGTTATTTTTCATAAAAAGAGATGCCAGTGAATTTAGTTTGGATCGATTGGATCTATATGTTGTCTTTTGTCAATATATTTTACTTGTTAAAATGCTAATTTCTAACAAGAAGACAACTTCAGAACTTCATTATAATCATAGGCGAAAACTGAAAAGTCATCTTCTTCAATGAGTTTAACAGTCAAAATAGTTTTTTCTCTGAATGTCACTGCCAATTGTATAAGACTCGTATAGTGAGATTCCGCCATAGATAAAAGAACTTTGATAATGCAGATTGAAGAGAATTATGATACATTAATCCTTAAAGAAGGGAAGAGGACGAGAAAAACAGCAGACGTCAATAGAACACCTCATTACTTAACACTGAGTGGTGGATGTTTGTAAATAGAGCTGAATGGAGCAAACGGGTTCCTGACTTACTGTATCCAAACCCAGCAATAGGATAAGGCTGACTAGTGACTTAAGTTGAAACTCTACCACAGTTAATCTTTGCATAAGAAATTTGAGATAAAATAATCATCTGAATAGAACATATATGATTACGAAACATGAACATCTTTGCCATTGACGGAGCCATGAACTTTTAACAAAGAGTCAAAAAATGAAAAAAAAAATTATCTACTTTTTCCACTACACTGGATACTTTTTTTCCCAGGGATTCAAAAAAATTATACATACGCAGAAATATTGCTTATATCCTATTAGGGCAGCCCGATGCACTTAAGCTCCCGCTATGCGCAGGATCCGGGAAAGGGCCCGACCACAAGGGTCTATTGTACGCAGCCTTACCTTGCATTTCTGCCAGAGGTTGTTTTCAAGGCTTGAACCCGTGACCTCCTATTGCATAGAGTAATTTTTGGATAAAAGAGATTCAATTTACAAAAACTGGACTCCTTCTTTACGCGTGGTTCCGCCACTGTTCCTTACCAATATATCATTGTTCAATTTTTACCAGAGTGAACTTAGATGAGGTTCAATTTTTACCAGAGTGAACTTAGATGAGGTTCAATTTTTACCAGAGTGAACTTAGATGAGGCATGTTTCCACAGAAAGAAAAAGAATATGACAACAACAACAACAACAACCCAGTGAAATCCCACAACATGGGGTCTGGGGAGGGTAGAATGTACGCAGACCTTACTCCTACCAAGGTAGGACGGCTGTTTCCTGGAGACCCTCGGCTCAGTAAAAGCATAAATGCATAAAAAAAAATGTTAGATAAGAATAGAAAATTAAAAGCTTTATGAGAAAAACAACAAACAAATAACGAATAGATGACAAATAAATACAAATAAATAAAGACTAATAACAAATAACGATTAAATAAATAATGAAAACGTCACAGGTAAAATTGAGTAATCAAAGCATAAAAAGTAATAAATAATAACAGAAATAACAGAAATCAGAAGTCAAAGCGCAAGAGATCGTAATGCACTACTACACCTATGAATAGAGAAGAATAACGAGACTATGAACTAGCCTTCTATCCTAATGTGGGTCCTCCACACCCTCCTATCTAAGGTCATGTCCTCCGTAAGCTGTAACTGCGTCATGTCCTGTCTAATCACCTCTCCCCAATACTTCTTCGGCCTACCCCTACCTCTTCTGTAACCATCCATGGCCAGCCTCTCACACCTCCGCACTGGGGCATCTGTGTCTCTCCTCTTCACATGTCCATACCATCTCAGTCGTATTTCCCGCATTTTGTCTTCCACCGAGGCCACTCCTACCTTGTCCCGAATAGCCTCATTTCTAATCCTGTCGCTCTTGGTGTGCCCACACATCCATCTCAGCATTCTCATCTCAGCAACTTTCATCTTTTGAATGTGAGAAGTCTTAACTGGCCAACACTCCGCCCCATACAGCATAGCCGGTCTAACCACCACTTTGTAGAACTTGCCCTTAAATTTTGGTGGCACATTCTTGTCACACATCATTGAAAATCAAACAGCACAAAATTGAGCTCCGACGTTCAATTATGTGGCAGAGTTTGAATAGGAACGGAGTTTAAGAAAGAGAGGAAGATCTTATAAACCTATGATCACAATCAAGTTACAACATCTAAGATTTGTGTGGTTATAAGGCTTTTGAAGCCTGTGGTTTTAAACATTTCATAACATATGTGTGGCTATAAAATCTTCTCATTAAGGGTAAAATTGGAAGTATAACTTCAATCGTTTCCTAATTTAGAAAGTTGTCATTCTTTTAGGAAACAGGTTTTAAACATTTCATAACATGTGTGGCTATAAAATCTTCTCATTAAGGGTAAAATTGGAAGTATAACTTCAATCGTTTCCTAATTTAGAAAGTTGTCATTCTTTTAGGAAACAAACTAAAACGAAACGTTGCCACAGAAACTAGAATGGAGGGAATAGCATTACCACAGGGCGTAGGTATGTAGCTCCATGTACAACTCCTAGATTCACATACTAGATGATGAACTCTCTTGATGTTTAAGCTGATTCCAAAATATACTTTTGAGCATTAAAAAAGGAAACCAAATGAAATGACATGATTTGAACTTGGGAGATTTTGAGAAGATTTCATAGATTACTTTCAACCTTATTGCTAAGTTCAGAAATTTCCAGTGAATACTTGTGGACAAACTTCATTCCACCATTAGAGTGAATTGCATCTCAAGTTTTTGTTAGTAATAGAAATAAATTGAGTTTTGTGTTATCTCTTCCAATCTTGCAAACTTTTTTTTAGCATTAGGGATATAGGAAGCCAGACGAAGAAAATAGAAAAGGTCTACTTCAGATTTTGGCAGGACTAATTGGTTACTTAGAAATTCTCTGGTGCAATACCAGGAGGAGCAGCATTAGGAAGTAGAATTCAATTATGAGTTTCTTCCTTTTATTTGAGCATCTCATCCTTTACTGATGTGAGTTACTTCCATATTTATCAAAGTTAAACAGGCTGCTAATCAGTTCAAGTTTGTTTCTGGTGTGTGCACTTGAAATAGGGTGAGAATATTTATCTGATTAATATAGAGTTTGCCTCTTCTTTTTGTTTCGTGTTTCAATGTGAGCAATAATAGAGTTCAAAATTTACAGACATTTAAGCCTGTATTATGGGCTCAGTAAAAGGCTCAACATTCTCAAAATAACAAAGCAATTATGAATCATAAGGAAAAAAGCAGTTTTTGATAACCAGAAGATAAAGTAAACCTTGTATTGCCACCAAATCTTCTTCTTGACATCATCATCATATTCAAATCCACCCACAATCTGAGGCAAGGTAAGCAACCAAAATGCAGCAATGCTGGGGTCCTTCATACTATCAACAATATGCTGCAACAGTAAATAATAGGGAAAATGATAACGCGCAAAGTTGTAAGGGGCTTCTTATACTTGACTCTTTTTATAGAAAATATTTGAGAAGTGACACAGATACAATACAACAACAACAACAACAACAACAACCCAGTGAAATCCCACAACATGGGGTCTGGGGAGGGTAGAATGTACGCAGACCTTACTCCTACCAAGGTAGGACGGTTGTTTCCTAGAGACCCTCGGCTCAGTAAAAGCATAAATGCATAAATGCATAAGAATAGGAAATTAAAAGCTTTATGAGAAAAACAACAAACAAATAACGAATAGATAACAAATAAATACAAATAAATAAATACAAATAACAAATAACGATTAAATAAATAATGATAGCGTCACAGGTTCAATAGAGTAATCAAAGCATAGAAAGTAATAAATAATAACATAAATAACAGAAATCAGAATTCACAGCGCAAGAGATCGTAATGCACTACTACGCCTATGAATAGAGAAGAAAAACAAGACTATGAACTAGCATTCTACCCTAATCTGGTGAATAGGATGATCACTAACAGCTATTGGGAAATTGGCAATGAAGACAAATTGAGACTTTTCTCTCCCAAGTTTGGCTTGTCATATAAAAGGAAAGTAGCTAGAAAGAAGAAACAAATTTCCTTTGAACCCAGTTTCAAAATAAAAAATAGGAAGGAAATCAACTCTTCTTTATTTTACCATCCTTTTCCCACCTCCCGACAGCATGAGAATCTTTCTTCTCATCCTTTGACATATTGACCAAAAAATATATAAATCAAGCAATGATGTATGAGATGCAAGAGAAGCCCCCACCCCCATATTATAGTAAGCAGTAACCCATTGCGACAAAATAGAAACAGGGATGACATAGCACTAGCCTCGTAAGGATAATCCATCTTTCTCATGATATTATAAGCTTTCCAAGGAGGCTCCATAATCTGTAACATTGAAAGATAACACAGACATGAGAATAACTATAAGTAAATCAAAATTGAAAGAAAAGGAGGAAAATAAATTCTCCCTAGAGTTGAAATCCATGGCATCAAGAATCCAAATGGGAAAAAAGGACATTATCTAGCTCTCATTTTATTTGCCCTTCCTCTTTTCCATACTCAGAGTGTAGAAAACTATTCCTGGTTCACTAGATTCTTAGGTTTTCCCCATGGATGCATTTTTGTGACTTGTTGCTGACTACTTCCTCTTGTTTACAGATACCTATATTTTTCCATACTCCATTTCAACGGCGTTAATCAATATAGTGGAACAGATTTATGCCCAGAGAAACCTTTTAAATGAACAACTATCACTGGAAAGAAATTAAGCAGAGACGCTGCTTCTTTTTTTTTGAGAAGGTTAACTGGTATTATAAACAAAGAAGTAATCAATAGTGTGCTCCTGTAGTAATTACATCAAAAGTATATAGGGACCGGCAGAAAAGATCTATCACCTAGTCCCTCACAAACTATCTAAAAATAGGGTAATCTCCCCGGGGTCCTTAGGTACAGTATGGATACACCAAAAGTATAAGGTTGCTAAACAGTTCATTTTTAGGCTTTGGAAGGGAATACTCTTGTTCTCAAAACATTTCTGATTTCTCTCCCTCCAAATTGTCCACTAGATGTAGGCAGGGACAATCTTCCATATCTCCTTGTGTCCTGACTAATTCCCATTCCTATTCCAACATGCTAGGACTTCTGCAGTGTTCCTTGGCATAGACGCTGCTTCTTGTTCATACATTGTTACATTATTTAGAGGCAGATAAAATGGATGAGAGAAACAAGTTGAATATTTTGTCAAGATAAACACTCCATTTATGGAAGCAGAGGTTGCGGGTTTTCACAGTCACTAAGTCTTAGTATGAGTAAGAAAGGGTTATGACTAGAATTCTAAACAGTGTCAGACATATTATCAAAATATCACATTGTTTCTACAAAATGACTAGAAAATGAAAAGATAAGGAAGTTGCATTTAATAAATTTTGAGAAGTAAAATTCACTGCCATTAAAATTCTTCTTCCTTTTTTTTTTTTAATAACGGTAGCATCCGGGCCAGCTTCTACACCGCGACTATTCCGACGGATACCTCTCACAAGAATAGTACCTGATAACTCAGTCTGTCAAGGATTGGGAAGATGGGGGAAAAAGCATATAGTGTTTTTTGCCTCTATGGGAATTTGAACTACAGTTTTAAGGTTTGCAGTTTGCCACTTCATTGACCACTAAGCCGCTGCAGTTATAATTCTAAAATGGTACCCAATATATTAGCATGATGTAAGAAAATAATTCTCAATGGTAAATATATTAGCATAATTAAAAAAATAATTCTCAGTGGTTTTTAAACAATAGAAAAGAAAACGGAACAAAGAACAGGAAAGACCGGATAGAACTCACATCATCTGCAGATATCCTTATTTGCAGCTTGTCTTTGCATTCCGGGCATTTCATCACACCCTGCAGAATAAGTGGTATCATTAGCAACAGCCATTGCTAAAGTTTCAAAAAGTTTGGAGAACAGTTCTTACTTAAGAGTTAAGACCAGGCATAGGTGAATATGAAAGATCACTGTGAAGCATAATGACTGCATCCATCTTTAACACAATTGACACAAATCCAAGTAAACAAAATAATGAAGCTGGTGAGTGCAAGAAAGAAATAAAGTTCTTAACTCATAACATACTAGATGAAATGTAAGCATCATTCAAATTCATTGATATAGTATCAAAACAGCCTCTTTTTAACAAGATACTGAATAATGGGATAGCTCCAAGTCTACTCAGGTGTGCTAGATTTTCATCGTGCATATTCGAGGTGATATCAAAGCTCAAATCAGGCTACAGATAAAGGCTAGTTCTAGGTTATCTGAAAACTATCTCCATGAGCTAGGGCTATGGATTCCTCTAGTTCTAGGTTATCTGAAACCTATCTTCATGAGCTAGGGCTATGATTCTTTTGCAGGATTCAACCTATTTACCTAAGTGATTGAACTTAGGTGCTTAAATTCGTCTTCGAAGTCAACATCTAACGGAAAAATATTACCTTTTACCTAGTAGAAGCATGGTTAAATACAGTTTAAATCAAATGAAAACAGTGTTATCATAGGTGAAAAGCACAAAAAAGCTTTAAGGTCCCTTGGATATTTAAGCGCAAAGTGCAAATAAAGCGTAAAGACAATATACAATAATATATGTGTAGTCAAAGACAAATAATTCTAAGCATGAATAACAAATCAATGGACAAAGAAATTAAGATAAAGTGAAATATCAATTGTTTAGTGTTGCCTCTTCAGGATAACACTCATTGGTAGGGAGAAGTATGCCTTGGAGCCTCGATGACGACAATAAAGCCCACTAAGCGAGGCAAAGTGCTCAGTGTGTTTTGTGCCTCATTTCAGGGCTTTTGCGAGCTTCAGGCGAGCCTTTGACAACACTGAATGAAAATACATTTACATGTCACATAACTAACATGAGCCAAGTTGATTTCTGGTTAGGCTTGGCTATACTTATTCAATAAGCCCTATTCTCAACTTGGCTTGCCATAACGAATGAAACTCTATTTTCTTTACTTTAGCATTTGGGATAGTTTCTCAAGCCAAAAAACTACCAGAATGACTTACTCAGTTCATTTCAGCCCCTAAGCTATATTATGAAAATTGAAAAACTTCCCAAAACAGTTCTTACCGATCCATCACAACTGGGGCAATCTTTAGATGGCAGTGGCAAGTGAAGGTCCACTGTGGAAGGAAGGTGCACCAACTCAGCTCTGTTATCAGCTATCGCATCAGCAATGGATTCAGCTGTTGCCTTTTCTCCCCTGTAGCAGTAGTTTGGAAGCTTTAAATAGACATAAATATTCAGTGTGTTTGACATTATCTTCCTGTCCCTAGAGTATTTTTTGTTTTTTTACAACTACGATGATTAATAACATAAAACAAGAAGAAGGTGGCTTGGTACACCAACATGATGATGGTGACGCCTTGATGAGCTACCAACTGCAATTACACGAGCTACTGTCACTGCCGAATCCGAGATAAAAAAGCTGAAGACTAGAATATGCTGTTAACAGTCACATAGGACGGGGAAGAAGAAGGGGTAATAGCACCTTGGTGTATCTTTTAAGAGTATGCAATTTAGAATATGACAAAGACCACAATATTATTCTAGAAATTGGATTAATACATAAAATGTGAAGAAGATGTTCATTTTAACAGCAAGAGCACAAGTCTATCAATGATTACCTACCTTTTCAATGTATAGTTTTTCACTTGGTAATGCACCTTGCCTGAACCTTTGCACATTGTGCATTGCAATGCCTGCCATCCACTGCATGTCCGGCAGTCCCTGCAGTTAATGAATCAAGCATCTTATTTCAACTACATATGTCATCACCTTCCATATCAAGCCGTGTCAGTTGACTATAAATTTGAAAAGCATTTCAGCTTCCCCTCAGTAGGGATAAATAAGATGCTCTCTGGCTTTCACTTCAATTTGTGATTACCACATCAGCTTTTGCACAAGGACATCGAGACCACCAATGAACACAGAAAACAAATGTCTGATATCTTTCAAGCTCATAGTCAATTGTAAAGTAAAACATGAATTGGCACACCAAACTTATGAAAGAACGTGAGCATCCAAACCTATTCCTTAAGGTAATGGATGGAGTGGCCCCAATACCTTTATAAATCTTTTGATGCCCTTTTATATACAATGGGCATGAATCAGCAAAAAACAAAACTTTTGACATGGACAATTTATCAATTTCATTATTTCTAATATAAGACATTTCAACTTCAGGAATATAAATTCTAAATTTGACCCATTTTCTCATCAACTTCAGGAATATAAATTCTAAATTTGACCCATTTTCACATTGAACGAAAAGTAAGAAATAAATCAGATTGAGCTGAGACTATAAGGGCACCTCTGGCTGATCACCTTCTTTCCTAGCTCCATTGCAATGTCATAAGTACCCAGAGTAGCCACCACCTGCAGTAAAACCACCAAATATCTCTGTTAGGAGAAACCTTCATTGAACAAACATTTTCAGCTTAAAAGTCCTTGTACTAATTTCAGGCCACGACCTCTCTTACATATTAACAAATACTTGAAGACTCAGAGCCTGTTTGGATTGGCTTTTAGCTTTTGACTTATAAGACAAAAGCCAAAAGTTAGAAATTCTAACTTATGACATTTGGGTTATTTTTACCATTTTGGTTTAAAACTAAGTGCTTATAAGAACCTTTTTTATTTACCCAAACACTCCAAAAGTGCTTATGCGTTGTTTTGGCTTAAAAACACTTAAAATAAGCCAATCCAAATGGGCACTCTGTCCATGGAATACTGAAAAACACTTCCTATTCATGGGCTCCTAGTGATATATGAACAAACATTTAAAGACACAATTCTGAAAAACGCAAAAAAAAAAGAAGTAAACTCTCCAATTCATGGCCTCACAGTTGACATATGAGCGAACCAGTTGAATACCCAATTCAGAAATTAAAAAAGAAAAGAAAACGACAACTAGATTTCCCCATTCATAGCCTCTCAGTGACATATGAACAAACATATAACGCCCCAGTTCAGAAAACACTGACAATTCACTTCCCCATTCGAGGCCCCTTCAAAGAGACACATGAACATACATTTGAAGACCCACTTCAGAAATTCTAACAAGTAGACTGTGCCATTCATGGTCTCTCAACGACCCATTTCAGAAATGCAGACAATTATGGCTCTCCAGTTACGGAAAAGAAAGTGTGGTGAGCTTACAGTGACATATGAACAACTAATTAACACCCCAGTTCATAAAACACCGACAATTGGCTCCCCCATTCAAGGCCTTTCAGTGAAACATGAACGTAAATCTGTTGACCCAGTTCAGAAATGTTAACAAATAGACTGTCCCATTCATGGTCTCTCAATAACATATGAACAAACATTTAACGACCCAGTTCAGGAAACACTGACAATTAGCTTTCCCATTCGAGGCCTTTTCAGTGAAACATGAACATAAACTTGCAGACCCAGTTCAGAAATTCAAACAAACAGACTGTCCCATTTACAGCCTCTCAGTGACATATAAACAAACACATAACAACCCATTAAGTAAAAAAAACGCTGGCAGTTCAATAAAGTGCGGTGGGCTTACAAAGATGGTAGAATAAGACAGCTTAGAGATGAATTCAGGTACACCAAAACCCCTCGGGGCGGAGCCGGCGATGTCATAAGCAAGCGTAATAGGTGAGAGAACAAGCTTTATTGGAAATTCGAATATGTCAATGAGTTGCTGTCCATAGCGGCTAGTGAAGTATTTGTACTGAAGGTCAGTGAATTGCTTCAAATTCTTTAGTAACCGATCGGTACCTCGAGACATTGCTGGAACATTCAACTAGTTGAAAAGGAAGAAGAAGATGAAAAGGATAAAGTGGGAGATAGACGTATTTCAAGCTGGGTTGGTTGTATAGGGATAGGATTTGGGGTTGGGTCGTGTAGTTTTTAGATTTTGGTTTGTATTTTTTAGTAGGAGAACTTACGTAAATCACGCTAAACTACACTTCAATTTGTAATATTACATATTTAGCATATTTTTATATGAACGGATATATTAAGATACGCTCAAATACATGTGGATATATGAGATTAAAATTAAGTGTAATTTATTTTAGATATATTGTATCCAAAGTGTATTCGCATGTATTTGAAATACATAACAAATCTTACTCGCTACTCTCGTATATATCTGAGTTTGGTCTAGATACATTGTATCCAAATTGTATTCGCATATATTTGAAATACATAACAAATCCCGCTCGCTACTCTCACATATATCTGATATCTCAAATACTCATGTGAATCACGTTATATACATATAGATACATGTATTTAGTATGATTCGCATATTTCAGGGAAACATACGAATCTCACTCGCCTCCTTCCCTATCTCGCGCGCCTCTCTCTTATTTTAGTGTATCTGGTAGAAAAATACATGTATCTAAGTGTATCTTCCTCAATATGTGATAGGAACTATTAATTAGTAGTGAGATACATGATATTTTTAAAAGTATATATAATAATAGTAAATATGGTAGTAAAGTATATGTAATTATGTAGTTTTTCCTTTTTATTTTCTCACTTTCTTAGATGCTAGCATCAAAGAAAAACTACATAATATATACAAACATTTCTATTATGTGTATACAAACATACTATTTTTCTCTATAGTTTGAAATAATTACATATTATCTCACTTGTTAATAATTTCATACTAGATTACAAATCAGATACATCTAAATATATGTACTTTTTGCTATCAGATACACTAAAATATGAAGAGAGGCGAGTAAGATAGTCTATATATCACAAATACAAGTGAATCACATTAATATATGCATCTATGATATCATATATATTTCAGATACATTCTGAAATACGAATACATAAAGAGAGAGGTGGTCGAAATAGGACAAAGGTGTGCGAGATAGTTAGATACATGTGAATCCACTTAAATATAATGTATTTGGAATAAATTACATTTAATTTTGATTATATATATTCGAGATATATGTAACTGGACACGCCAAATACATGTATTCAAAATCCTAACAAAATTCGTAATATTAAAAATTCACATGAAGAAAAAAAAGTATTTTACTTCTAAAATAATGAGATTTGTGTTCTTTACTAAATAAAGTGAAAGGTAAGTTAATAACAAAAAATAAAAGTAAGAATTTCAGTGGGCACATGTTATGTTTTATTTTGTATGAATATTGAGTATGGGCACATGTTATGTTTTATTTTGTATGAATATTGAGTATTATGTAATTTTGAAGTAAACAATTGTGCTTCGTTTTTGCTGATTTTGCTTCTGTTCGTAGACACACATGTTTCAACTTTGAGGCAATAGTTAAAAGCTCCCTTTAATTTAGGCGTTGTCACGAGACTCGTTCTTCGGGATAGAAAAAGAAAAATTCCTAAATGGATTTTTATTTTTTTTCATAACAAAGTCATTATTTTCGGTTGGCATAGAAGTCCCTCGCGTGGGCGTTTGGGGAAGAACGGCGAAGTCCATCCGAACCTTCCAATGAAGAATAAGAGGAGAGCAAAGCTGGAGAGAAACAATAACAAGCTCACCATGGAAGAGGGAACTCCAATTACCGATTGACCCTGGGAGTGAAGAATCTAGGTTCGACGAGCTCTTATTCACCCCTCCTGCCTTTTCAATCAATCTCAGACCGCTCAGTGCCGCTAACCATAAAGATCGAAGAGGCCAGAGTGACAAAGGCTATAATTAGCACTAGGGGTGGTCATGGTTCGATTTGGGTCGGTTATTGATTAAAACCATAACCAAACCAATTTAATCGATTTTTAAATGTCTAAAACCATAACCAAACCAAGTAAAATAATAATCACCGATTTGGTTATTGTCGATTTGGTTCGGTTTGGTTCGATTTTTCGGTTTATGACTAGCCCGGACAATTCAAATATTCTCTCTCCACATTCTTCAAATTTCTTATGAAGCTCTTTTTTCCTCACGGGCCACAAGGGCGAACTTTGCTGCATATTGAGGGAAAGACATGCTGATGACAAATCAAGTGGACCAAACTTGTAACGCAGTTTAGATTTAAAAGAACAAGTCAATCAGAGGTTCCAAAATACAAACAACTTTGTCCATTAAAATGAAAAAATTACATATTTAAACTAAACTAACTAGAGAATCCATAATATAATCAATTTTATCTTTAATTAAATTATAAAAATTAATAATTAAAAGGTATAAAATATCTTTAATTATTTATGAAAAGCTAATATTATACATATAAATAATTATAAATTTTATGTATATAATTATCGATTTGGTTCGGTTATTTATTCGGTTATTTTTTACTATAACCATAACCAAACCAAATATTATCGGTTTTTCAAATTTAAAACCAAACCAAACCACATGTCGGTTTTTTTATTCGGTTTGGTTAAATTTTTGATTTGATTTTGGTTTTAACCAAAACTATGAACAGCCCTAATTAACACAGTATAGGGTGGGATGCTTGTGAAAAGCTGGTTTGGATATGAGTAATTCCTAAAAAAAAAGGCAAAGTCCGATATTTTGATGGAAAATGGGAAATCCTTGAGCGAACTGTTATCCTTAATTGGATGAAACAGTGGTTGACTTAGCTTTGACATTTTTTATTGAATGCATATTTAAATTACAAAAAAGTTTAATTATCTATTTAAATATGATTTTTTGAAACTATTTACCTCCTAAACTAGGAGAAGTCTTCGAGGGTATTTGGATAAGTTTATTATTAGATGATTTTGGCATTTAAACACTTTTTAATTTTAAGAGGTGTTTGGTTTAGTTTAGCCTTAAAAAGGCCAAAAAAAAGACCAAAAATCAAAAGCTACCTACTTTTGGCTTTTGATTTTTTAAGTCATTTAAATTTTTTTTATTCAAACACTCTCTCATTACCTCTTCAAACATGAATTTTTGAAACTATTTAACCACCCTCCTAAATATGCCACATGACACAAAAAAGTACTCTATCACTTTTCTTTTTGTTCAATTCCAAAATGAAATGACACATTCTCTATTTAATAAAAATTGATTTTTTAAATTTTTTATTTTACCTCTAAATTTTAATGAAATGATTTATAGCCACACAAATATTTCTGATTTATTTTAGACCATATATTTTTTAAACTTTATATCAAATCAAATTACATCATATAAATAAAAATGAAGATTAATTTTTTATTAAATTTTACCATCCGATCAATTTCCTTTTATCAAGTTGGATTGTTAGACTAAGAACTTTAAAATTCCAAAGTAACTTAGCTAAGTAGAAAAGTTCGTTAAAGATTTGGAAAGTTGAATTTGTAGTTTATTTTTTTTCTAATTAAATTTTATTAAGTAATCAAAAGATTTGAAATATATATATATATATATATATATATATATATATATATATATATATAGAGAGAGAGAGAGAGAGAGAGAGAGAGAGAGACTTGTATTGTATGTATGACAATATTTTATAAAAAAGACTTGAATAAAGGCTTAGATTTTATTAAAATAAAAAAGAATTTTATGAATCATATTACAAATATCAGAAGAGCAATCAGATTATAAGAAGGTTTCTATTTGAACTAGGCCTCAATTATAATATTTTTATTTGTATTGTCCTATAATTTTTTTTTCAAACTCTCGTATTATTTGGGCGGAAACAGTCTTACGAACTGACAATGATACTTGTTGGTTCAATGCATCTATGTCGGCATCACTATTATATTCAATTATTAAATTTAATTATGCTTTTTGTTGGAAAGTTAACTTTGTTAGCGCATAATTTCCTTGCTCAGCGTTGATCGAATCTCTAATCAAAAGTGATATCTCCAACTTGTCTGCTGTCAATAAATATTTGTGATCTCCGATTTAAAATTCTATTGTACTAAAAGCGACCTCCAAAGTCGTTGGTGAAGTTTGAATAGTTAGCACATCTCGAACTTTCTTGGTGAGTCTTGAAAATGTATTGCCATGAATCTTTAAAAGTTAAGAATTACCTTCCTCGTTCATAATATATTTTTCAAAATCACATTGGTTAGAAGAATCAAGTATATACTAAAACTATCTTCTCTAGCCTTAGAACTTTGAAGAACATCTAATTGTTCATTTCTTTCCATTAATCTTATACATTAGTTTAGCTTGCGCTTTTATGCTATTTTTACACACATTTAAATTTGGGACTTCATGTGGTTTAATTTCTAATTTTTCAGAAATCCTCTCACTCATTATTTTAGCACCTCGTAATTTATATTTAAGGTTAAATTGAATATCAGTTAAAAAAGTATTTCTTAAATTTCTCAATTATATACTCAATAGCCGATTTAAATTTTTAAAATTTTTTATATTCGACAAACTGACATGTAATAATACAAATATCTAATAAAACGGAAAGAATAATTGGATAATAAATTCCAGAAATTATTTTTGTAACTTGATAAATTTTAAATTTTTAATAAGTTTGTTTACTTCCTCTCAATCACTTTTACTAATTTGATCAAATAGGTCAGCATTATCGACATTAAAAATTATTTATGTAGGCTTTTGATAATCACAAACAACTACAAGCATTTCATATAAAGAAGGGAGTAGAATTTTTATACTCACTTCATTCTAAAATAGTTTTTACATGGGTTTGCTTCAATTTGACTAATGTTTAAAGAAATTAGATTAAAGTAATTTAATATTTTGAAGTTAAAGTTTAGATTTCAAAAATTATATGAAAAATAACGTAAATTATAATTTTTTTTCATATTAATATGATGAAAATATATATGTTAAAGTGTTGATCAAAGCGTACATTTTTTGTCCCTCAAAAAGAAAACTGTGACATTTTGAAATGGAGGAAGTATATAAAAAATATATTTTGCTATTTTTTAAAAATGAAATTGAACATTTGAATTGCAAAATTACCAAAAGGATGATTTCTATAAATAAAAGCACTTCAATTTTTGTATTGAAAAAGCTAACTTGATTTTAAATAGTGCAGATTGAATTTAGTGCAGGATCTCTTAATTTTTGTTGATAAGAAAAAAGACGTAATTGATTTTGTTTTTGTATTTGCAGCATCATATGTGCTAACATAATGCTTAAAAGTTAAAATGAGTGTGCGATATACAATTAAGAATTGACATAAATTCTTATTCTATTGTGATATTATATTTACAGTACCGAAAGGAGTTTTATTTTATATATCGATGAAAATGTGATCATCGATCAGAAGATGAACAAATCTATTCATTGCAATAACAAACATTTTTTTTCATCTATTATTTTATTTGTTTTACGCCTTTTATTTTCTATTTTGTTCTTCTTTATTTATTGTGTTTGTGAATGAAAAAGATTGATAATTCCTTCATATTCAAAATTTATTAAATGAACCAAACGACCCTTGAGGGCTTGACTGACTTTTTAAACGAACCAAATCAAATCTTAATATGATTACTTTTTTATAACGTGAATGCTACATATAAAAACAGAAAAATATAGCTTATAAGCTCTTTTCTTGATTAATTTTGTGAGTTGCACACAAAATTAGTAGCACGGAGACAAATAAGTTTGGTTTGGCTTGGCTTTTATGTAAGAAGGACTGAACAAATATATGAGTATAGCGAAATTATAATTACATGAGATATGTGACAATATTATCTTTTAAATTTAAATGGAGTGAAATATTCTTAAAAGATACTGATTTTTTAACAATGATTTGCTTTTTGTTAATTTTAATATTTTAAAAAAATTAAAAATTGCAAGTTCTATAAAGTAGTCATTCAAGTGCCCAAAGTGCGGACAAATTTAAATTAAATCACAAGTTTCATAAAGTAGTCATCTTCAACAGCGCAAAGCGTGAGCAAATTTCATAGTATTTAATAATTATATAAAAATATTATAAATTACAATTTTTTGATATTAATATGCTGAAAAATATATCTTATTTTAATGAAAATTGATATCGTCCGCTCCATTACCACCGTCCAAGTCCATCGCCGTCGTCACGACTCACTCACACCACAGTCCATCGCCGTAGTCAGTTGTCACGTACATATTCACTTGTCGTCGTCGACCGCTCTCGTCTCTCACACTCACAAGCAGAACTGAGAGACCTCGTCGCCTCGGTCCATCATCGACGCTCAGTGACTCAGCGGGTCAGACCACCGCTTTTCTGTCCAAGTTCCAACACTGAAACACTGAACAGTCCAAGTAATTTTTTTTCTCTTTTTGCTTTTTGATGGAATTTTTGAGATTACATAGATATGGAAACAATGTCACACACAAGGCCACATATTGCAGAAACCAGAAAGTGCCACATTTGATTATTTATCTGCTCGTTAGTGCTGTCTTGTAGCTCGGCTCGATTGTTTGAATGTTCACTATCTTTTCATTTCTGCCCAGTGTAATCTCACGAAACCAAAAAACCGAATGGAAATTGTGAAAACCGAGCTGAACTGAATTTATGTCAGTTCAGTTTCGGTTAACATTTTCACCAACGGAAAACCGAGAAACCAAACCGAACAGACCGAATGCAGAGCCTAGTAGTCACCCTTCTTTCAACAAAAAAAATGTTACTTGTTAGCTCTTTTCTTTATTTAATATTGTATTGAAAATCCATACTTGTTATTGATTTAGTTTGGTAGTTGTTGTCTAATTTGTTACTTAACTTAGTAGTTGTAGCCTTGAGGTCACTGTTAACTATAGTAGACTTGTAGCCACCTTACTCTAATCCTGAATACTGATGTCTACTCTCTTCCAGAAATGTATTCACCAAATGAACATCCTCCCACAGACTCACTTGCAGAAAACAATCTTCAGGTTCATAGCAATACTACTTTATCCAATTTCCACTTCTTTTTTTTTGTAAATATTTTTTTTAGAGAATGTAACTGCTTTTGGGTGTTTGCTCCTGTGGAAATTCACAGCCATTCTTCGTGCTACACAAGGCATCAAAGTCTTCAGAGTCTACTGCAATATCTCTTGGAAAACCCTCCAAAATAAGACTTGACTCTTCACCAAAAGTATCATTAAACAATGAACACAAGAGTGAGAACCTGAAAATGGAAGCTTTCCAGTGTGTATGGTCAAAAATTGAATCCAAGATTAAGGTTCTTCTTTTCCATTTTTGTTTCCTGAAATGTTATTGATATTTTTTTTAGTCCAATTGAGTGTAAATTAAGTGATGCTAAATTGCCTGATGTTTGAGAATTGAATTTAGGATGTCTTGAGGAGTATAAATGCTGACGTGTTTGATGAGATAGGACGATGGGTTCGTGAATCTTTTAATGAAATTTGTTCGTGTAGAGGGCCTGTTGATCCATCAAAGTCAAGTCTTCCATACCCTTTTGTTCATAATGGTGGTTTAGTTAAGAAGCTCTTCACTGCTCTGGTCTTCACCAGTAAGTTCATCTTTCATTTCTTTTAGATGTTTAGATTGCAAATATGAAAGTATGCCGATGGTAACCAATATCTGAAATCTTCTATTTTGTTTTCTAAAAAGATTTCTTATCTTAATTCCTCCCATAAATTTGTCGTGTTTCTTTCCAAGAATTTTGTTCAATTGTGTGAATTATGACCAGACCATCTAACCCTGATTTCCAATGCCCAACTTTACCTGCACTGTTCTGGTGGATAACAGTTGACTGTTGATAATATTTTATCAATGGCTAGTGGTTCACTCGTGTTGATCAGTACATCTTGGATTATTTGCAGAGAATATTGAAACTGTCGATGACATATTAACGTTTGCTGAGCTTGGTTTAAACTTGAAATCTCGTGGATGCTATGTGGCCAATATTTCCTCCTTGGATTTTTCTACCAAGAATGGCATTGGGGGCTGTCTCAGAGCGTTTCTGAGACAATTGCTTATTGTTGACATTGAAGTAAGTAGACAATTTAAGTCTATAATTATGCACATATTTAAGTAGAACTAAGTCTTGTGTGACATCTTTATTGTTATTCACTATCATTCTTGTTTTTGATTCTAAGGCAGCTGATGTTTCACTCTTAGCATCATGGTATAGTGAACATGGCAAGTATGAGAAACCAGTGGTTGTAATTATTGAGGATCTAGAGAGGTGTTCTGGGGTTCTATTATCAGATTTCATCAATATGTTAAGGTACTGTCATATATTGTCAGTGCATCTCCTTTTTACACCATAGCTATCTACTTTTCAAGCATAATTATAACTATTATTTAGGTAGACTAGTGACCAATAGCTAAAGAAAGTGAAAGAAGCCAAGAGAGCGCTGCTTTACGTTTGATCCTATGTACCCATAGAATGCTATGCGTTCTCCACTTTCGGATCTCGCAAAGAGAGAACGTGTTTTTTCCTTCTGTTTTTTTCAAGCATAATTAAAGCAACAGATTCTCGGAACTTCTTCAAGATGATGTATTTTACAATTTTTATTATGGAAAATATTTGCCCCTCTACTTTCAAATATTATTCATATTTACCCTCCGTTTCACTATTGAAATATAATTTTCCCTACCGTTATGCTTTGGGCCAAATATACCCCTTATCTGTTAAATGTCCGGGTCCCAGCCTTAAAATAGACACGTGGATTTTGAGATTTATTTTAAGGACCCAGATCATTTTGCCCCATCCTGCTTTTGTTTTCTAGTTAAAATTTTGTTACTAGAATCTGGTTTCTGCAGGTATGTTGTTAGAATTTTGTTACTGAATTTTGGGAACTTTGGAGATCTGATTCGAATTTTGTGAAAGTTTTGTTGGTTGCTGCCTGTAAGGTTTCTCTTTCAGTATTTGCTTTGGCTACTGTAGATTTGTTTAAAATGACGGATAACAAGTTTGATGTTACCGAAATAGTCCTTGCCGTGTCCAAAATTACAGAACATAGACTATATGGTTCTAACTATTTGGAACTTAGACTTTAGTTACCAATTTCCAAAAAAATATTTGGGATGAAGTAAGAGTGTAAGTCTATTGGGTTTATTTTAGTTTTGGAAATATGACCATTTGGTTGAATAACGCCTTCAAATGAAACTAAGGAGGCGTTTGGATCTGCTTTCTTAAAGTAGCTTATAAGCTAAGAGCTGGTTTTTTCTAAGGCGAAAAGCGCACAAAAGCTCTAAAGTCCGTTGGGGCTTAAAGCGCAAATAAAGTGTAGGCTTTAATGAAAAAAGGCGCAAAGGGAAAAAAATACAAATATATATGTTTAGTCCAAGACTAATAATTATAAACCTGAATGACAAATATATGACCAAAGAAATTGAATCTTGATGACGTCACTAAAGCACACATAAAGCAAGGCGAAACGCTCAACACATTTTGAGCCTCTCTTCGGGGCTTAAGCGCACTTAGAGTGCGCATTTGACGACACTGCTAAGAGCTAAAAGCCATAAGTTGGTCCTACCCAACTTTTTTGGCTTTTAGCTTATTTTTGTTCTTTTTTGGCCTAAAAGTAAGTGCTTAAAAGCACTTTGTCTTTCCCAAACACCAAAAATAAAAAAAGGTTAAAAGCCAAAAGCTACTTAAAATAAGCGAAAATAACTTTTAAACATTTTTTGTAGTGTTTGGGTAAAATAATAAAGTGCTTATAAGCACTTGTTTTTAAGCTAAAAAGACAAAAGCTATAAGCCAAAAGCCCATCCAAACAGGCTTTAAAATAAACATAGATGAGAGATAATGCATGATTACAACAACAACAACATACCCAGTGAAATCTCACTAAATCCTATTGATAGTTAAGTTGGTTGACTACGCATTGTGAATTTGTCAAAGGATTAATGGATTATTTGGAGTTTTTATATTCTAACAAAGGGAATATGTGGTCTCCCTTTTGAATTTGAGACGGCTAAATATCAAATTCTTTCTAGCTCCAAGATTACCTCTCTCAAGGATGTCTTTAGTACGTGAGATAGTACTTCATTCCAAGTTTAACTCAGACGTAGCTCCCTTCTTTTTTTTGGGGTGTGAAGCAGTGTCAAACCAAAATACCCAACAAGCATTAGCTCTCCCTGAAAAGGAGGTGATCCAGCCGCACCTTCCAGTACGTCTACCTTGTTACGACTTCACTCCAGTCACTAGCCCTGCCTTCGGCATCCCCTCTTTGCGGTTAAGGTAACGACTTCGGGCTGGCCACATAATATTTTTGTTGTCAAAGGAGGAGGAAATAATATAGGAAGAAGGTACGACCACAACGAAGGAGGAATTAAAACTATAAAATCTAGCAGTGACGTTTGTAATCATTACCACAAGTCAAGCTGTTGGAAGCGTAATTGTAAGAAGTGTCTAATCACAATCAGTGTTATCAAAAGCAAAAGCGCAAAAAACTCTAAGGCCCGTTGGGGAGCGCAAATAAAGTGTGAGCTTTACTGAAGAAAGGCATAAAAGGAGGAAAAATACAAATATATATGTTTTGTTCAAGTCAAATAATATAAGCATGAATGACAAAAAAATATGAACAAAGAAATTAAAAAATATTACAACAACAACAACAACAACAACAGACCCAGTATAGTCCCACCATGTGGGGTCTGGGGAGGGTAGAGTGTACACAGACCTACCCCCACCTTGAAAGGTAGGGCGACTGTTTCCGAAAGACCCTCGGCTTAAGAGAGAAGAACAAGGGAGGAGAAACAAGAAAAACAAGAAAAACAAGACATAGGTCAGTAGAGCCAAGCATATAGAAAATAATATAAAAATATGAATAATGAGCGCGGTAAAGTCAGGGTAGAAAGATCGGGGATAAAGGAGCATTAACTACTATAGATAAAATAAGATACCCAAAGTGAATTGGGCCAACAAATATAAGCAGTATTCACATACAAGAATCAAATGTTAATAAACAAATGAGCGCAACTACGACTACTATGGAGAAAAGATAGGCCACCTAGCCCACTATCTTAGTCTGAGTCCTCCACAGCCTCCTATCTAAGGTCATGTCCTCGGTGAGCTGCAACTGTGCCATATCATGTCTAATCACCTCTTCCCAATACTTCTTCGGCCTCCCTTTGCCCCTCCTGAAACCGTCCATAGCCAACCTCTCGCACCTCCGCACTGGAGCATCTGTGTCTCTTCTCTTCACATGCCCAAACCATCTCAGTCTCGCTTCCCGCATCTTGTCCTCCACCGATGCCACTCCCACCTTGTCTCGGATATCTTCATTCCTAATTCTATCCATTCTAGTGTGCCCACACATCCACCGCAGCATTCGCATTTCCGCGACTTTCATCTTCTGAACATGAAGTTTCTTGATTGGCCAACACTCCGCCCCGTACAATAGAGTCGGTCTAACCACCACTTTGTAGAATTTGCCTTTGAGTTTTGGTGGCACTTTCTTGTCACACAGCACTCCTGAGGCGAGCCTCCATTTCATCCACCCTGCACCGATATGGTGTGAAACATCGTCGTCGATATCCCCATCTTCCTGTATAATAGACCCAAGATACTTGAAACTTCTTTTCTTTTGAATGGCCTGGGTACCAAGCCTCACTTCCCCGTCAGCCTCCCGCGGCAAGCCACTGAAGCTGCACTCCAAGTATTCTGTCTTGGTCCTACTCAATTTAAATCCTTTAGACTCAAACGTCTGTCTCCAGCCCTCCAACTTGTCGTTAACTCCGTTGCGAGTCTCGTCAATTAGGACTATGTCATCCGCGAACAACATACACCAAGGCACCTCACCTTGCATTTGTCTTGTCAATTGATCCATCACCAGGGCGAATAGAAACGGGCTAAGAGTCGATCCCTGGTGCAACCCCATCGTAACAGGAAAGTGCTCCGAGTCCCCCCTACCGTCCTTACCCTGGTCTTAGCTCCATCATACATGTCTTTAATCGCTCTAATGTACGCCACAGGTATACATTTTGCCTCCAAGCATCTCCATAGGACCTCTCTTGGAACTTTGTCATAGGCCTTTTCTAGGTCAATGAATATCATGTGTAAGTCCCTTTTCCGCTCCCTATACTGCTCCACCATTCTCCTTACAATATGAATGGCTTCTGTAGTCGAGCGCCCCGGCATGAATCCAAACTGGTTCTCTAAAATAGACACACTACTCCTCACCCTCATTTCCACCACCCTTTTCCACACTTTCATAGTGTGACTTAGCAGCTTGATACCTCTATAGTTGGTGCAACTTTGAATGTCCCTCTTGTTCTTGTACACGGGAATGATTGTACTCCATTTCCATTCTTCCGGCATCTTCGATGTCCTGAAAATGACATTAAACAACGCAGTCAGCCACTCCAATCCTACCCTACCTGCATTCTTCCAAAATTCCCCAGGGATCTCGTCAGGTCCGGTCGCTTTTCCCCTGCTCATCCTACGAACAACTCCCTTAACCTCCTCAACCTTTATTCTCCTACAATACCCAAAGTTGCGACGCCTATCCAAGTGCTCCAAGTCTCCCAACACAAAGTCTCTGTCCCCTCCTTCGTTCAAGAGTTCGTGAAAGTATGACTGCCATCTCTGTCTAATGCGAGATTCCTGTACCAGTACTTGACCATCCTCGTCCTTGATGTACTTCACTTGATCCAAGTCGCGTGCCTTCCTCTCTCTCGCCTTGCCAAGCTTAAATAACTTCTTATCCCCGCCTTTGTCCTCTAGTTCTGCATAAAGGCGTTCAAAGGCTGCCGTTTTAGCCGCCGAAATTGCCATCTTCGCCTCCTTATTCGCCATCTTATACTTTTTCCTGTTCGTTCGCTTCTCTTCATCATCCTTGTTATCTACCAACTTTACATATGCCTGCTTCTTTGCTTCTACCTTTCCCTGGACTTCTCCATTCCACCACCAATCCCCTCGGTGCCCACCATGGCGGCCTCGTGAGACCCCCAGCACCTCTCTAGCTGTTTTCCTAATGCAGCTGGCCGTCCTATCCCAAATACTGCTCGCATCCCCTCTACTATCCCATGCCCCCATAGCTATCAGCTTCTCCCCATCTTTAGGGCACTAGACGGAGTCAAACGACCCCACCTAATCCTCGGTCGGTCATCCACGACCCTCTTCTTCTTCTTCTTTCTTATCTCCAAGTCCATGACCAATAGTTTATGTTGGGTCGTAAGATTCTCACTTGGTATGACCTTGCAATCCTTACAGAGGCTTTTATCATCTTTTCTAAGGAGCCAGAAGTCTATTTGCGTCGCCGCCCTCGAGCTACGAAAGGTTACCAAGTGCTCCTCCTTCTTTGGGAAACTCGAGTTGGCCACCCTTAAACCAAAAGCTTTTGCGAAATCCAGGAGTGAGGCTCCTCCACTATTCCTGCACCCGAAGCCAAATCCTCCATGCACCTCGTCATAACCCGTCGAAACAGACCCAATGTGCCCATTGAAATCTCCTCCTATGAATAGCTTCTCAGTAGGCGGTAGCTTCTTAGTAGGCGGTATACTGACCACCACTTCGTCCAAGTCCTCCCAAAAGCGCCTTTTTGTCTCCTCGTCCAACCCCACTTGCGGCGCATAGGCACTAATAATGTTCAAGGTGAGCCCTCCAGCGACTAACTTAATCGTCATCATCCTATCATTGGTCCTCCTAACCTCTACCACCTGATCTCTAAGCTCGCTATCTACTAAGATCCCTACTCCATTCTTATACCTCGACTTGCCCGAAAACCAAAGTTTGTACCCGTCCACCTCCTTAGCCTTAGGTCCTACCCATTTAGTCTCTTGGACGCAAGCTATATTAATCTTCCTCTTCTTAAGGATCTTAACTAACTCTATGGACTTTCCCAATAAAGTCCCAATATTCCAAGACCCTACTCTCAATCTAGAAGCTCCCTCAGCCCCTTTAGCCCTCCCAACCCTGGCCCTCGATCCCAACCGAGAACATGACCCTAGTCTATCATCACTCACTAAAGCCAGAAAAGCAGAGATACGCTACTGAAAGGAAACTCTCAGATAAACGGCCGATCAATAGTATAGCACAAGTTAGCAATTGTTTAATAACAGTGAGATAGGTACTTAATTAGGCAATGCAATCAATATTTATAGGCTAAAATATCGGAAATGGGCTATTGGAGGTACCAACTCCAAGTTAGTAAAACCTGTTCACTATTGAAACACTGTTCACCGCCGGAAAGACACTGTTCATCGCCGGAGCACTGTTCAATCGCCGGAAAACTGGATACAAATATATGGTCAGCCTCGGAATGCAGAGGCGACCACACTGGGAGAAAAAACGAAGTCAAAAACTGGCCGGAAACTGCCACACGCGCCGGCGTGTGCAGCGCGTGGCGTCGCAGATCTGCGGCTTCTGGCGGCGCGTGGATGATCAGATCTCAGAGGATCTAACTGGGGTTTGCTCGCCTGAGTGTTCCGCACCTCGTGGTGTTGTTGGTTTTGGCAGCAAGTGCAGAGAAATTGAAGAGAGAGGAGAGAAGAGAGAACTAGCCGTTAGTCAAAAATGAAAAATGATGTAGATTAAAGTGAAATATCAATTGTTTGGTGTCTCCTCTTCAGATGCGCACATTAAGCGAGGTGAAGCGCTCAACATGTTTTGAGCCTCGCTTCAGAGCTTAAGCAATCCTTTGACGACACTGATCACAATCAGAGAACTGAATCGGATCATGTTGCAACTGCTCCAACTCTTTCTTCTAGTAAAACAACCCTTGTTTTGGCTGATGAGTTTGCTGAATCCTCTCAGTATTAGGAATCACTAAAGGAATCCACTTTAAGTCACTGTTGCTGAGTCAGGTAAAGCATGTTTCCATCTCAAACAAATGGGTGATCAATTTTGGTGCCTCATATTAGATGAAAAGCAAAGCAGTACTTTGGCCAGCTTTAATCCCCATAAATCACCGTTTTTTGTGATCATATTTTGATGGGTAAAACTATAACGCTGTGGGTATGGTATAGTTTAAACCAACATCCTTTTTTATACTATAATTTGTCTAAGTCTACCAAGTATCGTCTTTAATACAATCTCTGTAAGTAAACATACTAAATGTCTAAATTATTATATCTCATTCTTTACTGATTGTTGTTTTAATAAAGGATATGTATTTGATAGTCTCTATATCTTTAATGAGTGGGTACCTCCATCAGTTGCTTGCTTCAGTCTTGTGTCACCATTTGGCTCATTGCTAGTTGGGACATCCTTACCTACGTATATTGGAAAAGCTTTGCTCTCAATTCCAAAATGTTTCTTCACGAGAATATGCATCTTGTCACTTTGAGTAACATCACCATGGCTCATTAAGTCCAAGAGTTATTAAATGAGCTAACTCTGCTTTTGAATTCGTTCATTCTTATGTATACCAAGTCCAGTTGTGTCCAAAATTGAGTTTAGGTATTTTGCTACCCTTGTGGATGATTTTTCTATTATGACTTTGATTTACTCTATGAAAATCGTTTTGAAGTGTTTTTCCACTTTTGTGCCTTGGAGGATCCAAAACGCATTCGACAACATTTTTGAAGTGTCGAAGCACCATAGGTGAAAACTCAATTTACTATTGGGCATATACTGAGGAATGACAATGCTAAATACTACATGTCAGAATCATTTCAGTCCTACATGAGACAACAAGGGTTCTTCATCCATCATCATATGTTGATACATTCTTTAGAAATGGAGTTGATGAGAGGATGAATATGTGTCTACTTGAGACTGATAGGGCATTTTTTTTAGACAAAGGTTCCTAAATAATTTTGGGCTCATGTTGTCTATATGATTATTTTCTGTTTAGTCGCATGCCATCTACTATGCTTGTTGGTGGTGTGCTTTACAATATTCTCTTTCCCAAACAGTTCACTAGTTTTTGGTGGAGCCTAGTGTGTTTTGAAGCATATGTTATTCAAGATGTTCGACCATCTGTTTCGAAGTTATACCCGAAGGACTTGGAATGGTTTTCTTGGGTTATTCTCACCTTTAAAAGGGGTAATCATTGTTTCTTTCCTAAACATGGAAAATATTTGATGTCAACTGATGTTGTATTTTGAAGAGTACACTTTTTTGTGCGCCTCTCTCTTCTACAAGTCGAGGGGAAGAAGATCAATGGTTAAACTATTAGGTCACATATGCTTTGACTGAACAATCAACAACATCATACCAGTGAAATTTCACAAGTGGGGTCTGGGGAGGTAGAGTGTATGCAAACCTTATCCGTATGACCGTACCTTGTGGAGTTAGAGAGGTTCCCGAAGGACCCTCGAGTATAGCAAATCAAAGTAGGTATGAAAAGAAAAAAACTAGAGTGAACAAAACATAGCAACTAATAAGGAAACAATAAGGACGACAAAATAGTGCGATACTAAAACACAATAAACAAGAGATGATGATAGAAGTCAAAAGCAAAACACTACAATAATTAGGCTAATACTACGATTGACACCACCAAGCCTAAACCCGTCGAAAAGCAAGACAACACTCCACTTCTACTCTAATTCGTGACCTCCACACGCTTCTATCTAAGGTCATGTCTTCAGTAAGTTGAAGTTGCGCCATGTCTTGACTGTATGATTTTGTGGCTGAGCTTTACCTCAATTTCCTTTTCTATTTTAAAGTTCATTTACCAGATTATATAGCTGTTCTCACATATAAAACCACTTCTGTATTATGATTCTTAAAAGTCATGTCTGCTTTTATCAGTGAATGGTCTGTTAAGATTCCAATCATCCTAATTGCTGGTGTTGCTACAAGTGCTGATGCTCCCAGAAATGTGCTCACTTCCCGTGCACTTCAATATTTGTCTACATCAATATTCTTTCTGAAATGCCCAGCTGAAAGGTTGGATGCAATCATTGAGGCTGTTCTAGTAAAAAATTGTGCCAGCTTTACTGTTGGCCACAAGGTGGCGACTTTCTTGAGGAACTATTTTTTAAGACAAGATGGAACAGTTACTTCATTTGTTAGAGCCTTAAAGGTCTGAAACATATAAAACTGTTTTCTTGTAATTATACATTAGAACTATACCCATCATGTGTTTTTCAGATCTGTTTGATTAGAAATTCGAATGTACATATGTACCCAATCATATACTTACAAGTAACATAATGGTTTCTCCAGATGGCATTAGTCCAACAACTTTCCATTGAGCCTCTTAGCTTTTTGCTCAAGCTTTTAGTTGATGAGGGAGATAGTAAGGTGAGAACTACTTCTCAAACTTTACACTTGTTGGGTTCAATTATATTTCTGTTTGGTTGGTGTCTTAGTCTAAATGGGGGATCAAATATTTCCTTGAAAGAGATAAACTTCTGTACTCTGACTTCTATAGGATTTAGTCCATATATTTTCCTAGTTCTTCAAAGAGCCTTTCGTAGTTGTTGAGATTGAATAGGTGAAACATCCCAACTTAGTTAGAATGTTTCAGGCTGTGACCTAAACCAACTTTCAATTGCAGGTTATGTCCATGATGTCAGATACTGTGGAATGATAGTTAGGCCATTTTGCTATTGATATTGTGCTCTAACATGTATTGTTAATGGTTATTACATTCACATGGTCACCATTTGAAGATCAAGTTGCATCATATAAGTGACAACCTTGTATAACTATTTTTTTCCCTATGATTGTTAAACCTTTACAGAGGTCATGGTATGAGGATCTTGCTAATTTGCCAGACGAATTGATTAAACATTCTTTTGAGCTTCCATCTTACAGGAAGTATTCAGTTCATCGGTTTGTATCATAATATGCCCCCTTTTAATGATTAAAAAGTGAACTTCATATAGAGGAGAATGTCTCTAAATAGCCTATGAATCATCTTACCAGGAATAATCATGTAGAACTAAATGCGAGGAGTCTAGGCCATGGACTATCAGAACTGCAGAGGCTGCAGGAACTATGGAGATCTCGCCTTATGGTAAGGTTTTATTATTCATTGGGTCTTTACAATTAATGTAATCCATGCCGGTGCCTAGTTCTGGCGATGATAAGATTTGGAAAATTATTCCACAACTTTTCAATGCTCCATGTCTTTTTGTAGGTTCTTTACTCTTTTGGTATACTTCTTGTATACGGTCGGTTTTGGCCTTGTGATTAATGAAATTGTTTACCTGATAAAAGAATGCTCGTGTTAAAATATCTCAATAACTTAAAGTTGGAATGACTTCATCATTTTTAAGTAATAAATGTAGCTAAATATATTTGGAAGTAGAAACCGCTTATTCCTTTGCAGCTCTCAGTATCATCATTGAAGTGCTTTAACACCGTGTTTGGATGGTTGTTACCCGTTGTATTGTATGTATTGTTAGTTTAAATACAATGTTTGTTTTGATTGTTACTTAAATTCTATTGTATCGTATCGTTTAAATCCATCGTTAGGTAACGACGAAAAAAACCATTTTATGTAACAACTGATTTGGTATGATCGCTTCGTTACCTTAATATTTTTTTCTCATTTTGTATTTATTTATTATTTAATAATTATAGTTCATCTTTTATCCTACATTTTCATAGTAGCTTTACCACGTATCCTACTTTTCTTGTAAGTTTATCATTCAAATCATAGATGTGTGACATTATATAACGACGGAGAACGATACAATATATCCAAACACTGTATTCATTAAAACAATCCAGTACGATACAATACAACACAATACAATACAATATGATACATTAGGAAACAATACGTAACAACCATCCAAACAGTGTAAAAAGTTATGATGTTATCCTGCAGTTGCACAGTGAACTGTTATCTAATACTGCAGTTGTGGAATTGAAACCCTGATTCTACATGGTATTAGTTAGTTATTGGTTGAGTTCTTCAAATACATGGCTACATCTTTTTTGGATTTTCTTTAATTTTCTCTAGATTCTACTGTTTGGTGTTGACAGCCAGAAAGATCAAAGTTTGTTTCTTTCATTATTTCTTCCTTCAAGACTTGCCATTCCCTCAGTATGCCATCTCTTCTTCCATTTTCTGTTCTTAGTTAGTTGTAGTCTCTTACAAATTTTAAGGTCTGACAACTAATATCTAATGAATCTCTTTGTTTTTCTACAATTATGTGGTTTGCGAACTATTGCATAGGAGCGGGGGTTTTACCCTGTGCGCACCCAAAGGGTAGCGGCTGTGGGTTTCCCTTGTCATCAAAAAAAAAATTGTTTCTATTTGCTGCTTGAATATTATGGACATGCCAAATTATGGCATTGATGAAAAAGCTAGTTATTTTTGCAATACGGGGAAGATTTCTATTTCGTGACAAAATTATTATTTTAGTGTTTACATGAAGCTGGAAGGTACCATAAAGTTGCATTATTGGACTTGTATATGGAGGCATTGGATCCTGAGTTATACAACTCCAGGTTATCTAATCATGGCTGTGATAGAGATAAGAGCTTCTTGTCAAATAATGATGAACTTTTCAAGCTACAAAAGGCTGAGGTTACCAATCAAGTCATCCGCAAAATAAGGTAGTGGCAAGTCTTAGCCTTATTTCTACACTCAGCATTAGCTTGTTCCTTACTTCACCTGGAAAGTAAACTAAGAAATTCCATGCAGATGGAATTTTATTACAGTACTTCTCTATTCTTTATGGCTGTAAGGAGAAAACTACTTCATCCATAATTAGATTCTTTAGCGAGAATGGTGTTTGCAGGAAAACTGAAAAGGATTCAGATGATTCCTTGTGTTAAAAGTTCCTGTATTTTTGTCTTATTCCTCTAACCCTTCTCCCCCAACCAAATGTTGCGCATGATGCTTGAGTTTTTGATGAACCAGGGATCTACCAGCTGCGAAGCTATCCCAGTTGCTTAAGAGTTGGGAGAGGCTCACCAAAGGGACAATTGAGGTATAATCACTGCCAGTTCATTTTTAGCGGAAAACCCCTTATAGTAGTTATAGGTAACACTGCAATTAGGTTGGTGCACATATGGATTTTATGTTTATAGGAATAAATATGGAAAAATATAATTGGTCAATGAGACATGTTAATACTTGAGAAAAGGAAAACTAAATACCCACGCACACAGGAAAAAATTTAGTCAATAGAAACAGCTAAGTAAATGTACGTCAATCAGAAAGCATATGAAGAGGCAAACGTATTTTATTTTGGAGTTGAGCTGTTTTCATGGTTAGGAAACGTCTTTAAAAGTTTTCCCAGGTCATGCAAGCCTTAATGATCTTTTCTTTCTTTCCCATATTTCCTCATTTAGCTTAGGTCTATGGAGGATGCATTCTCCCTAGAAAAAAACTCCCAAGACATAGGTTGCTGAGTTGCTACTTAAATAACAAGAGGGAGAAATCAAAGAAAGAGAGGAGGTAAGAGGGAGCTCTCGAGCTGTTTCATCAATAACAACAACATACCCAATGTATTCCCACACTGCGGAGGGTAGAGTGTACACAAATCTTTCCTCTACCTCAGAGATGAGGTAGAGATGTTATTTCCAATAAACATCCTCGACTCAAGACAAAAACATACTAGAAAAATACGCAATAGAAGTACAAGAGATAATAAGTAGTAACAAAACAAATATTGTAGCAGAACAATACTACAACCAAATAATACTACAATCGAACTACACGAAACAACAAAATTTCAACAAAATCGAACAACAAGAAACTACAAACATAACACTATGATTACTAGTAAGGGCACCAAGCCAATGCACTCCTACCTACTAACCTTCTACCCTAATGCGCATCCTCCACACCTTCATATCTAAGGTCATGTCCTCGGTAAACCGCACCTGTGCTATGTCCTGTCTAATCACCTCTCCCCACACTTCTTTAGTCTGCTTCTACTCTGTTGAATACATCATGTCAACCTCTCACACCTCTGCTTTGGAGCAGTCGTGGTTCTCTTCATCACATGCCAAACCATCTCAACCTTACTTCCCGCATCTTGTCTACCATCAAAGTCACTCCCACCTTGTCTTGGATATGCTCATTCTTAATCCTATCTCTCCTAGTAAACTCACACATCCATCACAATATCCTCATCTCTGTCACCATCATCTTTTGAATATGCGAGTTCTTGACTGACCGATAGTTCGCCCATATAACATAATTGGTCTGTCTATCTTTTTGTAGAACTTGCCTTTAAGTTTAGGTGACACATTCTTATCACACAAGACTCCAGATGCGAGCATCCATTTCATCCACCCTGCACCAATTCGAGGAGCGACATTCTCTTCTATCGCTCCATTTCTCTAGATAATAGACACAAGATACTTGAAACTACCTCTCTTTTGGATGACCTCTGTATTAAGTCTCACTTCCACGTTAGCTTTATGCATCACCTCACTAAACTTGTACTTTAAGTATTCAGTCTTGGTCCTACTCAACCTAAATCCTTTAGACTCTAGGGTCTGTCTCCAAACCTTCAACTTAGCATTAACTTCTTCGCGAGTTTCGCCAATCAAAACTACGTTATCCGCAAATAACATAAATCATAACACCTCACCTTGCATTTGCCGCGTCAATACATTTATCACCAAGACAAATAAAAACAGGCTAACGTTTGATCCTTAGTGCAAGCCCATCAACACAGGAAAGTGCTCGGAGTCTCCTTCCACTCCAGTCTTGGCTCCATCGTACATGTACTTAATCGACCTAGTGTACGCCACATGTATGCCTCTAGCTTTCGAGCACCTCCATAGAACCTCCTAGGGACTTTATCGTAAGCCTTTTCTAGGTCGATGAACACCATGGGTAAGTTCATCTTCTTCTCCCTATACTGCTCCACCAGTTTCCTTACGAGATGAATGGCTTCTATAGTCAAGCATCCTGACATAAATTCGAACTGGTTCTTGAAAATAGTCACTATACTCCTCAACCTCAAATCCGCCATCCTCTCCTAGACCTTCAAAGTGTGGCTTATCAACTTGATACCCCTATAGTTGTTGTAATTTTGAATGTCACCCTTGATCTTGTACAATGGAATCATCGTACTCCATCTCCACGCTTCGGGCATCTTCGCCGTCTTGAAAATGACATTGAACAACTCAGTCCTTTTGGCAATTCTATTTCCCTTTTTTTTGAATTTACCCGAATTGAGCAGTGTTGCCAATGGAGTGTATAAGCCCGGAAGCGAGGCTCAAAGCATGTTGAGCAATTCGCCTTGCTTAATGTGTGCTTCAATGTTGTCATTAAGGCTTTGAGACAATTGTTTCCTTGCGAATGAGCGTTTCATGAAGAGGTGACACTAAACAATTGATATTTCAGTTTATCGTAAAAAAATTTCAATTTCTTTGTCCATATATTTGTTATTCATGCTTATATTTATTAATCTTAGACTATATATATATATATATATATACATATATATACATACTTTTTTTTCTAGATGCACCTTTTTTCATTAAAGCTCCTGCCTTATTTGCGCTTTGCTATTAAATCCCAACGGACCTTAGAGCTTTTTTGCGCTTTTTGCTTTTGATAATACTTCAAGTCTAATTTTTACAACAACAACATACCCAATATAGTCTCGCAAGTGGGGTCTGAGGAAGTTTTGGGTACGGGGACCTTACTCCTACCTTTTTTGGGGTAGAGAGGATGTTTCAGATAGAAATTAGTTAATCCCTTAGTTCACATCCTGTCGTAAGTCCGTTTCTTTCAAATCTATCAAAAGCATATAATCTGTCTGTCTGTGTTTAGCCAAACGTAGTACTGCACCCTTTGTTATTGATAATGGTGCACGTGGTAACAGGGCATAAATATATGACTCACATCGTATGAATGATTGACTGGATGTCCTTTATGTCGCATATCTAACTTTTAATCATTTTGTTTTGTCTTGAACTTTAAAATACTGAAGGGGAGCCTTGGAGTAACTGGTAAAGTTGTTGCCATGTGATCAGGAGGTCACGGGTTCAAGCCTTGGAAACAGCCTCTGGCAGAAATGCAAGGTAAGGCTGCGTACAATAGACTCTTGTGGTCGGGCCCTTCCCCTGACCCTGCGCATAGCGAGAGCTTAAGTGCACCGGACTGCCCTTTTTTTTTTTTGAACTTTAAAATACTATTTTCTACGTCCTAAGGCTTTGATATCATAAATATGGTAAATATTTTTGAGTGCTATTTTTGCAGCTATGATGTACTTGGGCAAAATGCGACATTTAAGCATTTAAGAGTTAAGACTGCCTTGAGTGTTGCGTTCCATAGAGTTATTTTTGTTCCATTTATCTGTCATTTAAAATTGGTGTATAGTGGTCTACAACCATCAGACTTATTGATGAATTGGAAATCTCTTTTATGTTTTGCTCCTATATGTTAGGGAAATGATAATATATTACTGCTTTCTTCAAGAATTGAATTCTTTCGGTGTCATATAGTGTCATGTGCTCATAGGTCACCTTTGGGTAGTGGGTACAACAACTATGCCTTGATCCCAAGCAAGTTGAGTATATGAATCCACTGTCCAAGATGCGGGAAAACCACACTTAGGATACGTAAATCTTGGATATGGTTATTAAAAGATTGTCCAACATAGGATTTTTCTGCTATCAATGATTTAAAGTGTACTGCAAAAGAACCATATCAATCCATATTATTTAGTATATGAACGGTCTACCTAAGTACACTAGCTCATTCTTCTTTCTTTATTGAGCTTCTGTGGACAAAATCCTCCTTAAAAATAATTGCATGGGACAACAAATATTTTATCTACAATAGTGCCTTTCAGTTTCAGATGCTACTGAGCCACTAATTATGTTGTATGAGTTTCTCTATCTACAACCAAGGAAATTTCAGTAATCTTGTTGTTTGACATCATTTTCTTCACATACATGTTTTCTTTAGCATAGTAACCAGTTAACAGGAGATTTGTGCAGGGAACTGGGACTTCATGTGTGAAGTTGACAGCCTCGGCATAATGCCAAATAGGGATCTATATACAGACATAAAATAACAGATATATGTTATGAAAATACAATGAGTATGATAAAGGTTGTCTTTCCTATTTGTGTATTATGAAGCTAATACAAACATTGAAAGTGTTATCCTATAAAAGCAGATTATGAAGCGCACGTAAATACCTTATTTCTCAAGAAGGTGCTTACTAAGCCTTCTATTTAGCTGAAGCGAAAAGGAAGAATGAAGCATCTTATGTAAATGTTGATCCAGCTACTTTCACTTTCAAACTTTTTTTATCATGGTGATTGATTAAGATTTTAATGATAAGTAGGTTATTGAATTGCCTCTGAGTGGAAAGGCTACTGAGAAATCTCATCTTTCGGCAGAAATCAGATACTTGGATTAACTTATCTGTTTGATTTTCCATGTTTATCTTGTAGTGAATTGTCTGAATTTCTGATACTTCTGCAGCAGTTTAATTTTACCATTTTACATGATGCTACAGCTTACATCGAGTGGATTCTGATATAGTGCTCTGCTCAGTCATTTTATAACTCTCTGGTCATTGCTTCAGGTTCATGAGAAGATTATGGAGCTACAGTCTCAAATGATATCAGAGGATGTCAAAAGTCACAAAGCAGAATTAACTGATATATCAAAGTATGTGGTGAATCCATAACAGTATGTGTTGTATCCTTGCAGCATTGTATGAATAACTTGACACAATTTGTTGAGTTGTAAGAATTTGTTTCCACTTTCCGGCATGTCAGTTGTCCTTGGGCTAGATTTAATATATAGGAGTGCCACTTATTACAAGATAATTGCATTAAGGTTGTTATATCCATTGGGTTAGCATCTCTAATTTTATGACTGGTTGTTGGAATGCCATTCTCCTGCCAGAAAATGTTTCGCACTGTGAAGTCCAGATGGACAATTTAAGTCCTTTTATCTGCTCTATAGATTTTGTAACCTTATGGTTGGTGACTTGGGGTGAAGGTTGCGAGGAAAGTTATGTGTATAAGCAAGCCAAAGAGGAGGAAAGAAAAAGTGGAGGGGTTAGTACCCTCCATGTCAGCTTTTCCATCCATTGGATCTATATGACTAATACTCCACCTAGGGAAGTAAATGCATTAAATTCCTCCTTTAGCCTTCCACATTATGGAACCAAACAAGTAGAGATACTTTGGTACAAGTAGTTGTGATTTTTCTGAATATGTCTTAATCTTATTCTTCAAGTTACGATGTTATGACTTGTGTAACAGGAGGCATATCAATCGACGCTGTTTAAATGTGGAGAAAGATGAATGCACATCAAATGAGAAAGCTGTGACTTTAGCAGGTCAAATGATAAGGTAGGGGCACATAACCTGTATCCTCTACCTCTCTCATTACTGTGCTTGATAATGGGAATAGTGAGGATGTATATCTGCTTATCTTGCTTTCCTTTCTGTCCTTTGGAGGAAAAAGTCCTTTGTCTAACTACATCATGGTCCCTTTCTGTGATGGCATGCCAGATAGGAAAATATTTTTCTTTACACTTTCTTTTTAAGCAGAATATGTTCTTTAGCCAGCAGAAGATCATGACACGTCTGCTTTTAGATGATGTGTCGGCTGCTATGCAGGTTTTTGAAAGAAGCATTAAGAATACGTTCTGATCATTTGACTAAAAGACATAGGTGCTAGAATCACGTCAGCCATGAACATAGACATAGTGATACTCTAAGATTGAACTTTTGTGGCATGATACAAAGGAAATTAAAAATTCTATTCTTATGTTTTGGCTGATTTATGAAAAAAGAAAAAAAACATTTGAACTATTTCACCCGCTTCAGGTACATACTCCGTCACTTCCATAGGTTATAAAATAGCTCAAAGTGTGATAAAGAACCTTGAATACATGTGCAATCTACATAGAGAATTATCCTCCTCTGCTCTCTTATTTAGGACTTGTGAGAATGGTAAATAAACGATAGGGAACTTGGTGTTTCATGAATGTTGTACTGTTAGAATATCATGAGAATTATTTGTAAATGTTGGCTGGAATTGTCAAGATTCATTGTTATCAGAATAGAAGAATATGTTGGGATAATTCATATGATATTCTAGAATACTCTTTGCGTGATTGTTCAGAAATAATTACTTTGTGGATTAAGAAACCTATATAAAGAGTGTTCTGTTTACAAAAAAACCCTCCTATACAGAGAATCCTTCTTGAAATAACTGAACCTACCTTTTACAATAAGAATATATAAAGTATCCTTCTTGTAGTGTCAACAACTAAGTCAATAAGGGTCCATCGAAAACATCTCTAGTTCTCTACCCTCACAAGGTAGGGGTAAGGCTACGTACACCAACCTCCCAGACCCCACTTGTTGGATTACGCCGGGCATGCTATTGTTGGAAGTTGAAGAAGGAACATGCAAGCTCCCTTTAGCTTCAAAAGCATGTGGCTAAAGGCGAAAGACTTTGGAGATAGAATAAATGCATGGTGGAACATCTATGAAGTTATATGTGATCTATTTTTCCTACTCGCAATGAAATTAAAGTTACTAAATGGGGACATAAAGGTGTGGAATAAGGTCTCTCGAAGGGTAGAGGTGTAGATGAGGGAGCTAATAGATGAGTTGGGGAAGGTGGAGAGGGTGAAAGAGGTGAAGGAACTGAGGAGAGAGAAAAAGGAGGAAAGAGGAATTGAGGAGTTAGCAACAGTGGTTATATCTCATAGACTAGCTTGGGGCAGGAATCGAGGACGTTGTGGTTAAAGAAGGGTGCTTGAGTAGTTTTTTATATGGTAGCAATAATAAAAGGAGAAACTTTATAGTCTATGGAAGTAAATGGGGTGGTCTACGAGGGGGAGGAGGTAAAGGAAGCAATAATGAGATTCTATGAACATCTATACAGGGAGGGTATGAGGTGGAGGTCCAAGTTTTACAAGAGGGGGATAGTGTTTAACCAAATATGGGAAGATATGCTGAATGTTGGACAAAGCTATTGGGGATGAGTAGGTGTAATGGTGAATTGTGTGGGTAATGAGTCACCATGGTCAGATGGTTTTACTTTGACTTTTTTCTACCTATTCTAGAGTATGGTAAAGGAAGATGTGAAACAATAGCTGCATTTCAATAGACCGGGGACCTCAACAAAAACTTAATAAATTCTTTATCACTATTGTGCCAAAAAGAGAAGGTGCAATGAGCATCATGGACTACAAAGTGTAGTGGAGAGCATCTATAAGATAATTTCTAAGGTACTCCCCAACAAACTATAGGAAGTGTTGGACGAGACAATATTTACTTTCTAGAATGCATTCATAGCAGGGAGAAATCCTAGATGTGATGCTGGTGGCAAGTGAAGTGGTATATTGAAGAAGAAAAAAGGAACTTCGTATTTTATTGCAAGCTGGATCTTGAAAACGCATATGATCCAGTGTTGTTAAAGGCTCACTTGAAATGCGCTTAAGCCTTAAAGCTCGGTGAAGCTTCTTGCTTAATTGGCGCTCGTGTAAGCGTCAAGGTATGAAGACATGTGCATCTTCATCGATGGGTTTCATCATTTAGGGAACACCATTACATATATGTATAACTTAATTATATTCTCTTCATTTTAATTTGTTTGGCTTACTTTTCTTTTTAGTCCGTTTAAAAAAGAATGCCTCTTTTCTTATTTGGCTACTCTTTAATTCTAACATTCCACATGACATGTTTAAGACCATTGGTACTTTCTACATATCTTTAGTTTAAAACCACAAGATTCAAAAGTCTTCTTTACTTTCTTAAACTCCGTTTCAAGTCAAAACCAGATAAACAAATTGAAACGGAGGGAGTATTTTTTTCATTCTTGTCTAAATAGTTATTTATTTGCGCTTAAAGCCCCAACAGACCTTAGAGCTTTTTTGTGCTTTCCACCTTTGATAACACTGTTTGCCACCAGTGATGCATCTAAAATTTTCCTAGTTTCCACAAAAGCATTCTATAAGGTAGTAACTTTCACATGTAAGACATTTTTTAGTCTATTGGAAAGCACCACCTTAGAAATAATCTTGTAGATGCTTCCCACTAGACTAATAAGCCTATAATCCTTAATATTCGTAGCACCTTCTCTTTTTGGGATAGTGGCAATGAAAGAAGCATTAAGGCTTTTTTCAAATTTACTGGAAACCTGGAAAGCTTCAATGATCTCCCATTACTTCAACTTTGACTACATTCCAACAATGCAGAAAAATGCCAGTAAAACCGTTGAGACCTGAAGCTTTATCCACACACAACACTCCACCACCTCCCATACCTCCTCTTCCCTAATACTTGTCTCCCAGCTCACATCTCCTATATGTTGATCATACTTTAGTGCTTTATGATGTCGATAGGTCTCAGTTGGAGTTCTTGAGGAAAGTGTTGGCATGGTTCCAGGTGGTGTCAGGTTTAAAAATCAACCTAAAAAAATGTGAGATCATCCCAGTTGGTGAGGTGGAAATATTGAGGTCTTAGCACAGGTTCTGAATTGCAAGATTGGGGTTATTCCTACTACTTATCTTGGTTTACCTCTAGGTGCCGCTAATAAGGACCTGACAGCTTGGAACCTGGTGGTAGAAAGGGTAGAAAAGAGACTTGCAGGTTGGCAAACAAGATTAATCTAAAGGGGGGAGGGAAGTGTTAATTAAGAGTACGCTGTTGAGCATTCCCACATGTTTCATGTCTTTGTTACATGCCCCATTAAGTGTTATAGGAAAGTTGGAACAACTTTAGAGAGATTTTTTGTGGGATAGCTCAAGCGGGGAAAGAAAGTTTCATTTGGTAAATTGGGCGATTGTCACTACACCAAAGTGTTGGGGTGGGCTTGGGGTTAAAGATCGTGTGGTCTTTAACAAGGAATAGCCTTCTTTTCCTTATTTCTTTTTGGTGCACCCATAGAATTCTTACATGCATAGATGAATGGTTGTTATTTGTAGAAAACCATATCTTGTTGTAAGGGTTTCTACTTTTGGTATACTTGTATATGGGCAAACTTTTGCCCCTTTTTAATGTAATTTATTGCTGTATCAAAAAAAAGGATGTACATAGCGATAATTAGGCAGCAGATTGCAGGAATCCTTCTTTATTTTCTTTCCTAAGTTAACACCTAATGTATTGTATTTATACCTTGCTTATCTGTTGGAATAAGATAACGTCTTCCATTCAATTACAGTTTTCAACAAGGCACTTCCTAAAAAGTTGCTATGGAGGTTTGGGATTGAGAATCATGCATTATTGAGGGAAAAGATAACCAGAAAATAAGTTGTGGATAGAGGATGGAGGTCTAAGAACATAATTTTACTTTATAAATGTTAGAATAGGAATAGGTATATACAATTCTACTTAGAGTAGGAATAGAAATAGTAAATAGTATCCTACTTGGTAAAGGATTGTATTGTAGTGTCTATAAATAGGGTCTCTGTGTAATAATGTATATACACAATTCAATAATCCAGTGCATGAGCATGTTTCGACCAGTTTTACGATTTACTTTTACCAAAAAAAAAAAGAAGAAGAAGGTATACTCAGATATTTGGGCTAAATTACAGTGATATTTTCTCTCCTGTGGCTAAAATAACATATGTCCGTCTTTTTCTATCTATAGTTGTCGTTCTCCATTGGCCTTTTAATCAGTTGGACATTAAGAATATTTTTCTCCACGATGATCTCTATGAAGAAGTCTATATGGCGTTAGAATAGGAATAGGTATATACAATTCTACTTAGAGTAGGAATATAAATAAGAATATTTATAGGAATAGAAATAGTAAGTAGTATCCTACTTGGTAAAAGATTGTATTGTAATGTCTATAAATAGGGTCTTTGTGTAATAATGTATATACACAATTCAATAATATTTTCCCTCTATATTTCTCACAATAAATATAGTTTGTGGAGAAATATTATGAAGGTATGAGAAGATTTTAGCCACTTAGTTACATGTAAGGTAGGGAACGGAAGTATAACAAGCTTTTGGGATCAACATGGTTGGGAAAGCACGTTGAGGACAATCTTCCCTGCTTATCTAGGGTATTGTGCAGAATAGAGGCGATGGTGTAACATATTTGGGTACAAGAGGGAGGGGTGAGATTCACGGGGACTTAAGAGTCATAGAAGGAATTTACCAGATTGAAAGGTGCCTGAGGTACAATGGTTGGTGGAAATGCTCTATGAATAGACTAACATACTCATTGGTGAGGGTGGAGGCGAGAGGCAAGAAGTGATGTTGCATTTTTCAGTACATCCATACTACCATAAGCTTTTGGTGAGAGAGGAGTGAAGTGTAACATATGTCTCTGTAGATTCTTAGAGCACTTGGGATGATGTTCTTCTTTACTTGGTTAGTTGGTTATCAGCAAAGGAGGCGATTTTGACGGCAGAGAACATGGAGTTAGAAGAATTACACAAAACCGATATTTGTGTAAATGCTTCGGAGAAGACGTGGATCACTTCTTGTTATATTGCCAGGCTGCTTCACATTTGTGGTGGTTTTATTCTAAGCTAGTTTGGGTGCATGAGATGATGTTGGTTTAAGTAAAGGATACACTACATAGCTGGACCTCTTGTAGGAAGAGAAGATGCAAGGCATGGGAGATTGCCCCTTAGCCATCACATGAGAAATAAGAGTGTTCTTTTTTTTTTCTTTTGACTAAAGAAAACACAGAGAATTTTGAGGAGTTAGAGAATGATTTTTTACATTTGAGAAATAACCTTTTCTTCGTAGTAAGTTTTTGGTGCATCGATGTTGTTCCTATCTGATAGAAGATTTGGTCATTTGTGTATTGTGTAGGTTCTTTACCTTTTGGTATACAACTTATATAAGAGAACATGCAAGGCATGGGAGATTACCCCTTACCCTTAGCCATCATGTGAGATAAGAGAGTTTCTGAGGGGTTAGAAAATGATTTTGTAGTTTGTAAATTTGAGGAATAACCTTTATTCGTGGTAAGGTTTTGGTGCATCATTGAAGTTCTTGTCTGTATAGAAGATTTGATACATCTGTAGAGAACCATATCATTGTATAGGTTCACTACTTCTTGTACAGTTTATACACAGGAGGTTTTCATTATAAATCTAATTATATTCCTTATCAAGGAAAAAACTGTTATCGACAGTAACTTATTCCCTGATGGCTTCTATGATGTCCCTCAACACTTTTAGTTCTGTTACAGCTGTTTAACTTCATTTGCAAAAAATGAGCAAGTTGCTTGCCACAGTAGTGCTTCTTAATCTAAGTCTCAAAGTTTTAAATTTTTTGAGTCTGAAAATTCCGCAAATTATCTTTTGAAGTCTTACTAAGATATTGTACTTAAGCATTAGAATCTGGAAAATGAAGAACCCAAGAAATTACGTTATCATGTGCCTTCATGTTCCAGACCATGCTTGATTGTCCTTTGTCTGTATCTGTGAAGGTTTATGGCTCAAGTTTGGGATGATGATTCCTTTTCAAGAGATAAATTTAAGAGTCTTCACCACTAATTACCTGTTGTTGAATTGCTTACAAAACAGGGACACCATGCAGCCCATTGAGTGTATACCATTTCATGAACTTATTTGCTTCAAGGATGTTGACAATCTCCAATCAGTTAAGTTTCCTGATTTGCACTCAAGATATGACCGATCACAGTAGGATGCTGCTATATTTATCATCTACACCAATCTAAAGACGTGTGCTTACTTAAGGGTTTCTGGTAATTCAAATTTCCTTGGTGCTTCATCCACCTCAATCTCTTTTTCCAGCAAGCACATGGTTACCTAGCAAGCATGATTACTATTACTATTTGAAGTGAGACAGTTCTTGTAACCTGGTAAAGTTTGATGCTAATTGCATTATACTATGTTTAATAGATATCTTAACTGTAGCTATCAACTTTGTCGTTGGTCAGACCAAGTTTCAGGAATGCCTTTGTATTTTGATTCTTATATGTGCAAGAATTTAGATAGTTCAATATATGGTACTATCAGTAATTCTAAACTCATGTGTTTAATACTTGCTTTTGTATTTTCTATAGTTTTCTTTTCTTTTTCTTATTTTACTTGTCGACGGTGAGTCAGAAATCAAGGTTAGTAAGATTGGGTAAGTACAATGTTTTTGTGAATTTACAAGTCATTGATAGCTGGCACCACTTTGGATTTCTAGAGCATGGATATATCTTGCTTGAGTTAGAGATCAAATTTTCTTGGCCGTAATTCTGTGATAACAAGGAATAGCCTAGTGGAAATGAACCTCTGCCTCCCATCATAATGTTGGGATTGAGTCACCAAGAGAGCAAAATGGGAAAGAACCAGCCACCCAGATGAGACTCCTGCTGAAAAAAACACTTTTTCCGGGGAAAGAACCTCTATTTGGCTCCTGCCTTGGGGGGTATGGCTTTGCCATGTCACCTATGTATGTGACTCTTTCAGTTGGTATTTAACATAAAAAGCACCATTGTGAAATTACAAGTTGATTCGTGGGCTTACAGTTGTTTTTATGCTTCTGCGTAGGCTTTGGCTGGTGATCCAAGAAGAAGAATACAAATTGATCTCTTGAATTTCTACAAAATTCTCAAGTGTGGATGTTGCAGCAATAGTGGTGGTACACTATCGCCATCTATGCATGATACCTCAATAATGTAAGACTTGTATGAGCACCTCTACTCATTGTTCACAATGATGCCCCATTAGAGCTTTTACATGCCAGGTGGCATGTTCCCCAAGTTTGGTCACTTGATCATGCACCAAATATGACCCAGACTAGTTTGTACCTTTTTCCCTTCATTGACGTGCTATCATTCTAATGGTATATTCATCCTGATTAACTAGGCTACTTAGATGGACATTTTGCGTCCCTTTTCCAATAATATTGTATGCTTTCCTGCCAATGAAAGAAGTGCTGTGAGTATTCTGGGTCTTTAGTCTCATGAAGTGGAAAACATTACCAGTTCTATTCTTTTCCTCTGCATGCATCAGATAGACTTTGTTTCTGAATAGGCATAAATGGCTTTAGTTAGGAAAGTTTCTCACTCATGTGAGGTTTACATGACTTCTTTTTTGGTGTGTGTTGTTTGGGGTTCAAGTCATACCCAGCGCACTACTCCTGTCATGCCATCACAGCAGGTGAGCTTTTTTACATAAAAAGGTTCGTATAAGTAAATTGGAGCTTAAATCATCTTTCATAATTTTCCACAGATAAATATTGCTTTTTGGTAGATAGATGATGCTTTTGGACTTTGTGCTTCTTATCAAGTATTTCATCCATTTCATTTCGCGTCTTAGTTTGGTGTGCATGAAGTTTATGAATGTAAAGAACACTTTTGAATCGTGTGGTCTTAAAATAAAGGTGTCTATAACATAGCAAAAATGCGCCTTGAATCTGTGGTTTTAACATGCCATGTCATTTGGTAATTATTAGAATGAAATTAAAAACTTACTAAATATATAAGGCGGCATTTTTTTATGGACAAACTAAAAAGAAAGCAAGACAAATTGAAGAGGAGGGAGTAGTATTTTTCTTGGGGAGAGTCAGTTTCATATAAGGTTACGTACTCTGAAAGCTGAAGTCTAACTCGATATTATATATTGGCAACTATTTGTAACTTTAGATTGCATATTTTTTCAAGTGATGAAGCTGCTATGCTATAGTTTTCTCATTAGAACCAATTTTATATTCAACATGATTTTTTTGTATTCACGTGGATTAATAGGAGAGCTGAAGTTGTTTTGAATCCTCTCACACAGGTATACACTGGCTCAGGAGCATGGTGATCTCATTAATCTTCATGACTGGTTTCAATCTTTTAAAGCATCTATTTCAAGCTCAGGAAAGAAAGGGTTGAAGAAGTTGGCTTCACCGAAGAAAAGAAAAGAAAACACCTATTCTCAAAACAATTCTGATGCATTGTTTCAGTATCCTTTTATCTCTTCAGCATTTTCTTGGCTGTTAAAACAGGTGCAATAGATGTTAATATTAAAAATCACTTGATTAAAATTTCTCAAAAGAGAAAAAAAATCACGTATTAGGCACTGCCTCACACCATTTAGGTTCATTCAGGAATTGTAATTGCTGTTGACTGCTGGAAAATTTCTTATTATCTCACATTTTCTCTCTTTTTTCGTCTTACTGGTTTGACTTGTTTTACCAATGAAAAAGGTAAATGTTTAATGTTACAGTTTTCTGTGTATAGTCTGTTTGATATGTAATACATCAGTTGGTTGATCAAATTTGTTTTCTTGATGAAAGACTTGATCAAAATAAAGAGTTGTTTTCAATTAGATCTGTCCAAAGCTCGATCACATTAGAAAATAGAAAGTAATAGAGTAGAAGGAAATTCAAGTGGTGAAGTTGTGTCTTGCCAATTGTTTGTTTCAGTATCGTTTTCCCTTTGAGTACTCGTTACAGATTTTCTTTCATAATTGTATGTTATTATGGTCTTATGTGAGGCTTGAGCATGGAAAACCCAATGGAACCATTCTGGATCCTTGACTTAATGTTGCATAGAGCAAGGTTTTGCAGAGCTGTGATGGAGCTGCAGATTACAGGGTTGCTTCGTATGCCAAGCAAACGGTGCCCTGATTATGTGCAGAGAGTGGCTTTTGGAGTGTAATATGCATAATGGCATGTTGTGGAAGAGGTTCTTACTCTTCACTTAGATATCCTGTCTCCTATTCATACGACAGCCAGAAATTTTATTCCATGCTAATTTGTGTAGTGACTGATGATCAACTGCTAAATCAAAATTATGTGAAAGCAGCTACAAGATATCATCACAGGTCCTGGTATGGTAAACATAATTTGAGCGTTTAGCAAATCAATGGAAGGCATCACTAGCCTCAACTTCGCGCAGGATCCTCATTGGCTGAAATGTCATCTTGGACCATAGGTAAAAGGTTTGCACGTACACTTAACTAAGTATATTAAATGTTACAAAACCACCTTGGATGGAGGCTGTTCTGACAAATTTGATTTTCAGCTATCATTTATCTTGAATCATGTCACTGTGACTTGGATTTTCACCTAGTCATTTACCCTTCTTTGGTGATTTTCTTGAATAAGTATCACTAGCATTTCTTATCATAAATTGCCTTATTTCTTTGCCTCGATTATCCTCTCTAATTTAGATGAACCAACTGATATGTGTTCTCTTTACTAATAAATGCGCTGAAAAAACTGATGGAGTAGAAACCATTTGCAAGTTGCAACTAATAACTACATCCAAGTCATTTGCTGTTATAGTATACATAGGAACGGTCCTCGTTCATGTTTTATTTTGACTTATGGGTTGATGATGGTGAAAAATAATTTACGGTTGAAAAAAAAAGGTAAAGTAAAAGTAAATTTTCTAGGCGCGGATATCTTGTTTTCTCTAAGGAGGTATGGCAATCTTGTTTTGTCTGCTCCAAGATTAATAGTCCGACAATTTTATGACTCAAATAAAGTCTAGACTGGTTGAGCCAAAGCTCCACTCCGAACCCCTTTAAACAAAATAATATATATTTTTTGAAGTGTAAGGGTTACTTGCACCTTTTTTCCCTCGCAACTCATTTTTTTTTCTCACATTCATAATAACAATATTTTTCTTGCACCACATACAGAAGGAAGACTCCTATTTATAGACGTAATTTTTTCATGAAATGAATAAGATGGTAACGGGATAATAAATGCGTAATATTATGTGATAATGGGTTATTGAACCATTTAGTAGATAAGTAGTGGGATAGGTCATGTCTGAGTGGATAAAAAATATGACTGGTTTTTAGATCATGGATAATTATTTGGAAGATATTATGATCATCTCAAATTTATACTCACTAAAATATATAATAATGTACACTTTAATATTAATATTTTTAATATTAAAATGCATCTAGCACTTTTCCCACTCATTTAAATATTAAAAATAAGAAAATTTATCAATTGAATGGAGACTACTATACACAAGAAAAGTGTATTCTAAGATAAATCTCCACTTAGTAAAACATCAATCCTTATTTTAAAGTTGTAGTGGTTTCACACTTGTGATTGCTTAATGGATTTTTTTTTTAATTCTTTCACACAGGGGCGGAGCCACCTCGTGGTTAGAGCTTCATTCGAATTTCTTCGACGAAAAATTATATTATAATGGTTTAAATAAATTTTTATGTATATATAGTAGATGTTGAATATCTTCGACTAGTTCGTATGTCTTAGCTCTTCAAATTTTAAATTCCTTAGTCAAAAATGGAATCCACCACCACTTCTATAATAATTAAAATGTTGACATGAACTTTATTAGAAAACACATTACAGCTTTGTGTTGTCCCATTTTTCATGAGTGCTTCTACGAACAATCCCAATTTCCAATGGATATGACATATACTTCCGCACTAACATAAGTGAAGTTTACAAGGGTGTGCTTGTAACTCTAATACCTTATACATACGAGTTACAAGTTTTCATTAAGGGACCATTTGGTTATGGGATAAATACAAAGTTAATACATGAATAATTTTGGTTATTCATGTATTAATCTTATACCACCATGTTTGATTTGCAAATAGGATAAAAGTTATTCACGTATTACTTTTATACAATGTTTGGTTGCATTTTTTGCAATCCTACATAATACTTACATAATTTATGAGAGAATCTGTGTATAAGTTATGCGGGATAGAAGGTGGAATAAGTTAGGTGAGTATTAGTTATACATGTATTAAAATAATAAATTACACATTTACTCCTTTTTTGTTTTGATTGCTTAATCCTATTTAACACAAATTACTTAATCACTTTTCGTTATTTGTTATTTACTTTATTGTTTTAGGTATTGATATTTATTTAAATTTTAATGTGTTATTTATTTTAATGAGTATAATAAATAGTAGCTCACTAAACATTTTGAAATTAAAAAAATAAGAATTAGCTCAATAATTTTTTTTAAACCCTACATAACTAAACCCTGCATAACTAAATCTTACATAACTAATATCTACATAACTCTAACCAGTAACCAAACGGTCCCTAAGTGTTTATAAACTCAACTTCCACAAATTACAAACGATTACATGATAGATGCCCTCACATCACAAAGAGGAAATATAGTTAAATATGTTAATGCATTTCAAAACAAGTTATCATATAATTTAGCTAAACTTCATGAAATTTCCCATGATGTTTTACTACCCAATTACAAAGACTAAGTTTATGACTTTTTGATCAAGGGTGTAGTTATGCAGACTTCTTTCTTTACACAATTTTTACACGTACCTCATGTTCCTTCGATAAATGTAGTAAGTTTCCATGCACTAAAAATACTAGGATTAATGTATAATTTTCAATATGCAGTATAACTATGATTCTCTAAGAAGAAATTTGACGGCTTTAGCTCTTCAGATAAAATTAACAAATAAGGATATAGGTTGTAATATATTTTATTCTTTAATCTTCAACATTTAAAACAATAATAATGATACACATTCACATTTAAAAGATTTCTTCCTAAAAAATAGCTATCTCAGAGATTTTTCTAAAAAAATAAAATTTAGTGCCAGCTCACAATCTGGCGCGCTTAGGGCTCAGTTGAGTTAGTATTTTGGAGGCCCTTTCAAATGAAAGGTTGGGTTGAGCTAGGACGTTGAAATCTGCAGCCCGCTCAATCTGGGCCAACCCGTTTTAATAGCTCTACTCCTTACACTCACATTTGTTTCAAAGATCAGATGTCTAGGCTTGAGTTGTGTGCACCTAAAGGTCACAAATGACCAACAAGAGTTGTGGTGGAGTAGTAAATACTCCTTCATTCTCAACCAAAGGTCTCGGGTTCAAGTGCCCCTGCTACGAAGTTGCCTTTAGTTAGGGAGTGCAGAGACATGGCAAATGAGGGCTTGATAAGTATCTACAGCAGCCTTTAAGTAGTTGGAATCAATATCGCCAAATAACTTCATGTTTTACAAATACCGGATGAGCTCAACAGCAAACTTTCCCTTCCTTGTTGAGCTTATTTCTCCAATCTGTCATTAAGAGATCCATTAGTCGCAGAAACAGCAATCTCATTTCATATTAACAATTCTCTATAGCCCCAAAATGAGCTAGCGATGGTTGACTGCATATGCTAGTTTTCGCGACAAGTAACTCTCACAACATAAACCCCCCCCACCTCCAAAATCACTGAACATACCATCCCCAGTAGTGAATTTTCATTAAATCTCTTATTCATACTTAACAATACCAAAACACCAAACTTAGCAGGAAAAGGGAGTCATGTCATCGAACAAGCTAAGCATTTATCTGAATGAAGTCTTGATAGAGATTCAATAAAAATGAGAACTCTTCAACCAAACCTAAATATTGCCCCAAGTAAAATTTTTAACAACAAGAAGTTCAATCCCAAACTAGTTGGGGTCCGCTGTATGATACCTCACCAACCATGTGGCTTCATTTTTATTTTTATTTTGTTCTGAATCAATCAAATAATTGAGGATTTAGGTTCTCGGGCACTAAAAGTTCTCTATATTTTCTGTTGGCATACAAATTTCTAACAAGACAAAGGCTCCTTGCAAACTAATCATGACTAATTAGATCACCTGTATATATCTTTTTCTTCTATATTTTGCGCCAAGTCTACATGGACTCCAAGAAGATGTAGGTCTTTTAGGATAATTCACCATCTGATTTTATGTCTATCTCGTCCCTTTTAGCACCTTAAATCACCATGGTTTCACACTTACAAATTGATGTGTTAGAGCATAACTAATCTCGTGCGACTTTTTTTCATTTTATCCCTCCATCTGTGCTACTGCACCTTCAGCCAAATGTGATAATTCCTAATCTTGTACCGCCGCACATCCATCTTAACTGACGCATTTCTGCAACACTCATCCTATGAATATCCTGCAGAAATTCTCTAAATTACAATCACCTAATTAATCTAAAAACTATTATCACAAAATTTGCATTATAGCAAGGCATCCAAACATTATACCAATATTTGACTTTTTTCTCTAGTCACTTTTTATTTGCTAATTTGCTAGCTTTGTTTGAAGGTTAAAGAGAACTTTAAAATTTGAAACAACGTTTTTGGTAGAACTTAGTTGAGTGATAATATTGGCAAAGGATACTTCCAGTAGTTAAGGATTTCAATGTCAGAACTTATAGGAAGAGATAAGTATGCCCTTTGGTCGGCCAACCAGAGTCGGATCTAGCCCTGTACCTATGGGTTCACGGGAATCCAATAGCTTTCACCCAAATCTTGTATATGTATGAGGAAATATTCTAAAAATCTATATATATTTGATTGTAGGAACCCATAAGCTTCAAATCCGCCTCTGCAACCAACCAGCCAATGAGAAGAGCATATTTAAATCAATATTGGGAAAGCTTATAAAATTTAAAGCAAAAACTACTTCTTATCCATAGGTTATTTGTTGTGTGTGTGTGCACGCGCTATGGGAGGGGGGTTCATTCTGATTCATTCACTTTACCAGCTATGGAAGAATTTTATGAGAAGTAACTTACTTTAAGTCTTCCTTCTCCGCTAACTGATATCATGTCTCCAGTCTTAATGGTAGTATTGCTTTTTGTCACAGTGCTCCAATTGACACGAACATCTCCATTACTAAAAGGCCAGCAATATAGAGCGAGACAATATCAACTTAGGTAACAATGTATTTGGCCAAATACATCTGTATTATCAAAGCAGAAACATATGGAAATAGTAACAAAATCAACACTTCTTTTTATGATGGTAATATGTGTTCCAGGTTGCGCGCAACTCGACTATTCTACCGAGTACTTACAACCTCGCATCGCACAGGTACTAATAAAGACTTAGGCAGATGGAAAAAAACCACCTAGTATTTTTTGCTTCCACTAAGATTTAAACCATAAACCTCACGGTTCTCCTCCCACTTCATTGACCACTAGGCCACACTCTTGGTTACAAATCAACATATCCACATTGTTAGTGATTCATTCAATTTTTGAGACTATAACAACAAACGACCTCCAAATATCATCCTCTCCCTTGCTCTCCTCCTTAATCCATACAAAAATGAATCAACTGGTCAAGTTAGTTATCTTTGCCATATCAGGAGTTAGTTACGAGCTGTTGAATTAGTTCGAAGCAATTAGCAAATTAGATTCTTTATCATTTCTATAAGAGGCATTGTATCATTACAGATTGAATATACAGGTACACTTTCCTATTGAATTCTATTCTTCATCTTCTATCTTTTCATCCTCCATAGCTGTCAATTCGAGTACTCCTGTCCAGCTACTAATGTTGGGAAACGCAGAATAAACACAAAAATATACACGGTAAAAATAATGACAAATAATTTTACGCAGAAACCCTTTTAAATAAGGGAAAAACCACGGGCCAAGAGGAGCAACTGATATCACTATAGCAAAGAATTTTACACAGTGTAGTCACAAGTATAATACAAAGTGACTACTACAAACTCAAAAGAAATAGCTCTTTTTTGATTTCCACCTTACTAAAATATCGCTCACACTCTATTTTTCTTTCACAGTCTATGAAATACCTCACTGCTCTCTATATTTTTTTCTTCTCTGTGTGTGTATCAACAAATGAGCAGAAGTGCTCTATTTATAAGAGAAATTTGTTCCTATTGACATCAATGAAAAACATTATTTCAAATTTTGCACATTTCTTCTTTGAAAAATGATGAGATTTGATTTGAAAAAAATGGTGATATTTGGTTATATTCAGGGAGAGCTATATCATGACAGTCGAAGTTGCAGAAGTGTAACAGATTATCTACAACTGAAGCAGAATACATTGCGGCTACTGAAGCTGGCAAAGAGATATATGGCTCAAGCGATTCCTTCAAGAACTTGGATTGCAGTAGATGGAGTATGTTGTGACAGTCAGAGCGCAATAGACTTGAGCAAGAACTCCATGTACCATGCAAGGACAAAATATATAGATGTGACATATCATTAGATTCGTGAGCAAGTGGAGAGTGAATCATTTCATGTCAAAAAGATTCACACAAGTGAAAATCCTGCAATATGCTGACCAAGGTGATACAAAAGACAAGTTTGACTTGTGTAGAGAACTTGTCGGCATGAACTCTCTCTAAGAAGACAGAGATACCTCTTTCAAGTGCATGAGACTGGAGCGGGAGATTTGTGGGGTCCAGCCCCATATCCCATTACACTTCTTCAACGGTCCCCGTATGCTTGGCATGCCGGCCCGCTCTGAAGAATTCATGACTTATATATTGAAGTCCACATTTGTTGCAAACAACCAAATATCACCATTTTTTTTCAAACCAGATCTCACCATTTTCAAAGAAGAAATGTGCAAAGTTCAAAATAATGTTTTTCATTGATGTCACTGATGACATCAACAAGAATGAAATTGTCTTATAAATAGAGCACTTCTGCTCATTTGTTGATACGCACAGAGAAGAAAAAAAATAGAGAGCGCAATGAGGTATTCATAGATCGTGTAAGAAAATAATCTGTGAAAGAAAAAGAGTGTGAACGATATTTTAGTGAGGTGAAAAATCAAAATAGGATTATTTTTTGAGTTTGTAGTAATCACTTTGAGTATTGTACTTGTGACTACATAGTAAAATTTCTTACTGTAATGATATCAGTTGCTCCTCTTGGCCCGTGTTTTTTCCCTTATTTAAAAGAATTTCAACGAAAAATTCTTGGTGTCATTATTTTCCCATTTTATCCCCATTATTTTGACCGTGTAGATTTTTGTGTTTATTCAACGTTTTCCCAACTGCTAAAACCTCGAATTCCTCTAAGAATCCCTGCATTTTGGCTACCATACGGCACATAAACTGCAATTGTGTAAAATCCTGGACCACTTCATAGATTTGTGTGAGAAAATCAAAACCTACAATAACAATCTTCTCCCAACAAGTGACAAGCCCTCACAAAACAAAAACCCTCTTGCTTGTGTCGGTTCAGTGCTAGTGTTTTCCCTCATTTTTGTTTTTTGATAAATTACTGGATCTTCTTTTCTTTTCGATTTCTTTTTTAGGAAGTGATTAACAAATAACAACTTCCTTCAATTTGTTAATTATTCACCTGATCTTCTATCAGTATAATACAACAACCCAGTGAAATCCCACAACGTGGGGTCTGGGGAGGGTAAAGTGTACGCAGACCTTACTCCTACCAACATAGGACAGCTGTTTCCGAAAGACCCTCGACTCAATAAAAGCATAAAAAGAGGTCAGATAAGGCTAAGAAGTTCAAAGCGATATGGGAAAGCAAATAACGAAAGCGACACAGATAAAATAGGGTAATCAAAGTACAAAAAGTAATAGATAATAACAGAAATCAGAGCACAAGAAATTATAGTGCGCTAATGCACCTATTAATAAGGAAGAATAACGAGGCTATGTACTAGCCTTCTACCCTAATATGGTCCTCCACACCCTCCTATCTAAGGTCATGTCCTCAGTAAGTTGTAACTGCGCCATGTCCTGTCTAATCACCTCTCCCCAATAATGCATGAACTAATTTATTTCTCTGCTTGTGCATCCTTTCCTCACACAAAAAGCTACTTCTAGAGGCATCGTCCATTTATATCGCCGTGGAGCAAGGAGAAATAAATCATTTTTAACAGCCAACTCAAGCAGGGCACCATAAAAAGAGACTCTTCAGTTCCTTGCTTATTAATGGAAATATGCATTGTTACTAGCCCTTCAAGAAATTAGTTTTGCTGTAATGAAATAAAGGAGAATGCAGCAGCAATGCAGTGAGATTCCCTTCATGTCAATTGTCATAGATGTTGAACCTAGTAAAGATTATGGGTTGTGGATCTTTTCAATTACCTTGCTCTTTTGCAGGTGAAAATCAAAATGATACCCTACTTTAAAGCCTATAGACTATAGAAAAGACCTAAACAATGTGGGAATCAACGAGAAGTTGAAGAAATTTCATAGAAGGGACCCGTTTGAATACAATATATATAATTTCAAGGTCATACTGTACTGGAAGGACAGCTTATCCACAAATCCATTGTTTTTGGCATCAGGATAGCTTATCCGCAAATCCTTTGTTTTGGGGATAAGGATAGCTTATCCGCAAATCTATGACAATGATTACAGATAGCACGTTGTTCACAAATTGAGGCAAGGACCATTTTTAATTATCCATATACGAAAAACTAATGTAAGGATCATTATGTAGTCATTCACCACGCCAAGCTCACAAGCAGCAAAATATGTTTGGACAGCCTAAACATATACAAAGGGGGATTACCTAATCAAACTGGCCATTTTAGTTCGTGAAACTTTGAATCCTGCACTAGCTACGGCATCAAGTCTCAATGATGCCTCTATGGATTTTAAGGACTTCGTCCTGGAAAGAGAAGCAAAAATGGAAATTTCCTGAATCAAAATGTGACGCGTATGAAGGGAAGAGACCAAAGGAACTATAACTGTAACATTTTTAACCTTGGTGGTTCATATTCAAGGGCAAGCAATGGAATCTTCTTGCAAGAGACAGAAACATTTCCAACCTACAAAGAAAATATTAAGGAAGTGGAAAGCCTTAACACAGTCCAGATTTTTAAAAATTACAATTGTTCTCTTCTTTGGGATTTCTGTAAACTACTCTTTCTGCCCATTTAATGTGGCACCGTTTGACTTGGCATGGTGTTTAAGAAAAAAAGAAGACTTTTGAAACTTGTGGTCTAAAACAATCCCTATATATTTGTGTGGTTGAAAATCATTTTATTGAGGGTAAAAGGGGAATTTTAAATTTTTAAAGTTAAATTGTTTCTAATTATAGTAAGGTGACATTCTTTTTGGGACGGACTAAGATGTAAATGGTGCCACATAAAATGGGACGGAAGGAGTATTTTTTACGAAGAAAATTCACGCCCAATCATTCTCCTATTCAATGTAATTACATGTGATAATAGTGGTCGGTGGCAGTGTGTACACTATATGTTGATTTTCACAAATAACAGAGAAAAAATTTCACTCTTAATTGGCTAGTAGAAGCAAGTGCAGAAGAGTAGGGACAGAGAGTTATAATGGAAAAATTACAGACACATAAAGGAGGCAAGTTATTTTCTTTCATTTGGTCTGGAACATTTTGGAAATTCGAATAAAGGTCCTGAAAAGACTTGTGGAAAATTTTGTACATACTACCAAATGTCAATCATGTGTGTGTGTAAAATACCAAAGAAATCAATCATCTCGCAGCATAACTTTTCCACCCTATCCACACCCATGAAAAAGAGTATCCAAGAGAAAGTATTTTCCATTGTCCAACCAATTTCAGCTAAGGGAACCTCACAGGTTTAGAGATCCCACAACCATAGAAATGCAAATGACAAGACAGGCGTGCTTCAGAATGCGTAGACTAAAGTACTATTATGAAGAATAGGGAAGAGACTGTATGTGGAAGCAATATGCAAAGTACCGTTACCTTGTCCAATGCTGATACAAGGAAGTCAGAAAGTTCTGGAACAACAAGAACATGAGCTCCCTTTTCACCCTAAACATCAGAAAGAGATGTTCAGGACAACCAAACACTTCGAAGAAATGGGAAGAGGAATATGTCTCAACGGTCACACAAATAGAGACACAAGACCAACATCATGAAATATCTAGAGGGTTAATTAGTCAGAACGTGTGAAAGAAAGTAGGAATAAAATATAATTTCAAAAGAAAAAAAATCAAAAACTTTAAATAATCTGAAGTGAAACTTTGATATTAGTTTAAAACAGTCAATCAGCAATCTCTAAAGAAGCTCAACCACTATTCTATTTTAGGAGTTAGTTTGCTTTTAGAGAGTAGCTAAGCAAGGTTTCTTTGTCATACTCTGGTTCTTTCTTCTTCTTTCTTTCTTTTTTTTTTCTTTTTTACGATTGTGGCATTCAGGACAACTTGCACGCATCTCGACTATTCCATCATATACCTGCTACCTCCCACCAACACAGGTATCGACTCTGTCCCCTAAGGTTTAGGTAGATGGAAAGAGATCACCAAGTGTTTTTCACTTCCGCTACAATTTGAACCTTAGACCTCATGGTTCTCCTCCCACTTCATTGTACACTAGGCTGCACAATTACATGCATTGTCATACTCTTATTTTCTATGTGCCTAAGATAACTTTGCAGTATGTTCTCGCTGCTAAAGGAACATTTCAATAATCTATCTTGAATGTTGCTTCATTCATCAAGCTTGCTACTTCTACATTTCATTGTAGATGTTTGAATCACCACTTCCACACCAAAACAAAGGGCTCATTAGGAGATCAAAGTCTTGAGCAGCAACTTAACTTTGTACTATATACTACCTCCACGTATAAGTTCTAAATCATCATTTATGTTCTATTTTACTCGGCCCTTGGTGATTTGAAAATTCTCTTAAGAAACTATTTATTAGGGGTTTATTTTACTAAATTATCCTCATTAATTATACTTTGAAAATCTAAGTTTCACTACTATTACTTCATATAGTTATTTAATGATAAGGTTATTACAACAACAACAACAACCCAGTGAAATCCCACAGCGTGGGGTCTGGGAAGGGTAAAGTGTACGCAGACCTTACTCCTACCAAGGTAGGGCGGCTGTTTCCGAGAGACCCTCAGCTCAAAAGAAGCATAAAAAGAGGTCAGATAAGGCTAAGAAGTTCAAAGCGATATGGGAAAGCAAATAACGAATAACGCAAATAACGAAAGCAACTCAGATAAAATAGAGTAATCAAAGTACAGAAAGTAATAGAAAGATTATAATAAAAGTCAGAGCACAAGAAATTATAGTGCGCTAATGCACCTACTAATACGGGAGAATAACGGGACTATGTACTAGCCTTCTACCCTAATATGTGTCCTCCACACCCTCCTATCTAAGGTCATGTCCTCGGTAAGCTGTAACTGTGCCATGTCCTGTCTAATCACCTCTCCCCAATATTTCTTCGGCCTACCCCTACCTCTTCTAAAACCATCCATGGCCAACCTCTCACACCTCCGCACTGGGGCATCTGTGTCTCTCCTCTTCACATGCCCAAACCATAACCTTAATGATAAGGTTATTATAAGAAGAAAATAATAAGTCTCTCTTGATTTACTGAAATTGAAAAATAAAAATAAAAATCTATTTTTTAGTACAAGGGCCAAGTAAAATGGAACGGAGGGAGTACATAATAACTCAGCTACATAAGAGGTGGATCCTCTCTTAGGTGTGATGCCCACAACTCTCTGCCCAAGAGCCCTCTATTTGATCAACTTGGTGTTGCCAGAACTTGCAAGAAAGAGATAAAACCTCCCAAAAAATAAAGAAAGAAAATACCTGCAAGAGTATATCTCCCAGCTTATTCCTTGCAATCCCTGTACCAAGGATTGCACCAAGGAAATCACTGTGAGAACAAGGTTGAAATGAAAAGTTCCCTGAAATACTGGAAAAAGGATCCCTTTTCAAATAATAAAGAGGAATTTTTGATTGGTTGTTTTAAACAGCAGATATAACTGAACAATGACAGGACGACCTACCTCAAGGCTGCAACATTATCTGGATCACTTGTTAATGCCTCCGGGTGTCCAACTGAGAGTCGGCATCGTTCGGCCTATTTAAGGAGACAGTAAATATAAATTCAAGCAGCTTTATTGCTCAAACAAGTTTTGTAAACCAAACTGTGTCCAACCTCTGGGTATCCTCCTTGTGCAACTATTTTGAGGTCAGCTAACCTTTCTAAGACTAGCATTGACTCTTTTAAGACAGGCGGAGTCAGAAAATCAGTATGTAAAACTTCTCGTCTTAATGATGCCCGTTTCGCCTGAGAAGTACACAAGTGATAATTAGTTTAGAGTAAGACTTAGGACAATGTTTCGGCTCTTTTCCTACAACAGGGAACAAAGAGGTGAAAACCAGACGACTTTTCAAATGTTAATTGAGAGGAGAGTGATCGGTCTGGTAGATGTATATGTACCAGTTCAACAATACGTTTCACATCTTCAATGGTGTTCTTGTCTCCCACTCCTTTCAGTAAAACATCAGCATCACCCTTAATAGCCTGTGGTAGGCTGCATATTCCGAAAGCTGTTTTGAAGGAGGTCCAATAACATGTTGGTCATCAGCTATTAAAGTTTATAACTAAAAGTAGAATGGTTAGGTCGATAGATATTCCCAAGGAATCTTCCAATCCTAAACAACTTACTCTGATGTAAGAAACAGCAAATTTATCCAAATAGCCCTTAAACTATTACACATTGTTTCATGCGATCTTTATGAGGAAGTTGAGACATACAAATATATGCTAAAAGAAAAGGTGGCCAAACTAGTACTTAGAAGTTTCCACCTTGGTATTATTTGGTCACTATAATTTCAAAATGACTCATATTTTCCATATACTAGTCTGCAAGTGACTGAATTGGCCCAGCCGGTAATACACCCAAAACACTTGCAGCCTCTTGATCTTCTGAAATACACATGAACGGCCAAAAAGCATGTAGTCCTTCGTAAAATGCAACTGACTCATTCTAACCTTTATTATACCTCAGGCACCTGTCATCTTGTGGAACTACAAGTTAGAGACTAGGTGCAATTCAGAACAAATCAGCACCATGGACTGCACAGTTCAATTCTCAGAAGTCAATCGAGCATTCACCTTTGCACTGGTAGCTTTCAGTGAAATTTCAGCTTTTCAACAGAAGGTATGATTGATGATGACAACTAATTGAAAGATTGAATCTGATGATCTGCATTGACACTTCACTAGTTGATATGTTCTATTAATGGGTCATTTGGTGGGAAGTGCAAGGCAATTGTTGATAAAATGCCTCAGCATGATGTTGCAGCTTTGAATATAGATATTTTGGACTTCTTGAAATGAAAAACCAAGTCAAGGATATTATTTTTTCAACCATATGCAATTTCAATTCCATGCTATTTGCAAACAATAGTTTGCAATTGTGTTATCAATGAGTTAACCAGAACTTCCTTTGTTTCGTTTAATACGATAGTATTAATTGGAGATGAAGTTTAAGATGTCAATTTGACTTATCTAATATATTAATGATGAGATAAGAGGATATCAGAGTAGTGGTTGACAAGCGAGCAAACGTCACATCAAAGCTAAAGTTTGAATAGTTTATAATGAATTTAAATTCTTGAAAGTTGTACCAAAATAGAATTGTGTCAACCATTTTGGTACATCCCAAAATGGAAACAAATCACACATATTGGATCCAAGGGAGTACCAAACAAGGGGAGGTCAATTGCTGTATGTTATTTGATATAGTGGATTTCCTTAATAATTATTATTTGTTGTTGTGTTAATTGATGAAACAAGTGATAGAGTCAACAAAAGCTTAATATGGAGAAATACTCCTAAAGAGTAAAGGCTACGTAATAACTAAAAGCAAGATAGAATATATTCACAGAAAGTTGATATGAGATAGATGGGATATAGTGGAATCTATGGTAGATAATTCAAATATATAAGCTCTCAATCTTTCAAGAGAATGGCATGCTATATGAAAATGTAACTCAAAAAATCAAAACAGGACTGTTGAAATGGTAGAGTGCTATGGGAGTGCTACGCGACATGAAGATACTTGCCAAAGTGAAGGAAAATTTCTATAGTTGTAAGACTAACAATGTTGTACATGAGTGAATGTTGGCAAGTACGGCCAAGCATATCTACAAGATGTGTCATAGGAATCTGAATGTCAAGATAAATGTACAATAATACTAGATTAGAAAAAATTAGAAATGATCAAATTTGATAGAAAATGCAAGTAGAACAGAAGGAAAAAGATGAAAGAAGGTCGCATGGATTGTTGGTTATATCTTATGTTGACCTTTAAATGCACTGGTCCTTAGGTATGATACCATAATACTTGAAGGTGTTACGAAGAAGAAGGTAAACCTAAAATCACAGGAAGGAAAATTGTTTCATACGGACCTAGTGAAGACCAAAGAAAAACGGAAGCAAAATGTCCATATAGGTGATACCAACAAATTGAGATTACAGTACAATAGTTGTTGGAACCGTTTTTTAGATGAAGTACAATAGTTGTTGGAACTATCAAACAGGTACATTAGTTGTTGACATACTTACTTTAGGTCCAGTGTTTGACTGTAATACGTATTTTAATTTGCTTAAAGATTAGATGTGACTCCCTCCGTCCCAATCTATGTGAAAGTGTTTTATAGAGCACAAAGTTCAAAAAAAAGGAAGACTTTTGAAACTTGTGGTCTAAAATAAGTTATAGACATTTTTGTGGCTATAAATCATTTCATTTAAGATAAAATAGGAAGATTATAGTAAAATTGTTATTAAATATGGAAATATGTCATTCTTTCCGGGACAAACTAAAAAGAAAATAGTGTCACATAAATTGAGACAGAGGGTGAAATAGATATTCAACAACAACATACCTAGGTTAATCCTACAGGTGGAATCTGGGGAGGATAGAGTGTACCCAGACCTTACGGAAGTAGAGAGACTGTTTTCGAAAGACCCTTAACTCAAGTAGCACATAACAAAGCAGTTTGAGGGAGTATTGATACTATGAGTGTGAATTTAAGGAATTGCTAATTTTTGAGAACTTGTAGTTTGTCCTAAAAGATAAATGATTGAGTATAGGGATAAAAGGACCTAAATACAGTGAGATGATTATTTGGATTTCATATAGCACTGTCTTACATCCAAGTGTGTGATCAATGAATCAGGTGCAAACCTTGGAGATCAATGTTCAACTCTTAACACTAGGTGATTTCTTTCATTTGCCTAAGTCTTAGTGAGCAAACTTACTCGATACCTACCAGGTACCCGAAGGAATAGTCGAGGTGCATAAAACTTGGTTCGACCATCACTGTTATAAAAGATTATATAAACCCTTAGCTAGTCTGGAATTGAAACATAGTTGTTCTTGTATGTAACTTCAATTGTGAGATTTGTGATATTCCACAAACCCGCTAATTTTCTTCCTGTATAATAACGAATTAGGGAACATGCAGGTGTATACACTGTACCTATGTACTATGTTGTTTGGTTCAAAAGTGTTTCCGGGTGTGTGGCAGATTCTTTAAAAAAAAGTACATATTTGGAGGATCCAATACAGGTTCGGCAATATTTTTGGAGAGTCCAAACAACATAATCTGTGTAGAATAGAGTTTTCACTTTCCATTTTCAACGGGGTAACAACATGTCATTAGTTAAGCCAGTTCCTCCAGAATCTTCGAATAAGGACCCTATGGGTAACTTGTTAACAATATGAATCAAATGAAAGTAAAACAGAATAATTATAAGGACTACTTGGGTTACTTTTCCGATTTCACTTGGTCCATAGTCAGCTAGAGACCGAGGTAAGAATTTGGTCAAACCCAGTAATGTTGGTCCAAAATCTATTCATTTAATACATTTTAGAACTCAATAACTTAAAAAAGGGCTAAAATCAAGCTTCAAATTCTAGCTCCTCCTCTTTCCATAGTAGATACACAATCGCACTCAACTATTTCAGCTCATATAAATTGACACTAAAATCATCAAAAAGTAGACACGAAAGAAATAAGGAAATTTCCATACCTGAGGGGTGTAGAGGTGTTCGGAGGATGAGGGTTGTACCGGAGAAGAAGTCTCTGGCGACATGAGTGGTGGGGGGAATAGATAGAAATGAGGGAACTACTCTTCTGAGAATCGATTGTGCGGCAAAGCCAGTGGCAGCCATGGCCAGTACACGTATTGGGATGGTTTCAACGATTTTGGATGAATGGAGATGCTTCAATATTGAGAAAATCATAAGTACTACAACAACCACAAACAACGAGTGAAATTCGCAACAACGAGTGAAAGTTATTTTTGGACATGTATTTTAGTTGAAATATTAAAAGGGGTCAAAAATATTTTTAAATTATTTAAAATGAATAAAAATGTTCTTTTTCTTATAATTTGGTTAAAAAATGTTCTTACCTTTAATACTTTGATTCATAAATATCCTTATTGTTATTTAATAGGCCAAAAATATTCTTTTTTAAATAAATATACTATTTATTTTCTTTTTGAACACATTTTTTTTTAATAATATTTTTTTATTAGCGAATATTTATTTTACTTTAATTAGAAAAAAATTTAAAAAATAAAAACATTTCTTATTTTATTATAATTATTTTTATCGTTATTTGAATAAAAATTAATGATGAATTTAATATGATCTTATATATATGACATATAATATCCGTTGAAACATAGAGTACATGAAATTATTCCTTTTTAATTGATAAAATGAGATTACGAAGAATAAAATAATTTCCTATATTTTTATTACTTAAAGTGGTTTAAAAAAAGAAAGAAAATAAGAAAAGTGTTCCTTAAAAGTAATATTTTTTTTTATAAGGAACAAGATTTGTTTTTTTTAAAAAAATATATTTATTCTGAAAAGGGCATTTTTGACCCATTTTGTAACAATAGAGACATTTTTGACCCATTAATAATAATAAGAGAATTTTTGGACCAAAGTATTGACGGCAAGGGCATTTTTGGATCAAACTATAAATAAAGGACATTTTTATTTATTTCAAATAGTTTAAGAGTATTTTTGACCATTTTTCCTTTTTAATTTTTTTTTTGTGTGTGGGAGTGAAATTTCAATTAAATTGGTTTGGACAATTTTTGAAAGGGAATTTTACACAAAATAGACCAAAGGAGTAAACTATATACTAAGAATAGACCTAGCCCAACTTATTTATCCTAATTGGACCAAAAGCCCAATCTAATTACATCACTGCCCCACCTTATTTAATTGGGATATTTTCAATCTTTTTCGCATGACCTGGCCCACGATGCCCTAATTTCCAAGCCCATATTCGCTTGACCAGCCTCGCCCTAATTCCTTTTCTTTACTTTTCCTTCTTCACGTGACCAGGCCTTTCTCTTTTATATTTACTCCCTGAAAACATGGCGAACAGAGAGAAAAAAATCGCAAAATTGAATTTGAAAAAAATCCGTAAAATTGCTAGAAGCAAACCGCTTAAACACTCCATTAGCGGGTATATACATTCTCCATTTTTCTTACTTGTTTGCAAACTTTTATTGCACACACATTGTTATTACAAATATCGAAATTTATTTTTGACTTTTATGCAACAATAAGATATATATTTGTTCATTTTGTTATATGGGATGTAAGCAGCGGGCAGAGAGTCGTTGGTGGGGTCATGCTCCTTTCATTAGTTTTTGTATGGATGACGATGTAGGTGAAGAAGAAGAGCATATTGATTCAGCTATGTGGGATCCTCTAAGTTTTACATTGATTGGAGATGATTCGCAGCCTGTTGACATTGGTAGTAGGAATCCCAGGGATGGGTAAATGTTGAGGCCGCCGAAGTAAGGGACGTGTCAGATGTCGAAAATGTTCCTAAAGAGAATTTGAATGTTGAGATGAAGTTGGTGATGTGCGAGATGTCGAAAATGCTCCTGATGTTGGAGTTATGTCTGAGAAGGATGATCATAAAAGCAAACGAAAAGTTTGTGAAATAGAAGGCGAAAAAAATGTAAATGATGAAATTACTGGTAAGAAACGAAATGCTACTGCTGATACTCCAAACTGTGGCGCCGAATCGTCCCCCCTGGTGATAGTGGAACTCAAACTATTCATCTAACCACTGAAGGCCATTTGGGTGATGAACACTCTTTGATACCATGAGAGTATAATATACTCTAGTGGTATCAATGAGTAAATGAGTAGTATTTTCACTTTTCACCCTTGATATCATAAGAGTATATATACACCATGATGGTATCAAGAACCAATTGAGCAGATTTTGAGTGAAGCATTACATGTAGAGTGAATTTACGTTTGTGCTTTCAATTATTTATGTTTCAAATAATGGATACTGTGATGGTATATATACTCTTACGGTATTATGCAATAAGTAATCATTTTCTTTCTTAATTTTTTGATTTTGTTGATTCGTTTGTGTACTTTTATTGTGTGGGCCGATAGGTGATTTTTACATCAAAATGGATGTTGATTACAAGTCAAAAGTTGACTGCTCTAAGAATTGTGCTATAGTTAATGATTTGCATGATGTTTTGTTGGATGCACAATTTGAATTGTTTAGACAAACTTGCTTTGATAAATATCTATATATGTTGCCAATTATGGTGCAAGAGCGCGTGGTGCACAATTTGTTGATGAGGAAAGTGTATTCCGAGGAGGATCATGTGATGAATTTTTTGGTAAGTGGTGTGCATCTCCGTTTTGGGTTGGATGAGTTTGCCCTTGTTATAGAGTTAAAATGCAAGGGTAATACAAGTATCGCGATGGTGTCAAGAGATAATCGTTTGTTGTAGAGGTATTTCAATGGTTCTACCACTGTGACATGGGGTGAAATGGAACATTATTTTAAGAATTCGATATTTAGGAAGGTTGCTGATGTTGTGAAGATGACAATTTTTTATTTTGTAAATACGTTCCTCTTTTGTTCAGCGAAAAGTCAGGCGCTTGATATGTCATATTTTGATCTAGTTGAGAGTGGAGACTTCAACAATTATGCATGGGGAGTTGTTGTATTCGAGGCGACATATAATAGTTGTCATGATAAGTTAATGACAAAACTTGAATTTTAAGCAACTATTATATACCATTAGAATGTATATATTCCAAGGTTGCTTGCATAGTTTGTGGCCACAAGGGCTTTGAAAATAGAAAAATATACCTTGGACAGCTATAGAAGGTAACTTATAAATTCACCCGAACCAATAGTACTTTTTGATAGTAGTACTTAGTTCATCAACCAAATTAGTGAAATATAGAGTATTGAAGATGTGTAAAATATATGTCGTTGGTGTAATTTATAACAAGCAGTGTAATTGAAAATATATTTTGCAAAAATGCATTTGAAGTTTTCTGCAAAAGCAGTTTGATATTTAATGTAAGAAAGTATAAACACAGTAGAGTTATGAAAACTAAAGAATTAGGTATTGCTCTACCATACTCATTTATGAGCAATATATACATATCAATGAGTTTGAACTAATTCCATAGCAAAATAGTACTATAACATCATGACTTTCCCATTACTATTATTCTTTTCTCAAAAATACTAATTTTCCCATTCTTTATTTTTATATTTATCAAAGAATTAATAAAAAGAGATATAGTATATCGATCCCCTCTTATACGTCTATTATAAGGTATTAGTTTAGGATGTTATTTTTGATATTTAGAGTAAGGAAAAGGGACACGCAAGTTTGATCGTTAAAATTTTATTTATAAAAAGGAAGAGATTATCGGAAAGGTCACTCTCAGCCAGACTCAAAATAAAAGGTAGTAGCTAGAATGTAATATTTCTTCTTTATATAATAGAATGACAACTATTATATATACTTTGTTGTTATCAATATATACTATGCAAGCAATGTTTTTCACTGTAGTATTTTTCTTTCATGATACTATCATAGTATATATATATTCTAATGGTATTAAGAAGTAATTGGACATTTTCCCAGTGATTGGTTTCTTTTCGCTCCTTGATAACAATACAGTATATATATACCATGATGATATCAAGTAATGCCATATGAGTTTTTGTATACCCCGTGGGTATCATACAGGACTGACACCTTCATTTTACACGATATCCTGTGAGTATATATATGCCTTTTTGGTATCACAGAGAGTGACAATTTTTAATCTATTTCAGGCGCAACAGAAAGATGAGTCTACACATTTTGAGAAAGGGTATACAGATTTGGACAGAAGTGATCATAAAAATGTTCCAGATAGTGCGCCTACTGTTTATGAAGTTGGTATCGATAGTGAGAAAACTAGTAAAGATAAGTTTGTTGGTGAAAGTAGTAAAAATATTAATGATAATGAGGTAGCTCCGTGTCCCAATTTGTGTTTATTTCTATGAGTGAGTCTACCATTGCTGCTATCACTCAAGATTATTATAAGAGGAAAAAAGAAGGTGCGATTTTTTTTTGACTAGCACGAAGTTGAATTATGACCCCTTATTCGATGATGACTTTTTTTTTAGATTTAAGTGAGACAGATTTAGCAGCGATAACTCAAGTTGATGTTCATCTAGGTACTGATGTTAAGAAACACCAAACTGTTGGGGATGATGGTGCTGAGCATCAAACGATCGATATTGATGTTGATGCAAACACAAATGTTAGGCATGACACATTTGTAAAATAAGTTGATGATGAAGGAGCTGATATTAGAGGTGGTAATAGTTTTTGTCAGTTGAATGTAGTCCTCTTGAGCTGAGCTCTCTTTGAGGGCGGATTACATACACGATCCAAATTCGGGGGTGATGGCACTCATCTCAACTCACCGAGACAAGTCAGCCTAAAACTCAAAGAAAATTGAATGCAGAAGTAATTGAGATAAAACAAGGTTTAACTTAGTCAAAAATAAATAGATAATCTCAAAATCTCCCAAGACTGGTTGTCACGTATACAAGCCACTAATAAATTACCGAAGTACGAAAGAAAATACAGTCACAATGTCTTTGTCTCCAGAGTAGGACTAAAACATAATAAAAGAGTAAGAGGTGTCCGCTAGATGGATGTAACAACTACCTCAATACTCAAAATAATAGCCTCGGATGTGGTGGAAACATTATGAGATCAAGCAAGTCCGGACTCACAACCTATACAAGTGTAGAAGCAAGGCGTGAGTACCAAACAACACGGTACTCAGCAAGTGGACAGCTAAAACTAAGCAAAGCTCAATAGATACAAGTACTTCTGTCCTCTCAACCGAACCTCCTTAACTACAACCTGCATAAAACCAGCCCAACTCTACACTTGTACAATAGTAACAGTAATACAGTCCACAAATACTCATCAATAGTCTCATCAATGAATTATATCAAGTCAAGTTCAACATATACAGAGCAATAAAGGGGTAAACACAAATTCACAAATATCTACAAAATGCGATGCAATGCAATGAGATGATACATGTCTGTCCTATCGGTACATATCCGCTAAATTACAGTCCGGAGCCCATAGGGGATATTTCTGTCCATGTAACCTGCCACGGAGTGTGTGGGCCTTTCCCTCAATACATATATCCTGCCACGGAGCGTGTGGTTCGACCCATTTATTTCATAATACCTGTCACGGAGCGTATGGCCCGACCCCTTTATTTTATAATACCTATCATGGAGCGTGTGACCCGACCCCTTTGTTTCATAATACCTTCCACAGAGTGTGTGGCCCTACCTCTTTTGTTTTATATCATTTTTAGTCTCACACAATATGTCAGAATCAATGTAATCAATTCATGTTCATATAATTCACGAGAATAACATGACAACAATAATTTTTCCTATCTCACATCAACATAGTCATTTGACATGTCCAAAATAAACCCATAATCACAATATATCAATTCCACCAATACATGTCATTAGATCACTATTTTATACCCCTCATCTCCATTTTTTAAGGCCAATCATAAGTCAATAATCCAGTCCAATTCTCATTACTCTCCAGTATACATAACACGGAAATACAAACATCTACAAGCTTAAACTGAGGTTTAGAAATTTACTTGCCTTAATTAATCAAGTAATTACTCCGGTACTTGAGCTTTTCCTTTTCGTTGGGCCTCCAAATCAACGTAATCTAGTCAAATAAATAATCACAATAAGATTTCAAAACTAACAACACCCTTATTACCATATGTCTAGCCTAGATCCAAAAATTTAAGCAAATCTATAAACACGTTCCTAATCTTAATGTCACTTAATATGTCAACTCCCATATTTTCTGAATTTCAAAAGTAGGATTAAACCTCAATTAATTTGAATAATAATTTTAAAACTTGAGTCTTTCGTAACGCTTTCGAATGATCAAAATCTGTTCAAATACATAATCTTCATAAGAATACGAATCCAATGACACCCATATTGCTATATTTATTTTCGGATAAAAAATTAGGTCGAAAGTCATCCCAAGTCATTGAAGTCAAATCTGAAAATTTCTTTTCGATTATGTTCACTCATGATAAATAAACCCACATGTCAAATTTAAGCTAAAATGGATCGTTATTCGACTCTAAATCAAGATTTTATGTGAAGAACCCTATGGTCATATTTTCTTATTTCAGCTTTATTTCTCCACCAATATACCCTAAAAATATTCATAATCACATAAAAATATAATTAAAAGTATGAGAATAATTACCTTGACGTTTTGGAATGAAAATTCCTATTTTTCTCTTCTCCTTTATTTTTCTTTTCTCTTTTCCTCCATATTTTTTTCCTCATTTTTTTCCAATTCTGCCGCTGCGTTTCTCGCTTACATATATATATATATATATATATATATATATATATATATATTCCTTTTATTATTATTATTATTATTATTATTTTATTTTTTTAATTATTATTTATTTTCTTCTTTTTCTTTTCTAAATTAATCATATACTAAAAGTGACAAACCCTACTAACCTATTTTATTAAATATAAGAAAAGTGGTATAAGTATTAAATAAATTAACACTTTAGCGCACCAATTAAATTAATTCTCTAAAATTATCCCTCAACTAATTAACCGAAGTTACCGAAAGGTTCAAAATTTTCAACTTAAATTTACGAAAAGGATCTTCTATGAAAGGATGAGGACTCGTTCTAAAAATTACCTAACGGGTCATTACACATTGAAACCATAAGAGTATATATCTACTATGATGGTATCAAGAAATAGTTGAGCAGTGTTGTTCACTGCAGTGTTTTTTCCTTCATGATACTATTAGAGTATATATATATTCTAATGGTATCAAGAAGTAATCGGTCATATTTTCAGTGACTATTTTCTTTTTGCTCCTTGATAACACCACAATATATATATATATATATATATAATTAAGAATTTTGTCACTGCAGTGTTATTCAGACTTAATACCTTCATGAAACTGTCAGAGTATATATATATATACTATGATAGTATCAAAGAATAATTGAGCAGTGTTGTTCACTACTGTGTTTTTTCCTTCATGATACTTTTAGAGTATATATGTATTATGATGGTATGAAGAAGTAGTTGAGTAGTGTCTTTCACTGCTGTGTTTTTTCCTTGATGATACTATAGAGTATATATACACTCTTATATACTTTGATGGTAACAAGAAGTAATGAAGCAGTTTATCCAGTAATTAGTTGCTTTTTGATTAGTTGATGGAATCAAGAAGTAACTGAGCAATATTTTCCCTTCTTGATACTTTCAGAGTATATATATATATATATATATATATATATATATACTATGATGGTATCAAGAAGTAATTGACTAATGTCTTTCACTGCTGTGTTTTTCCTTGATGATACAAATATGTATACTGTGCTGTTATCAAGGAGCATGGTCATTAAAGTAAGACAACAATCAAAGTAAGATAACAATTAAACAATTTAATAGTACCAAAATACGAACTTATACTGTCATGTCAATATGAGAAAACATAAGCAAAAAAATAGAAGAAAGTGTTTGTAACTTCTGAGTTAAGACACACATTATAGTATTTTAATGTTTCTTTATCTGATATAATCTGAGTATATCAGCAACTATACTATTTCATTGTTTCTTTGTAATTCTATCAAAAAATTTTCGATTGTGTCCTTGTCCTCCACACTTACTACATGTTACTGTTGTTGTATATTCAAATCCTCCTTTTACTCTCTTTTTCCTAGGCCTTCCCGCTCTGATTTTGACATTAGGTGGGAGGACCACTAGTGAAGACACCTCCTCAGGAATGGGGTACATATTGGTATATGGGAGAGGATGTATTATTGCCTCATATGTTTTAACCAAAAACTCTCTGATGTAGTAAGGAGAGCAATGTGTATATTTTGGGAGATGATTTTTGCTCAAAACTACCATTGTATGGGCACATGGAAATTTATCTATTTGAAACTTTCCACATGTGCATGTTTTTTTTTGTAGACAGACAATGTATTTGACATTACCATCTTTCACTGTATAGACATATTAAGTTGAAGGGATAATTTGTGTTTTGTGTGTTTGATGAAAAATATAAGTTAGTATATGATTGGAAAACTAGAAATATACAGTTTTGACAGTAAAGTACTGATTAAATATCTGACCTCCATCATTTGTGATTCTTTGGTAGCTTCATTCAATAACATCTCATACTTTTCGGACAATGTTGTATTTGAATGCTTCGCAGCTTAACTATTTTTATAATTTTATTTTTGTACCATTGTGGTCATAAAGTCAAGTAGATCTATAACTGGGAGATCTCTTGCATGTCTGTTTACTGCATTGACTGACTCTACTATGTTTGATGTTATTGTTGTTGTTCGATTGGCTGTGCAATGTGAGCGGGTCCACTGGTGATAACAATATCTTGCAAGTATGGTATGACTCCTTGATGAATGCCATCTAGTACTCTGATGAGTATGTTGAATTCCTGGACAGTGTATGCTCTTGCTAGTGCAAAGTATATGTGTTTAATATTTTTTGCACTCTTTTTAAAATTGTCCTTCACATTGTTCCACAAATGAAACACACACACAGAGCGAAATCGTTGGATAGACTAGTGCAGCTTCTTTCGCTATGCTCTCATACCTATCTGACACTATGCATTTCCTCTCTCTCTGGATATACTTCTTTCAATTTTCTGAAAAATCATTGCCAAGATGCATCATTTTTTGAATCAACTATGCCATAAGAAATTGGTATAATTTGGACTGAAAAAGGATGATGACATTTGATTAATATGAGAAACAGTTGGCCATGATATCCTGGGGGTATATTGATACTAGATGGGTATCATAGAGTATAGCAGGAAAGAAAACATATAGCATATGAGCATATATTACCTTGTGCATATTGTGTGACAATGGTTAGAATTGTACCTCTATATGTTGCCTTTAGGAATATTTTATCGACTATCATAGTAGGTTTGCAATACCTCCACCCTTGAATTGGGACATTTAATGCTATGAAAAGGTTTAAGAAAGAGCCATCCTGCTTAGTGTGTAGTCTTGTAACTGTCCTCGAGTTTGCATATTGCAATTTGTACAAGTATGTTGGTAATTGTGCATATGCATCTTTTTGGTTGCCTCTTATATTTTGAATTGCCCTTTTCTTTGCCCGCCATGCTTGCAGATATGTCAAATTGATGTCGTATGCATTTTTGAAATCGCGTTAGATATATGTTGGTGTGTACACTATTTTTGGATCAGCAATTTTCTGTTTGATAATGCTACTTACAAACAACACAGCGGCATAAGTGTCTGCGCAAGATTTCTTATGTATGGGGAAAGTGTGGACATCCTTAAACTCTGTTACTTGAAATAGATCCGATCATTTGATGCTCCTTGCTCTAAGTGTCCAATCACCATTGTTGTTTATACAAATAATAGCATACCTTTCATAAGACAGATGCTATATGATATCACTTCTAGAGCAATAAATGAATGCTACATGCTACATTATTTGTGATACTATCATAGTATATTATACTGTGATGGTATCAAGGAGAAAAATAAGGTAGTGTTTTTTCACTAAAACTGCTGGTTTCATGATACCATCAATATATATATATATATACTGTTGTGGAATCAAGCAGTAAATTAGAAGTCTGTTTGTGTGAAGGACTATCTATTTATCTTTGATACCATCAGAATATAATATATTGTATTGGTATCAATGAGTAAATGAGTAGTGTTTTTAGTGAAGAGATGTGTCTTCACACTTGATACCATAAGAGTATATATATACCATGACGGTATCAAGAACTAATTGAGCAGTTTTTGACTGAGGGATTACATGTCTCTCTTTGATGCCATCAGAGTATGTATATACTCTTATGGTATCAATGAGTGAATGAGTAGTGTTCTCACTGAAGAGTTATTTCTTCACACTTGATACCATAAGAGTATATATATATACCATGACGGTATCAAGAACTAATTGAGCAGTTTTTGACTGAGGGGTTACATGTTCCTCATTGATGCCACTAGAGTATGTATATACTTTAATAGTATCAAGGAGAAAACGAGTGGTGTTTTTACTGAAACAACTCCTTAATACCATCAAAGTATATATATACTGTTGTAGAATCAAGGAGTAAATTAGAAGTTTGTTTGTGTGAAGGACTATCCATTTATCTTTGATACCATCAGAGTATATATATACTTTGATGGTATCAATGAGTAAATGAATAGTGTTCTCACTGAAGAAATATTTCTTCATTCTTGATACCATAAGAGTATATATATATACTATGATGGTATCAAGAACGAATTGAACAGCTTTTGAATGAGGGATCACATATCTCTTTTTGATGTTATCAGAGTATGTTTTCTATAATAGTATCAAGGAGAAAAACGAGTGGTGTTTTTACTAAAACAGCTCATTAATACCATCAAAGTATACATGTACTGTTGTGGAATCAAGTAGTAAATTAGAAGTGTGTTTGTGTGAAGGACTATCTATTTATCTTGATACCATCATAGTACAGTAAAACCTCGATAAAATAATATTCGATAAAGTAATAATCTCGATAAATGGATATTTTTCTTCGGTCCCGATTTGGGCCAGTTATATTAAAGTAATATTCTCGCTAAATGCATTAGATGATAATTAAAAATAAAGTATTAAAGCCCCCCAAAAATATAAACTAATAATTACTAGAATACATCAAGAATTTATATATATATTTAATCAGTCAATAATACCAGACCAATAACTATTTTTTTTAAAATGTGATTCTATAGTTGATTGTTTTTTCTTCCCACCAAAATTAAAATTAATCTCATCCTTAACTTTTTGAACAACGAACATAATTTCTGGAATATTTTGTTCGTGTTGTACCAAATAGTTTACAATGTAGTCATTATGTGAAATGCCTCTTTTGACGATACATGTGGGACAATGTTACTATCATTTTGTTCAGGATCATTCTCGTCATCATTATTCATTATAGATTGAATAATCTCTTCCTTTGTAGGTAATTCTATAACTGTATCATTCTTGATAGGGTAGTTCAAAATATGTTCAACATCTATCACATTTCCTTTTATAGTTAACATAAAATCTCTTCATATTCTATATACATGAATACAATTAGAAACATTGAACTTCACTAAATTCGTTTAGCTTTTGTAAATTTAAATAATAAATATGCAAAAACTACACTTTTTAGTTTTCTAGATTTAAACTTTGAAATTCTTAATTCAAATATTTTTTTTTCTTTCTTATGGCACATACTGCAAAATACTCTCTAAAATAATAAATATTTATTTATCGATAAATAAATATTTTATGCATTTATCGATAAACTAATAATCTCGATAAATGAATATTTTTTTCAGTTCCAAACATATGCATTTATAGAGGTTTTACTGTATAATATCCAATATTGGTATCAATGAGTAAATGAGTAGTGTTCTCAGTGAAGAGATGTGTCTTCACACTTGATACCATAAGAGTATATATATACCATGACGGTATCAAGAACTAGTTGAGCAGTTTTTGACTGAGGGATTACGTGTATCTCTTTGATGCCATAAGAGTATGTATATACTCTGATAGTATCAAAGAGCAAACACGTGGTGTTTTCACTGAAACAACAGTTTGATGCCATCAAAGTATATTTATACTTTAGTAGTATCAAAGAGCAAATGAATGGTATTTTCAGTGCAACTGTTTATTGATACCATCAAAGTATATATATATACTTTGTTTTCAGTGAAGCATACCTTCTTTTACAAGATTTTGAGTTCTATATTCAAAATTTTCCTGCATTGAATGTTGTCGCAGTGCTTTGATCAATGTTTGTTTATGTAGATCTGGTGAACTTCAATAGATTGATTGCTTGTGTCCGTAATGATCTTTTGGCCCTCTATGTGTTCATGATGAATTGCAACACTTTCATTAGGATTGAGCTCAATTGCGTCTGCAAACTGGATTATCTGTGTATCTTTTGATGAACTTTCAATGCAATTGAGGCTGGGCATGCACGTGGAGCTGGTTACTTCATCGAATTCTACGGCCAACAGATATGAAGTGATAGCAGGATTTTGTTTCTTCAATTCATAATAGACTTTTTAAACCCATGCTATTCTGAATTTTCAGCACTGAAATCCGTGTGATATTGCATATTTGATTTTAACATTGCTTGCAGTAGGGTCCTTTTGTAGTTGTGTTGCTATTGTTTCAACTAATTCTGTGAAATTGATGGTAGAACTGGCTAAAATAGCTTCAACATGATAATCATTGTAGTGGTTGTTTGAATCCCAAACTCCATTGTGCTGGACTAAAATTGCAACGTTATTTCTGAACAAATTAAAATTTCAAAACCAGAGGTAGCTTGGGGAAGAAGAAGTTTGAGAAAGAACACTGGGGAAGAAGAAGATTGTCGCTAATTGTTTGAGAAAGAAAACTGGGGAAGAAGAAGACAGCGTTGAGAAGAAGCAGCAATTTGAAGACGCGCGCAAAATTAATATAATTGGGGCATGAAAGTAACGGGGCATCCCATTGTAAATAGTTTTATTTTTTGGTCTATAACAATAATTTTCTCTTTTTGAAATTTGAAAATTTTTCAAAGATAAATTATCAAAATTGAACAAATTTTATGAACAAATAATGTTATAATTTTTTTTTAAATCTACTCTAAAATTTGTGGTCAAAGGGAGTGTTGAAGTGTCATAGCTATCTTGATGTTTGAATCTACATTCTTGTTTGACTTAACTTATTTTTTTGGCTTATAAGCTGTTTTAGATAAGTTAAGTCAAACAGACCCGATTATTTTTTTAGGTTTATTTTAAGCACAAAATGACTTTAAATTAACTAGCCAAACATTAAAAAAACAACAACTGAAAACAGCTTATAAGCAACTTATAAGCCAATCCAAACAAGCTCTATATGTTATTTTGATTATTGATAAATTTTGTACAAGTGACAATTCATATACAAGGAAGAGAGTACAAAAACAAATCATGTCCTTGACAGATCTCCAAAAGAAACCAGTAAAGCACACAACATTGAAGAGGAACTACTGAGCCGAACTGGTCCTTTAGATTAAAAAAATTGTGAGGATTGCTTGTTTTAAATTGTCTGAAGTTGACTTTGGCAAATCAAACTTGCAAGTGTCTAAACTTTAAAAGCCACATGTCTAAAGTTGATTTAAAGCAAATTAGCTTCAAAAGCTTAAGGAACTCCTAGTTAAGGCCTGCTTTGTTTGCATTATCGAAGGCATTAATTTTAATATTAATCATTCAAATCTCAATTATAAGTCTATTTTTTTAGGTCTGGATGTATATAATTCAAATTTTAACTATTAAGTGTGTTATTTTTTTAATATTATTATACTACATATTAATATATCTTAATACATCTGAATGACTAAGATCTAACTAAGTCTTAATATCATCAAGATGTGTATTCAAGGATTTCTAAAAGATAATAGTTCATCACTACTCCATCCAGCTTCATCGTTAACCACTGCTACCCAACATTATCAGCGACAACTACCCACCGCTACCAACAACTATCCTCAACCACTCACTACCATCACCACCAATCACCACTTTCAGTTGTCACCGTCGTTTGTCATCATTTACAATCATTTAGAATTTCATATCGCCCCAATAATCAATAAGAAAATAGTGTTAATTACTTACAGAGAAAAAGAATAAACCAAAAGGAAATGAGGCATTTAAATGAGAGAATATGGTTAGATGAATGGGATAGAGGGCTCATATATAGTACTACTAACACATCTACACAATGACATCAAAGGAGCCTAAACCGGCCCTTTTCGCTTTTTTCTAAAGAAAAAGAAGTAAGAAGTAAAGATATTAAACTTTTGGATGAGACTAAGAAGCTACTAACACAAGTCTGGGCATGCTTCACTCAACATAACAGAGAACAGACTTTGTTTCAATGAACAGAATGTAGGCAGATCATAAAGAACTTAGATGTATACAATTAATGCCAAGATGAAAATCTTTAAGCAAATGTCAAAAATTGAAACTACACCAACCAAAATCAAACATGCATAGTTACTCTTGAATGCCTTATCTAACAGCAACATTATGACTTTTCCATCCTCAGTCAAGGATGCGAAAAAAATAGGCATGACTTAAGATTACAAAAAATAGACCTTGATATTGCAACTCTGTAAGCAATACCAAGTGTTCCCCCTCTATTTCTTGACTTCCATAATATCCTAGAGAAGATGTGAGAATGCTAGAAGAAGTAGCGGAACTACAAGCGCAGCAGGAGCAGCCAATAGCCAATAGTTAATTGCCTTTTTGCGCTTTAGTATAGTTTTAGGAATTTCTGTGCCTTTTGCACGTGTTGGTCGATGCTTGACAGTTTTCCCTTTTGGCTCCTTGAGCTTAGGTGCAACTGATGTTTCAATGTTTTCCTCCAACTTCTCTTCTTCAGCAACTATTTCAGTTGGTTCCTCAGTAACAGAAGCTCCAGCATTCTTCTTCGCCATCTTCTCAAGTTCCTGAAAAGAGTAAAGATTGCTATATAAGTCCATAACAAATGTGAATTCCTACGACGTAAAACCAAAAACAAATGGTAGAATGATAAGAATAATTTCCTTGAGTTTCCTCTTTTCAGCTTCTTTCTGAGCTTTTTTTGCTGCTTTGGCAGCTGCTTTCTCTTTCAACTTCTTCTTCCTCTCCATTGCCTGCCGATTTTTTTCAATCTCCTCCTCTCTCTTCATTTCCTTCAATTTTGCCTCATCAGGTTCCTTTTTTTTTGGTTTCACATCCTTGGGTTGCATTTCTAAACCATGGATCTCCTCTTCAATATCAAAGATGTACTTAGTTTCCTTAACTTTGCTACTTGCATCTTTCGGCTTCTTGGTGTTCTTCTCTTTAGTTTTCGTAACTTTGCTACTTGCATCTTTCGGCTTATTGGTGTTCTTCTCTTTGTTTACTTTCTGAGCAGGCACTGATTCTTCCTTTGATAGTTTTGCAGTAGTTTTCTCAACAATCTCAGGCTGTGAAACAGTCTGCGCCTGTGGTAACACAAGGTGCTTCTCATCAGGGTTCCTCATCCTGCCATCCCTGCTCAACTGCCTAATATCAAGTGATGTCAAAATTCTCCTCTCATAGTCATCCCTAAAGGGCTTACCACTCCACAGGGAGATGAATTTATCGACCTGAAAACAAAAGAAATCATTGTCAACAAGAAACATGCAAAACTTCAAATTCAGCAACTACAGATAGATCTAAGGTACCTCAGTAACTGAGAGTTCTTTAAGGGCTTCAACATCCTTCTTGTCTGCTAGCAATTTTGCCTTTTGTAACAGTGCAAAGTTTTTGTAGAAAGGTGCGTTCTGAGAAAATTAAACGACATTGATTATAAAGACCGTAAAATAACAGAACTTTTTTCTCTTTCATGCTTGCATCAAAAAGGACCATTTCATTTTAGAGTGCCCCATAATATTTTTCAGAATGCTTTGCTTTATATTGAATAAATCAACTACTACTCCATTGAAAAGTAACATTTCCAATTTTCTTCTATTGTTTACTTTCTTTTTCACGAGGTGTAACCCTCCTCTAAGCTTGAGGATGAAAGTGTTCTCGATAATGCCAAGTAAAATTGGTCAGAAGAGTCTAAAGGTGAAGTACTGGTTCCGAATAATCAATTTTAACTAGGAGATCACCCGGAAGTTAGGAAGTTTCAAGCCCTTGCATCATAAATTGAAACTGCAAATCTTTCTGTTTTGAGTTCTCAAGTGATATATCATCCCGAAAAGAGCATCCAAATGCAATATATAATGAGGGTTACACTACTCGGAAAACATGAAAAAGATTGGATACTCCGATAGTATAATGTGTAGAATCTATAGATATGTTCAATGATTGCAAGCTAGTAGTTCTCCCATATGCTTAAATTTAATCAGTTGCCGTCATTTCTTAAGGTTCTTCACTACTCTTCTATCATCATTTTCCAATTAAATTTATCTAGTCACAAAAGAAATCTTTCTAACAGTTAAAGAAAGGTATTTTAACTAAGCAAATTCCTTTTGCAACTACAATTATGAGAGCCAGAGAGAAAGTCAGATCCCTCATCAATTTCCTAAATCTTAAAAACACAACTACAAGACTATTAAGGAAAGAAAAGAAAAACACAAGCTGTGGAAGCCCATACTCAGATAAACATTAGATGGATGCGTTTTCAGCTTGTGTCAATGAAATACATAGTAAGAGGTATTTCATGACCAAATAGATGTATTCACCATTCAACAACGATATAAATGACATTTAATCAGATGCATAGCGCACATATATATATATATATATATCATAATTTCTTATCTGGTATACCGCTTCTTTACGTTGATTTCTCAATTCCTGAAGACGTTCAAAAGCTGTGTCCCTCTTCTTTGTTATTTCCTTCAATTCCTCATCCAAAGATTTAATCTGGCTGGTATTGGCATCAAGCTGATCATCTAGTATCTTCCGCTTGGCCTTAACTTCTTGATGCTCCTTATGAACCCCGTCAAGTCCACCACTTATAAGCTATAGTACAACAAAGTATGAGTGTTGTTAGTTAACACCGGCATTCTAGGGAAAACGAAGGCATATTCTTAAGGCCAGAAAACTTAATATTACACATCTGTACGTGTATACAAAAAGATCTGACCCTTACCTTGACCTGCTTTTGGATTGTTTCTTTTTCACCCATTGAATCCTGAATCTGTGCCTTTAGAGCCACAATTTCTTTTATCTCTCCCCTTGTTCCTTCAAGTTGTTTAATTTCTCTTAGAATTTTCTTCTCTTCAGTCAGAGGAATGCTTTCATGCTGAATGCGGTACTGCAGACTCTTAATCTAATTGATTTCCATATAACAATATAACAATGAACATTAGGTAGTTTTCAATTGCTGAGTTGATGAAGATAAGAAGGAAATGAAGGGAACTTAAAATAACAAAGAGACTAGAGCTTACAAGATTATCAAGCTCCGCCTCAGATGAACACAGACTAGAACCCCCCTCTTTCCCATCTTTCCTAGGACCACGGAGCTTTCCCAAAGCATCCTGCAGAGGTTTCATTTCCTTTCTCTTCCCTTCGATTACTGTCCAAAACTCCTGATTCTCAGCAGTCACAGATTTCCTTTGGCCTATCAACTGTGCTCGTTCTGCCTGCAAAAGCAGAAGTTTGGACAAATCCAAATAATCTTTTAAAGTCCTTGGTAAACAGGTAACATCAAACTATCACTTAACAAAGCTAGCCCCCATTGAGCTAAAGGAGTTAAATTGAAGGATACCTACATCCTTGTTCAAAACATATTTAAATAAGTGTACAACATATATGAATATTGAGTTTTAAAGTTTAATTAGAAGACAACAAATGCCATATTAAATAATCTGCAACTAAGACCTGCACCTATTGTGACCTGAAAACAACACAACCTTTATGCATGAACTTCACCATTGAGCAAATTTTTCATATGAAAGTTCTCATCATTAACATAACCAAACATTTAAGCTCATATTTTCAAATCAACGGTTCCCACAGATAAAGTAAATAAATGATGCTTACAGGAAATGTGCACGTGGTGAATGCAATGCAATTAACCACACCAAAGAAAAATAGAATATCTGGAATGCTTATATGCATATGAGCAAGAGACAAGAGAAGAGAAAAGGATGATATAATTAGCATCCTGTTCAGATGAACAAGGAACATTGTTGCAACGTGCAGCTGAAAGAAGACTTATGGACAAAACTTACCCTCCTGGCCCGTAATTTTTCAATAAGCTGAAATCTTGCTTGGTTCATTTTTTGTAACTCTTTTTCTGTCTGATCAAATTTGGGCTTCAGGTTTTGGTCTTCAAATCTCCGATATCTAACAATGTAGAAAGAATGGATCTGCTTAGGTTCAGGCCAGTCCTCAACTGCATCCTTCCTGAGGCCGACCACAGGAACTTTTTTCCCTTCCTCCTTAATTGGTTCTTTAGTACCATGAGAGCCAAATTTAATAGGCTCGTTAACCTTTGCACCATTATTCATTTTCTGATTTTCCTTCGGATGGTTCTTCTTTTCACTTACAGTTTCAGCTGAAACACGAGCTAACTGAGATTCCATATCTCCTCTACCCACGATTCACTGAGAACCAAACCAAACTCAGCCTTCAACTCTAAAATCCTGAAGCAAGCAAACACAGAACATATTAGCACAAGTTACATATTAATTACTAACTCATTGGAGAATAAAACCGTGCCCAGTGGACACAAAGCACCTCATGGAGAAAAGATAACATGAGCAAATGTTTTCAAGTAACAGAACATATTCACAACAACAACATACCAGTGTAATTCCACAGGTGGGGTTTGGGAAGGGTGGTGAGTACGCAACCTTACTCATGCCTTGTGGAGATAGAGAGGTTGTTTCCTATAGTCACTTGGCTCAAGTAAAGCATATCAAAATCAAGTATGGAAAGGAAATGCAACAATGAATAATAATAATAATAATAATAATCGAAGAATAAGAATGTAGGATAGTCATAATAATAATATTGATAGGGGAAACTAGAAAACGCTCAACAACCTACTAACCTTCTACATTAATCCCGACCTACATATCCTCCTATCTAAGGTCAGGTCTTCAGTAAGTTGCAGGTGAGTCATGTCCTGTCTAATTTCCTCTCCCCAATACTTCTTCGGCCTACCTTTACCTCTCCTCATACCCCACCATAGCCAACCTCTCACGCCTCCTCGTAGGGCATTCGTGTATCTCCTCTTCACATGCCCGAACCATCTTAACCTCACGTCCCACCTTGTACCGGATATCTCCATTCCTAATTCTATCTCTCCTAGTATGCCTATACATCCATCTTAACATCCCCATTTCCCCTACTTTCATCTTCTGGACGAGCAAGGTCTTGACCCGCCAACACTCTGCCCTATTCACACTGAACTTCATATGTAATGTCTTGAATTTTCATTTCCTCTGCATTTGGCATAAGGTGCAATTTACACACATTGATTGAGGATAATAAGAAAAGGTAGCTTTAAATGGTTTGGTCATGTTTGTTGTCGACTTCTAGATGCACCAGTCTATAGGTGTGAAAAGTAATGGTGAATGAAGGTGTTAGAAGGGGACAAGATAAATGTATATGGAAGAAAGTTGAGTCGAAGGATCCACAAACGACATTCCAATTTCCACACACCCTCGTGAAGATAGGGCACAATGGAAGAAAAAGATACATAGGTGATACCAATTAGTTGGAATTATGTGTTAGGCACGTCAGTACGGATAATATAGGTCCTATGTCTTTCTAGTAGTGTTTTAGTCATGCCAAAGATATATAATAAATACAGAAAACTACTAGTATTTATTTCATCTTTATTTTCATTTTTTAAAATATTGGTCTAAGATGAGCCTAATGGACCAACATGATAAGTGAGGATTTAGATAGCTGATCTCAACTTGCTAGATATTGAACCGTATTGTTGCATTGTTCGTTGCATTTGGCATAGTTGTAGATGAATGTAGTAACTAACAAAGACTCATTCAAGTAGCATGATTCAGCCTATGCACTTCCAACCAATTCAATATCAAAAACTTCAAACAACCATAATATCATTTTGCTACTTAAATAAGGATTGTATAGATCTTTGAGTCATACCATCCTCTAAGATACCTACCAGATAAATTAGGAAAAAAAATAGTTACTCACAACGCGATATTTAGTACTAGATCTTGGAAAGATGTGTAACACAAACAAAATAGTTAAGACAATAAACATTGCATGTGACACGTCCATAACCATAAAAACCTCAATGTATTTACGAATCACATTGTAAATAACAGTAAGGATTATACTTTCTTATAAAGATTACACATTGCATACAAATATAACATAACAAAACAATGGATACATGCATTAATGCAAAGATTAATAAAAATTGTTGACATTTAATTATGTTCCATTCCAATTTCCAAAAAATCACACATGCTAAATAGGTTCGAGGGTCACCTTGTAGGATCAATATCAGCACAGAAAATATGTTTTTGTTTTTTTTTAATTTTTTTTTAATTTTTTTTTGGCTTTTATGGAAGAAGAAAAAAAAGAGAAAAGTGTGAAAGGAGTGAAGAAAGGGAGAAATGGAAATGGATTTGAAAATGAAGCAATGTATAGGGGAGAGTGGAAGAGGAAAACGACGGCAGAGATTTTTAAAGAAAGTGTACCCTTTCGTTTGGAACAAAATTTTATAGGGCCATTCGAAATAGAGATTCAGAGAGAAACAAGTGACACCCCCCACATATCTCCCCCCCCCCCCCCCCAACACACACTTTTTTTTTTGTTATATATATATCCAGTTAAGATATATGGTCTTGGAAATTATATATGACTAAAAATGAGTTATTTTATCTAAAATTTAGATAAAAATAACATATTTCAGTCATTTTTGTCTATGTTCAACATGATAAATTCAAGATCGAGCATAATAATAGGACATAAAATTTATAAAGATTAGTAAGATCGAATGGTGTACCTATTTGAGCCATAGCAGATTGGAATGTACTAGGCCTTCGTCTTGTTTATCCTAATAGTTAAAATGATGTTAATTTGATACCAACCTCACACTCTCATATGTCTTTGAGTATATAAAAGAGGCAAAAAGATGTCTTATATAGGGTTAGAGGAGGAAATCTAGCTGCAATTATTGAAATCTTAACGGGCCCACCCGTTATAGGCCTTATTGGATTAAGCCTACACTCACCGCTAGACCCGCCAAGCATATAAAATGCACGACCCAATATCCAATTATCACACTTATAATCAGACTTATGTTATGGACTATTTTACAATCCATAATAATTAAAAGAGAAAATTACATATATAAGCAAACATGAGTATTATATTCACTATTAACAGCTACACTTTAAATAAATTACTTTTCATATCTACACTTATTATTTATAGCAAATAAGACAAAAGTCTCCTAAATAAAATCTAGACATAATATATAAATAAGATTCTTAACTTGACTTCAAATTATAACTTTGACCTTTAACTTTGATAGTGAACAAGTAGGCGCTTTAACTATCCAACACTTAAACAAAAAAACACTCGAATATTGCAGCCCAAACGCGTGATACGCAAATGCTTCAACGTAGATTACTGAGCCACTTAGTGACTGCCACCTAATTAAAATAAATACACATGAATTTTAAAAATAACTTTTAACTTTGATAGTGAACAAATAGACACTTTAACTATCCAACGTTTAAACAAAAAAACACTGGATTATTGCCCTCAATTTTACCTCTTACGAGTGTAACTTTGGTGTTTTTCACGCATTTTGCCAGGTAGGATTCGAGTGTTTTTTTGTTTAAATGTTGGATAGTTTAAGTGTCTAATTGTGCACTATCAAAATTAAAGGTCAAACTAATTATTCAAAGCCAAGTTAAAAATCCAATTTATTTATTATGCCTAAAATCTAATAGCCGCTCTTTTCTCTCTCTCTCTCTCTCTCTCTCTCTCTCTCCCTCTCCCTCTCTCTCTCTCTCTCACCCTCTCTCGCCCTCTCTCGCCCTCTCCCTCCCTCTCTCTCCCTCTCTCTCTCTCTCTCTCCCTCCCTCCCTCCCTCCCTCCCTCTCTCGCTCTCTCTCTCGCTCTCTCTCTCTCTCTCTCGCTCTCTCTCTCTCTTCCCCAAATCACAAAGCTCCTATTTCTTGCTACTTTCTCTTTCTCCTTTTTTTGCAAATTAAGAGCCCGTTGGGATGGGCTTTAAGTTGGTCAAAATCAACTTAAAGCCCCTTTTTAGCTTTTGGACGTGTTTGTCTAATGCTAACTTTAAGCCATAAAGTTCTTAAAGTCAGCCAAAAATAAAAAGTTAGGATTCCTAACTTTTTTTTTTCTAAGTGCTTAAAGTCATTTTCTTTGACCATAGAAATTACTTTTATATCCCTTATATTTTAACTAAATTCCCAAACTATCCTTTTTATTCTTTTAACCCTAAAATTCACATCATTTTCCTCATTTAAGCACTTTTATCCAAACACCCAACTACTTATTTATAAAAATAACTTTCAACACTTCAAAGTTCTAAAAGCACTTCATACATAAAAGTTTTTTTTTAAGCCCATCCAAACGGGCTCTAGATCTGGTCCTGTCCACTTTTCTTGTTGCTATCCTCATACGTGCCACTGCCAGTAAGACTGGGCACTGGAACGGAATGAAATGGCCGGACCAGAATGGTTTGATTGGATTGCTAATCGGTATCGAAACGAATCAGATAAAGATTATCGGAATGAAAACTCCATCCTCTCCTGTCCCACTAAAAAACTCCATCCTCTCCCGTCCCACTATATATCCTAATGGATTGAAATGGGATAAATGGGACGGCGCATACATCTATTAAAAAAAAATATTTTTTAATTTTTTAAAGTTAAAGAATACAAATATTATATTTTGAATTACGAAATATGAATGAATTTTTTTTCTAATTTATAAAGTATTTAAGTTTTGAAATTTTTTAAAGTTAATTTGCAAGTTAAGTACTTAAGTTTATTAAAGTATTTTATTTTTTGAGTTTTTCAACTTATAAGTTTGTAAGTTTTAAAGATATTTGTTTCTAAAATTTTCAATTTATAAGTTTGTAAGTTAAGTTTGTTAAAGTTATTTTTTTCTAAGTTTTCAAGATTTGAATTTTCTTAAATTTATAAGTTATAAGTTTTAATAAGTTATAACTTGTAATTTAAGTAACTAAAGTTTGTTAAAATATTTTTTTTTTTAAATTTTTGAAATTTATAAGTTTTTAAGTTTATAATATTTGAAGTTTATAAATTATAAGTTTGTAATTTAAAAACTCAAATAAACAAAAAAGAAATGCATTAAATAAAAATATAAAACAAGGATAAAAATTAAAAATCAATCCAATTTATTTAAATTTGTATTACAATTTGTAACTATTTGTAGAGTGCCTAATTTACACACCCACCTTTTAGGAAGGTGTCACGATCCTGATCTGCCATGAGTGACACCTACACTACACCAAGCTAAGAACCAAGACATGCATTTAGACAAGTGAAAACAGTTTAAATCAATTTAAAATTTTAGTTCCCAAAACTCAATCAAGTCTTCAAATAAATACCGCGGAAATAAACTCTCTAGAACTTAAAAATTATTGTACCAAAACTTTATCGAAATCTAGAATAAGGGGATGCAACCCCTTCAAGAAAATAATAAACTAAATGCCTAAATTTTTGTGTCCGAAAAGATGGACAAAGAGCTAAGAGGAATCCATAGCATCTTGAACGAGTGGCTCACCCTTGGATTCAAGTAGAAGTGGTCTCACAATTGAGTTTTTTCAGCCATCTCCTTAATATGTCATGTATTTAACAAAATAGAGATAAGCGCAGAATCAATACACAAACATAGTGCACTAGTAGGTCACATGGCTAGTTTCAAATATATAAAATATGAACATGCAACCAAATCATAGTAAAACAGATGATACACAATTACATCACAAATATAGCAACATTCGGACTCCCAGTCCTTAACTTGAATCAGTTCACACAGTTAGCATGATTAATTACAATTACCACAATCAGTCTAGTTCTCATGGAACCCACACACAATTTTTTAGTGTACCGACGTGGTATCCGATCCAAATGTACCGAAGTGCGGTATCTGATCCAAAGTACCGGCATGGTACCTGATTCAATTATACCAGCATGGTACTCGATCCACAGAAAATCACACATCCCAATCACAACCACAGTGAATAACAATCACACTTGTACTACTAAGTAAAACATTCCTTGCATGTAATTTGATCACAATTACCATTTCAACTCATGTTCATTCCTTTTTCCCTAATTGTATATCACGCATGTTATACTAATGAAATAGTTAACAAGCACATGTAACATAAACGGGAAAAAAATAACTATCACCTACCTCGAAGCAAGCCTGAATGTTCTAAAGAACCTGAACTTTCCCCTTTTCAAAGTGTCTTAGCTTGTTCTTGGTCTAAAACAAATACAAAGTACAATAATCAACAAGGAATGGCTTAGAAATATCCGAATTATACTCAAATCCTAACCCTTGGCCAATTTCATGATCATCCCATTTAATTAGGGCTTTTCCACCATTAATTTCATGTTAAGAACCCTTCTCTAAGGTGATCCCCATAGATTCTAAGGTCCAAAAATTGAATTACATGTTAGAAGAGTAATCAACTTACCTTTATCGAAAAATTTGGTAGAAAACTGAAAATATCATTTGAACCGGGTTCAAGATATTTAATAAATTCACATTTATTAGAAGAATCAAGACCAAGTTTATGTTTCATTCTATCATGGGCACCTACTCGAGGCATAGAAGTTTGAGGATTTTTGTTGAAGATATGTCTGAAGATATTGCAAAAATGAAACAATTAGATACATTTTTTCTAAAAGATTTCTTTTACAAAAATTCAGTTTATGAGTAGCTAACTTTTAGAAATCTTAAATTATTTAATTAGAATCGTATGTGCCTTGAATTTAGGAGTTAGTTTCTTTTTGTTTGTTATTTGAATTTTACTGATAAGTTTAATAGCATATTTTTCTATTTTCTAGTTAGAAATTATAGATATGTATGTCTGTGAATTATTAATAAAATAATTTCCTTTACACTGCAGTATTTTTTTTCTCAAAGTCTTTCTCTGTTATTTTCTTAATTTTTTATTAAAAAACTAATAATTGATATCTAGAGTCATTTCCTTGAAGGACCCGTGAGTGAGAGATGAATTCTGAAAATAACTTTTCTCAAATAGCTCCTTCTATTTTTTATGGTTAAAATCTCTACACAGTAAAAATGGAGACTTATCTTGAGGTTTTAGATCATTGAAAGATCGTGGAAGAGGATTATGGTTGTTCTTTCGCTACCTAATACTCACACAGTGGCCCAGATCAAAAATCAAAAGGAAAATAAAATGAGAAAATCAAAGGCTAAAACAACTTTATTTGTTGGTGTGTCTGCAATAATTTTTACGAGAATACAAAGCAGATGAAGGAATACGGGGCATGAAAATGCTGAATTTTATAAGAAAATTTGAGTTGCAAAAGATGAAGGAATCTGAGACCATCAACGAGTACTCAGATTGACTTCTTTGCATTATTAAATGGTAAGATTGCTTGACACTAAATTTAAGATTCAATAATTATTGAAAAAATTCTTGTTACCCACCTTGTCAACACTGTGGCAGAAAAGGTCATCCTCCTTTTAAATGTTGGAAGAGACCATATATATGCACAATGCAAGATATGCAATAAGTTTGGTTATGAAGCTGTGATTTACAAAAGCAAATTTAAAAAAGATGAAATAGTTGTCCATGTCACCACTGAAGAAGAAGAAGAAAATCACTTATTTGTGGCAACCTACTTTTCAATCAAAAAATCTAATTTTTGGATGATTGATCGTGGTTGTACAAATCACATGACATATGACAAAAATCTTTTTAAAGAGTTTATTTCTATGGAAAATAAGAAAGTCTGAATTGAAAATGGTGACTATGTACCTGTTAAAGGAAAGGGGTCTACTGCAATCAATTCAAGTTCAGGTACAAAAATAATTTCAAATATCCTTTACGTTTCTGATATTGATAAAAGTTTGTTGAGTGTTGGCCAGCCAATGAAAAAATGATTTATATTATTATTTGAATACAATTATTGTCGAATCTTTAATTCGAATAAACAGGAAATTTTACAAGTTGAAATGAGAAGTAAATTTAGTCCAACAGAAGATGCACACAAACCTTGCAAGACAAAAGATAAACTGACATATTTATTCACGAGGTCAATTTTAAATGAAACTAAAATCTACAATTCCTGATCCAAGGAGGAGTGTTGAAGATATGTCTCAGGATATTGCAAAAATAAAACAACTTGCTACATTTTCTCTAAAATAAATTACAATGACATACCTAGTGAAATCCCACTAGTGGAGTTTGGGGAAGGTAAAATATACGCAGATCTTACCACTACCTCATGGAGGCAGAGGGACTATTTTTGAAAGACCCTCGGCTCCAATGTATCAGCTCCAAGCGAGACGAAACACTAGATATAGAATAACGTCTAAAACAAAGAGTAAAGTAAATACTACACCACACAAACAATAATTGTAGCAAAATAATGTGGTAATCAAACAACAACAACATCAACAACACAAACATAAAGGCACGACTAGTCCTATGGCCAACCTAAAACCTTCCTACCCTACTATACTTATACCCTAATATGCGACCTCCATACCTGTCTATCTAAGGTCATGTCCTCGGTGATATGAAGCAGCATCATATACTGTCTAATCACCTCCCCCCAATACTTTTTAGGTCTACCCCTACTACTTCGCATAACCCCTACAACCAATCGCTCGCACCTCCTTACTGGGGCATCGACACACCTCCTCTGTACGTGCCCAAATCATATCAATCTCATTTCTCTTCTCTTGTATGCCACAAGGGCCACTCCCACCTTCTCCCGAATAATCTCATTTCTAATCTTGTCACTTCTAGTATGGACATACATCTATCTCAAAATCCTCATCTCTGCAACATGCATCTTCTGAACATGTGAGTTTTTGACTGTCCAACACTCCACCCCATATAACAGCGACGGTCTAGCCACCATTTTATAGAACTTACCTTTAAGTTTAGGTGGTACCTTCTTATCACACAGCACTCCAGAGGCAAGCCTCCATTTTATCTATGCCGCCCTAATATGATGTGTGACATCATCACTAATGTCCCTACTACTCTCGATGAACAGACCCAAGATATTTAAACCTATTCCTCTTGGGAATAGAATGAGTGGAAAGACTTAATTCCATGCCCTCTTCATCCATTGCAATACTGAATTTGCACTACAAGTATTTTTTTTCGGTCCTTCTCAATTTGAAACCTTTGGACTCTAGAGTTTATCTTCAAACCTCCAACCTATCATTAATTTTGTATCGAGTCACATCAATCAATACTATGTCATCCGTAAAAAGCATACACCATGGAACCTGTTCCTGAATAGCTCGTGTCAGCTCATTTATCTCCAAGACGAAAAGAAATAGGCTCTGTACAGATCCCTGATGAACTCCTATCTCAACAGGAAAATACTCTGAGTCTCCTCCCACCATCCTAACCCAAGTCTTAAATCCATCATACATGTCCTTAATCATCCTAATATACACCATTGGGATCCCGTTTGCCTCCAGGAACCTCCAAAGGACATCTCTCGAAACTTTATCATAAGCCTTTTTAAGATCAATGAACACAATATAAAGATCCCTCTTACTCTCCCTATATTTATCCACCAGTCTCCGCATCAAATGGATTGCTTCAGTAGTCGACCTCCCCAGTATGAATCCAAACTGGTTCTCTGATATAAACACACCTCTTCTCACCCTTACCTCCACCACCCTCTCCTAAAGCTTCATAGTGTGGCTCAGCAATTTGATACCCTATAATTATTACAGTTTTGAATATCACCCTTGTTCTTGTACAATGGAATCATTGTACTCCACCTCTATTCATCGGGTATCTTAGTTGTCTTCAAAATAACACTAAACAACCTAGACAAACCATTTCATACCTTCCTTGCCAATGCTCTTCCAAAAATCCATCGGAATCTCATCAGGACAGGTTGCCTTCCCCCTGCACATCCTACTAATAGCACGTCTAACCTCTTTAACCCTAATGCACCTGCAGTATCCAAAATTTTGATGACTATGAGAGAGCGCCAAATCCTCCAGAATAATGTCTCCGTCTCCTTTTTCATTTAAGAGTTTGTGGAAGTAAGCTTGCAACCTTTGCTTAATAGAGGTCTCATTCACTATAACCTCATCATCCTTGATGTACATCACTCTCACTTTCGCAAGCTTATACAATCTCTTATCACCACCTTTATCCCCTAACTCCACATATAAGCGTTCAAATGTTGTCGTCTTAGCACTCGTGATCGCCGCCTTCGCTTTTGTCTTCGCCTTCTTATAGATAACCTTACGTCTCCCCTTCTCCTTCTTATTCTCATCCACACACTCCAACCACTTTGAATAAGCAACCTTATTAGCTTTCACTTTGCCTTGAATCTCTTTGACGACCATCAAAGATTTCTCTTGAGACCCCTAGAACCTCAGTTGCAACTTTTTTAATGCAACCACCAGTCCTATCCCACATGGTGTTTGCATCCCCTCTGCTACTCCAAGCCCTTAAACCAAGAAACTTCTCCCCCATATCCTTGGAAAGGGTGGGAGACAGGCCCCCTATCTAATCCTCGATCAATCATAAATGATCTTGTTCTTCCTATCACTCTTTAACTCCAAAATCCATCACTAAAAGCCTATGCTGAGTGTTAATACATTCACTCGAGATAAACTTTCAATCCTTACAAAGGCATCTATCGCCCTTCCGAAGGAGTAAGTAATCAATTTGAGTCCTAACTATCCAGCTATGAAAGGTAACCAAGTGATTATCTCTCTTTAGAAAACATGAGTTAGCAATTACCAATTCAAAAGATTTAGCAAAGTCCAAGAGAGATGCCCCACCGCTGTTTCTCTCCCCAAAACCAAAGCCTCCATGAATATCATCAAAACCACTAGAAGATGCACCGATATGCCCATTGAAATCTCCACCAATGAAAAGTTTTTTGGTGCCCGATATACTTCTCATTTCCTCATCCAAATCTTCCCAAAAGAGATTTTTGACTTTCTCGTCCAGGCCCGATATATTTTCTCTAAAAAAATTCTTTAAAAGAAATTCAATTTATGAGTAGCTAAGTTTTAGAATTTTTAAATCATTTTATTAGAGTCATATGTGCCTTAAATTTAGGAGTTAGTTTATTTTGTTTGTTATTTGAATTTTACTGATAAGTTTAGTAGCATATTTTTCAGTATTTTTTCTCTCAAAGTTATTCTCTGTTATTTTTTTAATTTTCTTATTAAAAAAACAATAATTTTCAACATTATATAAGGAGCAATATTTATCATACATTGCATTAGCAAGTAATTTAATGTTATTTTGACATGTCATCAAATTCGGTACTTCATCAGGTTGAATATCTAAATTTTGATAAATACATTCAACTAAAGCTTTTGTACCATGTTCTTTATATTCAGGGTTAAAAAGAATTACAGTTAAATCAATTTGGGGGATATAATTGTTTTTAAATTTTTTTTAATCATAGCTTCAATAGCATCTTTATGTAATTCGTTTGTTTTATATTCAGCAAAGAGAATTGAAATCTCACATGCATGTATTAAAATTTCAGAAATATATAGTAGGATAATATATTCTAGAAAAAAGTTTAGTAGCATCATAAAATGAATCCGGAGCTAAAGGGTATAATTTTTTTACAAAAATTCCAAAACGGTAAATAATTTTATTTTGAAACTGAAAAGGCAAATTCGCAAGCCCTCTTGCGAATTACCTTTTTGTATTGACGCCGTTAAGGCTCCATTGTTAAAGCCGCAGTTCGCGAGCCACCTCGCGAATTGTAATTCACAGGCAGCCTTGCGAATTACAATTCGTGAGGTGGCTCGCGAATTGATTCTTCCCACCCCCAACCCCACCACCCGCTCCCGTTGCCCCACCCCCCAGCCCACCCATTATATTTTTTTTTTTGATAAATTTTTATGTTTATGTTTTAGCTTAATATTTATTTGATATTACAAATGTTTTTCTCTTTAACTTTCATTTTTTATTTCATTATCTTTAATACTTTACGATCATAATTTTTTTAAGTTTACGTGTTTCTGATAAATTAATAGTACTGGTAATGTAGGATAGAGATTCTTATTGCATTGCCCAATTATTCATGTATACACATTTTTATCATTAATTTGTTATTTTATCAGTTACAATAAAGTAGCACATTTTGCATATCATACGATGTTATTATTGTTTCTAGTAGAGATTACTTGCATTTTTACTATATAATTATTCAATGTTATTTTCTTAATTTATAATATGTTTTAATTACTATAAATTACATTTATAGTACTTCATTACTAATTAATAATTTTTTAAAAATAAATTCCACATTTAAAATAAATATGTAATGAAACTTCCTACTTATAAATAAAGTTTTTCTAAAGGCATATAATATAATTATTTATTGTCAAATTTCTTAAGTTATATGAACTTGAGGGATAATCTTGATAGGACATTGTAAAATGAAGGTATTTCCTTATTATCACCAAAAGTTAAGTTTTTATAAATTTTATATAGTACTAACGGCCAAGCGTTCAATGCGCGTTCCCAAAACTAGTACATATATAATCATCAAAGAACTAAGCCATATATACGTCATTATTGGAGGACGCAACAACAACAACAACATACATTCTAGGTTCTTCGCCTTGCAACTAAAGACCTAACATGATTGTTATGTATGTAAACATAACAATCATGTTAATTCTACTACTAAAACATCTACCTAACTTATTCGAATATTTGAATTTTCTATCCGTTGTGCTATTAAGAATAGCTCCACAACTTCATGACATTCAGCAAGGCCATCCTGAGCTTGAAAACTTCATGAGATTTATAACTCCATGAAGTTAATAACTTTATGACGGCTCGCTTAACAATTATTTTTTCTAGAATGTATGCAAACATACATTCTAGCTTCTTCGCCTTGTAATAAAAGGCATCCTAGCTTCTTCGCCTTGCAAACTAAGACATAACATGATTGTTATGTATCGAAAAATATATTCTGCTGTAAATCAAATGTAATTTTTTATTTTGTTTGATTAGTGATATAACAGATCTAAACATTGATAGAAGTTTGATGTTAAGTAAATATATATCAAATGAAAAGCTACGTATATATAGGGTTTTTGAAGGAAGTTGCACCATAGTGTGCGACTTCCTTCAAAAACCCCGATTCACTGCCATTTTGCACTGTTGATTTGATTCAACACTGATTTTTTTTTATGATATTTAATAATTGGTCTTAAAATTTAAATAAATTAAGTTATGATGTGATAAATATTAAAACAAAATAACTAATTATTTTAATACACTGTATACATCTTTAATTTAAAATCAGTTAATATAAAAAAATTATTTATTATTTAAATTTTATATTATTTTAAAATCAAACAAATAAATTTAAGTGACGGAATTAATTAATTTAAGTAAGCACCATTATGTAATAGTCATTTTCAGTGCGAATAGCCATGTCATAGGGAGATGTACTGAAAATAAATTGGAATAGGAATTGTGAATAGTTTAGTCAGAATGAGTAGTGATTCATGACACATCTATGACAAACTATGCAAATATCTTTTCCCTATAACGTGTGTTGTGCAACTTTGTAGTAGTTCTTTGTAGTGTTAATGTGATTCAACTGCATAAAATTTTTCATGATATTTGATAATTAATATCAAATTTAATTAAATAAGGTTATTACGTGATGATTGTTAATAGGAAAATAACTAATTATTTGTTTTTAAAATTATATTCGAATAATTAAAATTATACTTTGCTGATATCTAGATATTTATTTTTAAAAATGTTGCAGTATCTAATCAACACTATAAAGATTTGGTATCAAATTCCTAAAGTAAGTCACATGGCCGTGTGAGGCTTTTTTTTTTTTTTTTTTTTATGTATATATGTCTTTTAATAGTATTATAAATAGGTGTCTCATGGCTATTTTGAAACATTGTATTTTCAATCATGCAAAGAAAAATTCAATTGCAAAGTTGGTTTGATATTACCAACAAAAATAAAAATAGAAATGTCCCCAAGGACCCAAGGAAGGTATTTGGGTGCTAATTGATTTATGTGGAAAAAAGTGGTATGGCAGAATTCGTCCACTAGAAAATAAACCCATTGATATTTATTATGATTTAAAAGTTGTTGGATACATCATTGAGAGAGAAGCAAACTCTTCTAAAATGGATATTTTAATTATTTGGGGTGAAACACTTGAATTGACTAGTTTATATTCTAAGAGGTGCGACTACAAAGTTTTATGTCGCTGGCATGGTTTGGTCATTCCACAAGCAGTATCTGTAACTTATCAAACATGAAATTCAGGGATGAAGCACTAGTTATTGAACACTTGGTGAAGGAAATTGATGAAATGAACAAAGCACTACAACTCTTTCATGCATTAGACGATCTCAACTTTAAAAGAGAAAATAAAGAATAGCAATGAAAGGTACCAGAAGATCAAAATTTACATAGAGATTCTACCTATACTATATATCCAATAGTTAAAGAATGAATAGGTCTCCAAAAATATTTACCAGAAACACTAAATTTTGGTGTAACTTATTGTTGTATAAATCAATTATCTTTGATTGATCATACACGATGTAGTAGTTTAAATTATAGTATAAATGATGAAGTTGAAATCGTTCCTGAAACTCTAGATGAATAAAATTACGATTATCAAATTATATAATTATTGATTTCGATTGTTTTTCTTTACTAACGTAACGTGTAAAGTATATTGTATGTATTAATGTTATATGTTAAAATAAATGAGATTCTTTTATAAAAATCAATTGCTTATATAAAGGTTTTTTTTATTATAAATGTAAATGCAAAAGTAATTCTACTTTTAAATTCATAACCATAAATATAATAATTTAAATAAATACATTTTACAAAGGATTTCTGCGAGGACAACGATCCTTGGTGTGTCCCGTTTGCTTGCAAGTTCTACACTTTCTTGACATGCGAGCTGGAGCAATGTCCATTTCATTCTTCCATCGTGTATTTGATAGTTGTCCAGATGTCCGCAAATATTCCGTATTTGCAACCAAATAAAAAGTCGCAGGTGGCCAATAAACTTGATCTCCCACAGGTGTAAAAGTACCATAGTACATTCGCTTGTAGTACTTCGTACTGTAGTATTTGCTCACATAACTTTTAGGATCGATACCACGAACACCACAAAATTTAATTGCATGCGAGCATGGCATGTGATAATTAATCCATTTGCTGCATGAATATTTTTTGGAATCTGTAAAAACTTTGTGAACATTTTCTCCCTTACCATTCTTTGCAAATGTGAGGATCTCACATACAGCTGAAGTAGTACTATAGTTCATCATTTCAGTGTGTGCTTAGGCTCTTCTCCAATACTCGCTGAACTTTTTGCCTACATCAAGAGGCCAAGGAACATTTTTTTCAAGTAAAGCATCAGCAAGGGCATTTCGTTCAACGAAACGATCAACCAAAGCCCTAAATGTCATGCGAAGTACAACTCAGATACATTTTTTGTGAAAGAACCCTATCTATGACCCCCATCAAGATACATAATCCATTTCTCCAATGAAAGATTATTTAACCACCTGTAAGCTTCACCGTTCAATGCTTTTATTTGTTTCATCCTTTGTAGAAATTTATTTTCTTGGTACTCTATGGTGGCATACCACATCAAATTTTCAAGTTTGCTATTTAATTTTTTTTTATTAAAATTTGCTTTCAAATGGCGAACACAAAATATGTGATAGTTTTTGGTGGTTACAACCAATCGAAAGATTGAACACATTTTAAGATACCTTGATGGCAGTTAGAAATAAGGCCAACTCCTTTGCGGGCGCCAACAACATGTCTCCATAATAGGGGTAGGAACCATGACCAAGATTCAAAGCTCTCACAGGCGACTAAGGCATATGCAAGTGACAAAACATTTTCGTTTGCATCAGTAGTAATGGCAATTAATAATTTTATATCATACATGCCGTAAAGATGAGTTTCGTCTATTGAAATGACAAGCCTACAAATTTTGAAGCCATCAATGCATGCTTTAAAACTCCAAAATAAGTACTTAAAAATTTGTTCACCTTACATCGTTGTTGAATGGTGCTCCCACTCAACAATGATACCTGGATTAAAAAATTGCAAAGCTGTCGTATAACCAGGTAATGCCTTAAATAAAATTTTAAAGTCTCCATAAACCATAATAAAGGCCTTCCTTTGACCTTTTTGGGCTTTTCAATAACTGGGAGTTTAGTGGTGCAATCCTTTGATGATTTGCTGAACCATCTTTATAGCAATATTGGGGTTCTCGATAACATAAGGATCAATGAAGTAGCAATCATATTTCTATTCAAATTATAGTGATCCTCCTTATATTGATCTGGATTGCAAGTATGGTTGATCATTTTTTCTGCCTTTCAAATACCGCCTCCAATCTCGCGAAAATGAATTATCCATTCGCATCCCGACATGTATTTCTTGCATATTACCTTTCTACTTTTTTATTTAGATTGGTCACACAAGAGCTCCATTTCCTTAGCTATATTGTACATTCTCACCGAAGATTTCATTTATTTTTTTATTTATAAATAACATACCTATGCCAATGATACGGAAAAAATATACGTAATAGAGATTAAGCATTTATTATTTTTCTTATATAATTTACGTTTCTTCAATTGAACCTGACTTAATATGTTCTGGATTTTTTTCATTCCATAGTGGAGCGTTATCGAAATTGTTAATGACAAAATCGTCAACATCTTCTATTGTATGTTCCAAATATGGAATGGCTACGAAATATGAATTAACGTTGGAGGTACCAGTGGGCGCAATATCTACATTGATGTCTCCGTCATTATCTGTAGTTTCATTATCGTCACTAGAAACCTCTTGTGAAGGTGCACAAATAACTACATCGTGTAGTTCATCGTCATTGATGTCAACTACTTGTGTGAGTTGAGTGACAATACCTCCACATTCATTAAACCTTCAAAATTACGAAAAATTAATACACAAATTACAAAAAATAATCTTAAGTAATATTTAAAAACAAATGAATTACATATTCGTAGCCTCCGATTGTAAAGAAAGTGTTGACTGCATGCATTTCTTGGACTGGCATCATGGTCCACACCTTCAAATTGACTATCAAAAGTAGAGAAATCAATTAGTTGTCGATCAATTGCTCTCATCATTTGCTGATCAACTGGACCACTTGAAGATTCTAGACAATCTACAATATGGCCAGGTATAATTAATTTTTTTTGTTAATTACAACATTTAGTGTACTAATAAAAATAAATTTTGCTATAAACATATAACTTTTAATATTTTTTATAGTTTATTATGGAGCCTTATTCTGAAGTTGTTCTTAATGCATTGTCCGAATGGTGTCGATGAGGACGTAATATGTGGATGACCAAGGTGCCACTAATTTTCAGCATTCATCGTGAGTGGCACATGGCTGATCGTGTGGTCACACAATTTGATTTTCCACAACATATACCAGAAAATGTGCCTAGATCATTATAAGATTGATAAGCGCAATAGAATATATAATGATATACATGCAATGTTTATTCATACAGAATTAATATGGAATAACCGCAATGAACATATTGTTCATATAAATCCAAATGCAAATGCAGCTGATTACTTCCGTTGGTATCTACAACATACGCACTCTTCCCAACTCCTATCTATAGTTAGCTAAGTGTCCAATTCCAAGCCAGTTATCCCACCAAAAATAACAAGAACCCGAATAGAGCCTCCATTGGATATGAGGTTCAGCAATGTATTTGTTTTGCATCATATGTTTCCACACAAGTGACTGTCCAGTATCAAATTTTTTGATGATGGGATTGCCTCTCTGGTAATATTTGGCTAGAAGGAAATCACCCCACAAAGTCGGTTTAGCTCTAAAGGTCCACCATTGCTTGACCTGGAGAGATTTGCACACATCTGTAATTCGTCTCATCCCAATACCACCTTCGTCATAAAGGTAACAAAGATTTTTCCATGAAGACCAATGATAGTTTTTCTTGTTATCCTTCCAACCCCAGAAAAAACCAGCAGTAACTCTATCAATTTGTTTAAGAATGGTGCTGGGAGGAGTAATAGCTGATAGAAGATGAATAGGGAGCGATTGAAGAACATATCTTACAAGCGTAGCCCTACCCCCATAACTGAGGATTTTAGACTGCCACCCTTTAATTCTGTTGACAACCTTTGAAACCATGTCTGTATAATACATAACTCTCTGTCGGCCAATATAAAGAGGGCATCCTAAGTAAGTAATGGGACTATGCTTCTGAGTGAAACCTGTAACCTGTTTGACCGTATCCACATTGTCTTGGAGTGCATCAGAAAGTATCATGAAATGGATCTTATTCTTGTTTAGAAGCTGCCCCGAAGTCCGTTGATATAGAGTCAAGGTCTTCATGATGATCTGAAGAATTTTCTTTCTACCGGAGGAGAAGATAATAATGTCATCCGCAAAGCTCAAGTGATTAATCTATGGGCCTCTTTACTCCATATAAAAACCTTGGTAGAAATGATAATTATGAAGACTGTTCGGCATTCGGGACAACACCTCCACTCCTAAAATAAATAGGATAGGAGCAAGTGGATCACCCTATTTGAACCCTCTGGTCGAGTGGAATCCATGTCTAGACCCATTAACAATGACAAAGTACCAATTATTAGCCATGATTCACCAAATTATATCAATGATGGCCTCACCGAATCCCATTTTTCTTAGTATCAGACAGGTATAGGACCACGAGACTCTATCGTATGCTTTGGCCATATTTAGCTTGATAACCACATTTTCTCCAATAGTAGGCTTCTTGATGTCATGAATAATCTCCTATGCTAGCATGATATTTTTCGAGATGCTTCTTTCTTTTACAAACCCCGACTGATTAGGAGAAATAAGACCAGGAAGAATAGGAGCAAGCCTGAGGCAAATGAACTTTGATATGATCTTGTTGGTGAAGTTACTGAGGCTAATGGGTCTATAGTTAGAGAGTGTATTCGGGTGATCTACTTTTGGGAGTAGGAACAAACAAGCATGAAAAAAGAATATAGGCATAGCATGACCACAGAAGAATAAGTTAAGCACCGCTAGTAGGTCCACCACAATAATTTCCCAGCAAGCTTGGAAATTTTTTCCATTCATACCATCCGGACCGGCTACAGAATTAGGATTCATGGAGAAAACCACATGTTTCAGTTCCTCAAGGCTAGGCATGGCTTGGAGACTATCATTTTGAACATCTGTAACCATTCTAGGAATGTAGTTCAAAATATTCTCCGGAATTGGAGACTCTTCACCGATAAATATTTTCTAAAAATGGTCACAAGCGGCTTTAGCAATCGATTCATCACTCTGAATCCAATCTCCCTCCTCATTGGTAACCATGTGAATAAATAAACATCTTCTTCTACCTCTAATTAAGTCATGGAAATACTTAGTGTTAGCATCCCCATCCTTAAACCAATGGAGCTAAGTTTTTTGCTTGAGATATTTTCTTCTAATTTAAGAAATCTGATTTATTCAGCATTGAGAGCATGCAATTTCATCCTGTTCTCCTCATTATTGGACACTATTAGATTATCTTCAGCATTTTTCACCAAATCTTCATACTCTTTAACTTTGGAAAAAATATCGCCGAATTCCACACTCGACCATTTACTAAGGGTGGAGGATAGCCTTTTCATTTTCTGGTGGAAGGACCACATTGTATTCCCTGTCACTTCTCTATCCCAACAAGTCTTTATAGTTTCAACAAAAGTAGGATGATTCACCCAACAATTCAAGAATTTAAAATAGTTTATATCGGAGTCTTGTCTAGCATTCATCTCCAGTAGCAAAGGATTATGATCAGAACTAGTAGAAGGGAGGTGAGTAATTGAAGTTTGAGGCATAGTAGATAACCAATTCTCTGATACCATAGCTCTATCAAGTCTCTTACAAATTCTTTTATTCATATCCCGCTGATTACTCCAAGTGAAGTCTGAGCCATGTTATCCCAAATCCATAAGATCAAAAGCTTCAATAACGCTAATAAACTCAAAACTTTTCCGCATGTTTCATGGGATTCTACCTAATTTCTCAGTAGTAGAGGTGACGATATTGAAGTCCCCAACTGTGCACCAATGAATATTAGAGGAGGCATGATGTAGTAACCTATCCCAAAGTGGCCTTCTAAGAGTGTCTTTGCATTTTCCATAAACAAATGTCATGATAAATGCATTTTGATGTTCTACATGTTTCATCTCATAAGTGATCTACTGGTCGTCAACATCAATAACTCTACAATCAACATCCTGAGTCCAGAAGATCCAAATCTTACCATTAGGATTGCAAGCGGATTTATCCATGGCAAGTTGAATTCTAAAAGTTTGGAGATGTGCATTACTGGAAAATGGTTCAAGAATGGAAATAATGGAAGTTTGGTGGATATATTTGAGAGACTTAAGTCTATCTATGACATCTTTGGTATTGATACCTCTAGCATTCCATACAATTGTGTTAATCATTGATTGCATCTGAGATTATGGATCCTAGTGTTTGTGCAAATTTTTGGTTGTGGTGAATGACTCTAGGAGATAAACCTTCCTCACCAGCTAACTAATTCATCTCATCATTCGTAACAGTAGTAGTGATTTTGGAGGGTGCAAATGCCCTAGTGAATTATTCTGCATTCTCTTCCTCACCTTCTTGTTCAACTTCTCCTTGAAACTCTTTGTCAAATTCATCTTCCGAATGTATAACACCATACTCATCAATCTCATTTTCTAAAGTAGGAGTAGTATTTAGAGTACAGATAATGGCGGAGTCTTGCTCTGGTTGCATATTAGGGCCTGACTGAATGTTTAGAGGAGTAACAGTGATGTGGTCTTCATTATTAAAATCCGGGCTTCTGATAGGAGTAGTCTGATCAAGTAAAACAAACTGCGAGCAAGTATTAGCAACTACATGAACAGAATAATCCTTTTCACTTGCACAACCAACACTAATATCAGCGGTGACTGCAACAACTTGATGTTGTTTTTGTTGTTTCCTCTTTCTAACTTCCTTTCTTTTTATAGTCATAGAGTTAGCTGTTTGATTGGAGTTACTAGAATCAGCTTTAGCACTTGGAGAATGTTCACCTCTGAAATTACAACACAGATCTTGGTTGTTAGCAGCCCCCACAATAGGTTCTGTACCTTGTTCATTTTTATTCCCAAACTGAGCTGTATCGACCTTCAAACTAGCAGCAGCCTTTTAAGTTTTAAACTCAAAATTCACATCAAAAATTTGAGTTAAAGAAGCATAAAAGGCCTGGAATTGAGTAGAGGTAAAAGTAGTATTAAGGCCATGCGAATCCATCCTTGACCAGCCTGTAGAGGCATTTTTTGGGGCTGATTTGGCCCTAAATCAGATCTGGAAATCTGCTGCTGCTCAAGCCTCACAGGAGGGCCTTGATCTTGCCTCTGAGAAGCAGTACCAACCCTCCCAATGTGATCTACATCTTTCCTTTGGTGCTAAAATGACAGCAGTTTAGGTGCCACAACTTGCACACTATTTTCCTTCGAACTACCAGCTGAACTATCACCCAAAACATGCATATTTTCCTTTGAACTAACAGTTGAATAACCTCCCAAAACCTGCATGTTTTGAACCTGAACTGGAGTTGCATTCTCACCAAGTTCCTGAGTGGAAATAGGAGCACCAGCAGGTCTCAAACCATGCACCTGAGCAGCTTGTTTAGGCATTTTTTGGATATGATTTTCCCCCACATCAGATCTGAAGGGCTGCTGCTGCTCAATCCTCAAAGAGGGACTTGAAACTTGCCTCGGAGAAGTAGTAGAGTCTGGAGTAATAGCTCTTATATTCTGGTGAGATGCCAATCTATTTTCTCTAGTTGGAGACTGATTTAGAACTGAATTAAGACTCCCAGAATTCAAACCAACAGCAGCCTTACAACCAACGGTCACAGCAGTGGTCTGTTTGGAGACCATTGTTTGAGTATTAACATAGTCTATTTTTTTAACTTGCTGGGAAGAACAACTCTGACCAGCAGTATCTATATCAATCTGAACCATATTAGCAGCTTGTAGACAAGAGGTAGCAGTTTGAGCAGTGGTAGCAGGGGCTCTAGATCAATCCTAGGGTCAACTAGAAGGTTCTCATACAAAACATGAGACAAAACCCCCTCTTTGGACACCCCATCCTACAAGTTAGTAGGTTTCTCCTGTATCCCACCATCCTCACCTCCATCAACTTCAGAATCAGACAACCTATTAAAGACATTATTTGGGGAGCCATGGGAGATTAGGAGCATTGAGTCAATACCTGTTTGATGCTCGCTATGTCCATTTTACATTACACCAACCATATCAACAGTATCACAATTAAGACATGGATTGGGGTTTGAGAGCATTGAGTCAATACCTGGAGTCTTGGTCGGGATAGGTTTGTACACTTGTTGACCATTTCATTGTTTCTTTTGAGTATTTTGCACATTTTGAGAATTACCTTTGAAGTTCTTCCTCTTTTGGATTTGCCACAGATCATTTGAGTCTTGGTTCCCCTTTGGATTTGTTGGGTGCTCCTTAGCTTTATTTCCAGGAATATTGATTTTGGATTGTTGGGAGTATCTTTGTGATTTCCATCATGAGTTGTGGTGGTATTTGCCTCCGGTGGTACCTGTTGTCTGGAATATTAGGGGTTTAGGAAAATCTTATTAACGTTGCATGAGGAATTAGGCGATTTTGTTAGTTTTTCGTGTGTGTTAGCCGACAGAGTTTTAAGGTGCCAGGGGTTCGAGTCAAGTTTTCTTAGATTCTTCCATACTAGTGTCCGTATCAACCTGGGGAATGACTCCAGTAGACCCGGTGGCCCTTTTGAGGGGTTTAGGAGCAATTCATTTGAGATCCAACAGGAATTAGGCGATTTTGCCAATTTTCCATGTGTGTTAGCCCACTGACTTTTTAGGTGCCGGGGGTCTGGGTTGAATTTTCTTGGATTCTTCCATAGTATTGTCTGTAACAACATGAGGAATGACTCCAGTAGCCCCGGAGGTACTTTAGAGGGGTTTAAGAGTATTTTATTGGTGACGCAACAAGAATTAGGCGATTTTGTCAGTTTTCCGTGTGTGTTAGCTCATTGATTTTTTAGGTGCTAGGGATCCAGGTCGAATTTTCTTTAATTCTTCTATAGTAGCGTACATAATGACCTAAGGAATGACATCAGTAGGCCCTAATCCGCTTTAGAGAGGTTTAGTAACATTTTATTGGTGATGCAACATCAATTAGGCAATTTTTTGAATTTTTAGTGTGTGTTAGCCCATGAATATTTTAAGTACCGGGGGTCCGGGTTGAATTTTCTTTGATTCTTTCATAATAGCATCCATAACGACCTTGGAAACGCCCCGAGTAGCCCCGACGCTACTTTAGAGGGGTTTAGGATTATTTTATTGGCGACGCAACAGGAATCAAGCAATTTTGCCAATTTTTTGTGTGTGTTAGCCTACGGATTTTTTAGGTGCCAGGGGTCTGAGTCGAATTTTCTTAGATTCTTCTATTGTAGCATCCGTAATGATATGGAGAACGACACTAGTAGCCCTAGAGGTGCTTTAAAGGGGTTTAGTAGAATTTTATTGGCGAAGCAACAGAAATTAGGCGATTTTGCTAATTTTTCGTGTGTGTTAGCTCACGGATTTTATAGGTGCAGGGGTCCAGGTAAAATGTTCATGGATTCTTCCATAGTAGCGTCTATAACAATCTGGGAATGTCTACAGTATCCTCGATGGCTCTTTAGAGGGGTTTAAGAGTATTTTATTGGCGACGCAACATGAATTAGGCAATTTTTTAATTTTTCGTGTGTGTTAGCCCACTGATTTTTTAGGTGCTAGGGGTCTATGTCGAATTTTTTTGGATTTTTCAATAGTAACGTCCATAACGACTTGGGGAAGCACTCCAGTAGCCCCAGTGGTACTTTAGAGGGGTTTAGGGGCAATTTATTTATGACAAAATAAGAATTAGGCAATTTTGCCAGTTTTTCGTGTGTGTTAGCCCATGGATTTTTTAGGTGCCGGGAGGTCCGGGCCGAATTTTCTTATATTCTTCCATAGTTTCATCCGTAACGACTTGGGAAATGACTCCAGTAGCCCCGTTTGCGCTTTACAGGGGTTTAGGAGTATTTTATTGGCGATGAAACAGGAATTAATCAATTTTTCTAGTTTTTCGTGTGTTTTCGCCCACGGTTTTGTAGGTGCCGATGTTCCGAATCGAATTTTATTAGATTCTTTCCATACTACTATTCTTAGCGACTTAAAAAATGTCTCCAGTAGCCCCGGTGGAGCTTTTGAGATGTTTAGGAGCATTTTATTGGCGATGAAAGAGGAATTAAGCAATTTTGCTAGTTTTTCGTGCGTGTTAGCTCACGGATTTTATAGGTGCCGGGGTTTTGAGTTGAATTTTCTTAGATTCTTCCATATTACCATCCATAACGATCTTAAAAATGACTCCAGTATCCTTGGTGTCACTTTAGAGGAGTTTAGGAGAATTTTATTGGCGACGCAACAAGAATTAGGCGATTTTTCATGTTTTCTGTGTGTGTTAGCTTATTGATTTTTAGGTGCCAGGGATCAAGATTAAATTTTCTAGAATTCTTTCATTATAACATCTATAACGACCTGAGAATGAAATCAGTAGGCCCTACACCGCTTTAGAGGGGTTTAGGATCATTTTATTGGCGATGCAACAGAAATTAGGCAATTTTTCCAATTTTTAGTGTGTGTTAGCCCACGAATATTTTAGGTGTCGGGGGTTTGGGTTGAATTTTCTTTGATTCTTCCATAGTAGCACGCGTAAAAATCTTGGGAATGACTCAATAGCACTGACGATGCTTTAGAGTTGTTTAGAAGTATTTTATTGGCGATGCAATAGGAATCAGGCAATTTTGCTATTTTTTGTGTGTGTTAGCGCAAGTATTTTTAAGGTGCTGGGGGTCTAGGTGAAATTTTTTTGGATTCTTCTATAGTAGCATTCGTAACGACCTGAGGAACGACATTAATAGCCCTGGTGGTGCTTTATAGGGGTTTAGGCACATTTTATTAGCGAAGCAACAAGAATTAGGCAATGTTTCTAATTTTTTTTGTGTGTTAGCCTATGGATTTATTAGGTGCCGGGGGTCCGGGTCGAATGTTCATGGATTCTTCCATAGTAGTATCTGTAACAACCTAGTAATCACTGCAGTATTCCTGACGATGTTTTAGAGGGGTTTAGGAGTATTTTATTGGCGACGCAACAAGAATTAGGCGATTTTGTCATTTTTTCGTGTGTTAGCCCATAGATGTTTTAGGTGCCAGGTTTTCGAGTCAAATTTTCTTAGATTCTTCCATAGTAGCATCCGTAATGACTTAGTGAAGGACTCCAGTAGCCCTAGCTATACATTAGAGGGGTTTAGGGGAATTTTATTTCTGATGAAACAGGAATTATGTGATTTTGCCAGTTTTTCATGTGTGTTAGCCTATCGATTTTTTAGGTGCCGTGGGTCTGGGCCAAATTTTCTTAGATTCTTTCATAGTTGCATCCGTAACGACTTGGGGAACGACTGCAGTAGCCCCTTCGACAATTTACAGGGGTCTAGGAGCATTTTATTGGCGATGAACCGGGAGTTAATCAATTTTTTTCAGTTTTTCGTGTATATTAGCACACGGATTTTATAGTCGCCGGTGTTTCTGCTTGAAGTTTCTTAGATTCTTTCATAGTACCATCCGTAGCGACTTGGAAAATAATTCCAGTAGCCCCGGTGGTACTTTTGAGGTATTTAGGAGTATTTTATTGATGATGAAAGAGGAATTAAGCAATTTTGCCAGTTTTTCATATGTGTTAGCCCACAGATTTTATAGGTGCGGGGGTTTTAGATTGAATTTTCTTATATTATTCCATATTACCCTCCGTAGCACTTTGGAAAATGACTCCAATAGCCCCGGTGGCACTTTAGAGGGGTTTAGAAATATTTTATTGGTGATGCAATAACAATTAGACAATTTTGCCAATTTTTCATGTGTGTTAGCTCACTGATTTTTTAGGTGCCTGAGATTCAGATAATTTTTTTTGAATTCTTCCATCGTAGCGTCCATAACTACCTGGGGAATGACATCAGTAGGCCCGACACCGAATTTTTGCAATTTTAGTGTGTGTTAGCCCACGAATCTTTAGGCGATTTTTCTAATTTTTAATGTATGTTAGCCCACGAATTTTTTAGGTGTCGGGGGATCGGGTCGAAGTTTCTTTGATTCTTCCATAATAAAATCCGTAACGACCTTGGAAACGAGTCGAGTAGCCCTGACGGTACTTTAGAGGGGTTTAGGAGTATTTTATTGGCAACGCAATATGAATCAGACAATTTACCAATTTTTTGTGTGTCACAGATTTTTTTAGGTGTCGGGGGTCCAAGTCAAATTTTCTTGGATTCTTCTATAATAGCGTCCATAACGACTAGAGGAACAATACTAGTAACCCTGGCAGTGCTTTAGAGGCATTTATGAGTATTTTATTGGCAAAGCAACAAGAGTTAAGCGATTTCTCTAATTTTTCGTGTGTTAACGCCCACGAATTTTTTAGGTGCTGGGGTATGGGTCGAATGTTCATGGATTCTTGCATAGTATAACAACCTGGGAATGGTTGTAGTAGCTCTGACGGCGCTTTAGAGGAGTTTAAGAGTATTTTATTGGCGATGCAACAGGAATTAGGAGATTTTGTCAGTTTTTCGTGTGTGTTAGCCTACAAATTTTTAAAAAGCCAAGGGTCCGAGGCGAATTTTCTTGGATTCTTCCATATTAGCATACGTAACGAGTTGGGGAAGGACTCCAGTAGCCCTTGCATTACTTTAGAGGGGTTTAGGAATATTTAATTTGTGATGAAACAAAAATTAGGCAATTTTGTCAGTGTTCCGTGTGTGTTTGCACATAGATTTTTTAGGTGCCGGGGGTCCGGGTCGAATTTTATTCGATTTGTCCATAAGAGTATCCGTAACAACCTGGGGATTGACTCCAGTTGCCCAAGAGGGCCTTTAGAGGGGTTTAAGAGCATTTTCTTGGCGATGCAATAAGAATTAAGCGATTTTGTTAGTTTTTCGTGTATGTTTGCCCACAGATATTTTAGGTACCCCGGATCCGAGTCAAATTTTCTTAAATTCTTCCATAGTAGTGTATGTATCGACCTGGGGAATGATTCGGGTAGCCCTGGCGGTGCTTTAAAGGTGTTTAGGAGCATTTTATTGGCGGCGCAATAGGAATTAGGCGATTTTGTTAGTTTTTCATGTGTGTTAGCCCACATATTTTTTAGGTGCCGGGTGTCTGAGTCAAATATTTTTGGATTCTTCTATAGTAGCATCCATAATGACATAGAACCGACTCTTATAGCCTTGGCAGTGATTTAGAGAGGTTTAGGAGCTTTTTATTAGCGACGCAACAGAAATTAGGTGATTTTACCAATTTTTCATGCGTGTTAGCATACAGATTTTTTAGGTGTTGAGGGTCTGATTCGAATTTTCTTAGATTCTTCCATAGAAGTGTCTGTAACGATCTAGAGAATGACTCGAGTATCCCGATGGTGCTTTAGAGGGCTTTAGGAGAATTTTATTGACAACACAATAGGAATTATGCAATTTTCCCAATTTTTCATATGTGTTAGCCCATAGATTGTTTAGGTGCCGGGGGTCCGGGTTGAGTTTTTTATTTGATTCTTCTATAGTATTGTCCATAATGACCAGAGGAACGACTCTAATAGTCCCGAAAGCACTTTAGAAGGGTTTTGGAGCATTTTATTGGCGACGCAATAGGAAATAGGTGATTTTGCTAATTTTTCGTATGTGTTAGCACACAGATTTTTTAGGTATCAGGGGTCTGTGTCGAAGTTTCTTGGATTCTTCCATAGTAGCGTCTATAACGACTTGGGAATAGACTCTAGTAGCCCCAGTGGCGATATAGAGTTGTTTAGGAGCATTTATTGGCGACGCAACATGAATTAAGTGATTTTGCCCCATTTTTCGTGTGTGTTAGGCCACATATTTTTAGGTGCTGGGGCTTTGGGTCAAATTTTATTAGATTCTTCCATAGTAGTGTCCATATCGACTTGGAAAATGACTCTAGTAGCGCCGATGGTGCTTTAGAATTATTTAGGAGCATTTTATTTGTGGTGCAACAACAATTAGGTGAGTTTGTCAGTTTTTCGTGTGTCTGCCCACTGATTTTTTAGGTGTCGGGGGTATGGGTCGAATTTTCTTAGATTCTTCCATAATTGCATCCATAGAGACCTGCGGAATGACTCTAGTAGCCCCGACGACATTTTATAGGGGTTTAGGAGCATTTTATTGGCAATGCAATAGAAAATAATCAAATTTTTTCTAGTTTTTCGTGTGTGTTAGACATCAAATTTTTTAGGTGATGGTTCCAAGTCAAATTTTCTTGGATTATTCCACTGTAACATCCGTAACAACTTGGAAAATGACTCTAGTAGACCCGGTGGCGCTTTTGAGGGTTTAAGAGCATTTTTTTAGCAATGAAACAAGAATTAAGTGATTTTGCCAGTTTTTCATGTGTGTGTTAGCCCACGGGTTTTGTAGGTGCCGTGGTTTTGGGTCAAATTTTCTTAGATTCTTTTATAGTACTGTCCATTGCAACCTGGAAAATGAGTCTAGTAGCCTCGGTGGTGCTTTAGAGGGGTTTAAGATTATTTTATTGGCGAGGCAACAATAATTAAGCGATTTTGCCAGTTTTTCATGTATATTAGCCCACTATTTTTAAAGTGCCAGGGGATCGCGTCAAATTTTCTTGAATTCTTCCATCGTAGCGTCCATAACAATCTGGGGAATGATATCAGTAGGCCCGGCGCCTCTTTAGAGGGGTTTAAGAGTGCCGGGCGTCCGGATTGAATTTTCTTTCATTATTCCATAGTAGCATCCATAATGAACTTGACCCCGACGGTGCTTTAGAGGGGTTTAAGAGTATTTTATTGGCGACGCAACAGGAATTATGCAATTTTGCAAGTTTGTTTTGTGTGTTAGCCTATGGACTTTTTACGTGCTGGGGATCTGAGTCGAATTTTCTTGAATTCTTCTATAGTATTGTTCGTAATGACCTGAGGAACGACAGTAGTAGCTCTGGCAGTGCTTTAGATGTTTTAGGAGTATTTTATTGACGAAGCAACAGGAATTAGGCGATTTTGCTAATTTTTCGTGTGTGTTAGCCCACAGATATTTTAGGTGCCGAGGGTCCGGGTCAAATGTTCATGGATTCGTGTGTGTTAGCCGATGGAATTTATAGGTGTCGGGGTTCCAGATTAAATTTTCTTAGATTCTTACATAGTAGCATCCGTAGCGACCTAGAAAATGACTCCAGTAGCCCTGGTGGTGCTTTAGAGGGGTTTAGGGGCATTTTATTGGCGATGAAAAAGGAATTAGGTAATTTAGCCGGTTTTTCATGTGTGTTAGTCCACTGTTTTTTTAGGTGTCAAGGGATCGGGTTAAATGTTTATGGATTCTTTCATAGTAACGTTCGTAACGACTTGGTGAAGGACTCTAGTGGCCCCAGCGGTACTTTACGGAGGTTTAGGGGAATTTTATTTATGAAAAAATAAGAATTAAGCGATTTTACCAGATTTTCGTGTGTGTTAGCCCACTAATTTTTTAAGTGCCTGGGGTCTGGGCCGAATTTTCTAAGATTCTTCTATATTTTCATCTATAATAACCCGGGGAGCGACTACTATAGCCCCGACGGTGCTTTACAGGAGTTTAAGAGCATTTTATTGGCGATAAAATGAGAATTAATTGATTTTTCTTGTTTTTCATGTGTGTTACCCACAAATTTTATAGTTGCCGGTGTTCTGGATCAAATTTCTTGGATTTTTCCAGAGTACCATCCATAGTGACCTCGAAAACAACTTCAGTAGGCCTGGTGGCCTTTTTAAGGGGTTTAGGAGTATTTTATTGGTGATGAAAGAGGAATTAGGCGATTTTGTCAGTTTTTTGTGTGTGTTAGCTTACAGATTTTATAGGTGTTGGGATTTTGGGTTGAATTTTCTTAGATTATTTAATAGTACTATTTGTAGCGACTTGGAAAATGACTCCAGTAGCCCCAGTGGCACTTTAGAGGATTTAGAAACATTTTATTGGCGATGCAATAGAAATTAGGCAATTTTGCTAGTGTTCCGTGTGTGTTAGCTCACTGATTCTTTAGGTGCCAGGGATTCGGGTCAAATTTTCTTGAATTCTTCTATAGAAGCGTCCATAACGACCTAGAGAATCACATCAGTAGGCTCGACGCCGCTTTAGAGGGGTTTAGGAGCATTTTATTGGCTATACAACAGGAATTAAGCGATTTTTTCAATTTTTAGTGTGTTAGCCCACGAATTTTTTAGGTGCTAGGGGTTTAGGTCGAATTTTCTTTGATTCTTCCATAGTAGCATCCGTAACGACCTTGGAAACGACTCGAGTAGCCCCGATGACTCTTTAGAAGGGTTTGAAGTATTTTATTGGCGATGCAACAAAAATTATGCAATTTTGCCAGTTTTTTGTGTGTGTTAGCCAAAGATTTTTTAGGTGCCGGGGGTTTGAGTCAAAGTTTTTTGGATTCTTCTATAGTAACGTCCTTAACGACCTGAAGAAAGACACTAGTAGCCCTGGCAGTGCTTTTGAGGGGTTTAGGAGCATTTTATTGGCAAAGCAACAAAAATTAAGCAATTTTGCTAATTTTTCGTGTGTGTATTAGCCTACAGATATTTTAGATGTCGGGGGTCCGAATCGAATTTTCATGGATTCTTATGTAGTAGCATCTGTAAAAACTTGGGAATGGCTGCAGTAGCTCCGACGGTGCTTTAGAGGGGTTTAAGAGTATTTTAATGGCTACGCAACAGGAATTAAGCGATTTTGTTAGTTTTTCGCGTGTGTTAGCCTACAGATATTTTAGGTTCAAGGGGTTCGGATCGAATATTTCTTTGATTCTTCCATAGTAACATTCGTAACGACTTGGGGAAGGACTCCAGTAGACCTAGCGGTACTTTAGAGGGGCTTAGGGGAATTTTATTTGTGACGAAACAGGAATTAGGCGATTTTGCCAATTTTTTTTGTGTGTGATTGTCCATAGATTTTTTAGGTGTCAGGGGGTCCAGGTCCAATTTTCTTGGATTCGTCCATAGTGGCATCGTAACGACCTGGGGAATGACTCCAGTTGCCCTGGCGACGCTTTAGAGGGGTTTAGGAGCATTTTCTTGGTGACGCAATAAGAATTAGGCAATTTTGCTAGTTTTTCGTGTATGTTTGCCCATAGATTTTTTAGGTGCGTCAAATTTTCCTAAATTCTTCCATAGTAGTGTATGTATCGACCTGGGGAACGATTTGAGTAGCCCCGGCAGTGCTTTAGAGGTGTTTAGGAGCATTTTATTGGCGGTGCAACAGGAATTAGGTGATTTTGTGTGTTTTTCGTGTGTGTTAGCCCACATATTTTTTAGGTGCTGGGGGTTTGAGTTGAATTTTCTTAGATTCTTCTATAGTAGCATACATAATGACATAGAACCGACTCCTGTAGACCTAGTGGTAATTTAGAGAGGTTTATGAGCATTTTATTGGCGATGCAACATGAATTAGGCTATTTACCAATTTGTTTCATGCGTGTTAGCATACAGATTTTTTAGATGATCAAGGTCCAGGCCGGATTTTCTTAGATTCTTCCATAGCAATGTCCGTAATGATCCAGGGAATGACTCGAGTATCCCGGCGGTGCTTTAGAGGGGTTTAGGAATATTTTATTGGTAACGCAATAGAAATTATGTGATTTTCCCAATTTTTCATATGTGCTAGCCCACAAATTATTTAGGTGCCGAGGGTCCGAGTTGAAATTTTTATTTGATTCTTCTGTAGTGTTGTCATTAACGGCCTGAGGAACGACTTTAGTATTCCGAAAGCACTTTAGAAGGGTTTTAGAACATTTTATTGGCGATGCAATAGGAATTTTGTGATTTTGCTAGTTTTTTCGTGTATGTTAGCTCACATATTTTTTAGGTGTCGGGGGTCCAGTTCGAATTTTCTTTGATTCTTCCATAGTAGCATGCGTAACGACCTGGGAAATGATTCCAGTTGGCTCGGTGCCTCTTTAGATGGGTTTAGGAGCATTTTATTGGGGACGTAACAGGAATTAGGCAATTTTTCCTTAGTGTGTGTTAGCCTACGAATTCTTTAGATGCCAGGGGTTTGGGTTGAATTTTCTCTAATTCTTCCATAGTAGCATCCGTAACGACTTGGAGAATGACTCGAGTATCCCCGACCTCACTTTAGAGGGATTTCAGAGCATTTTATTGGCGACGCAACAGAGATTAGGCATATATTAGGGTGATCAAGGACATGTACGAGGGAGCCAAAACTAGGATAAGGACAGTAGAAAGGGACTCGGAGCACTTCCCAGTAGTGATGGGGTTGCATCAAGGATCAGCTCTTAGTCCACTTTTATCTGCCTTGGTGATGGATGGATTGACGCGACAAATTCAAGGTGAGGTGCCGTGGTGTATGCTTTTTGCGGATGACATAGTCCTGATCGATGAGACTCGTAGCGAAGTTAATGCTAAGCTAGAGGATTGGAGATATACCTTAGAGTCTAAAGGGTTTAAACTGAGTAGGACCAAGACAGAGTACTTAGAGTGCAGGTTCAGTGAGACACCTCAGGAGGTTGGCGTGGAAGTTAGGCTTGGTGCCCAGGCCATCCAAAAGAGAAGTAGTTGCAAGTATCTTGGGTCTATCATGCAAGGCAGCGGGGAGATTGACGATGATGTCACACATCATATTGGGGTAGGGTGGATGAAATGGAGGCTCTCTTCCGGAGTGCTATGTGACAAGAAGGTGCCACCAAAACTTAAGGGTAAGTTATACAAAGTGGTGGTTAGACCGGCTATGCTGTATGGGGTGGAGTGTTGGCCAATTAAGACTTCTCACGTTCAAAAGATGAAACTTGCCGAGATGAGAATGTTGAGATGGATGTGTGGGCACACCAGGAGCGATAGGATTAGAAATGAGGCTATTCGAGACAAGGTGGGAGTGGCCTTGGTGGAAGACAAAATGCTAGAAATGCAACTGAGATGGTTTGGGCATGTGAAGATGAGAGACACAGATGCCCTAGTGCGGAGGTGTGAGAGGCTGTCCATGGATGGTTACAGAAAAGGTAGGGGTAGGCCAAAGAAGTATTGGGGAGAGGTGATTAGACAGGACATGACACAGTTATAGCTTACCGAGGACATAACCTTAGATAGGAGGGTGTGGAGGAATCACATTAGGGTAGAAGGCTAATACATAGTCTCGTTATTCTTCCCTATTCGTAGGCGCATTAGCGCATTACAATTTCGTGTGCTCTAATTTCTGTTATTTCTGTTATTATTTATTACTCTCTATACTTTGATTACTCTATTTTATTTGTGACGCTTTCGTTATTTGTTTTTCCCATATCGTTTTTAATTTCTTAGCCTTATCTGACATTTTTTTATGCATTTATTGAGCCGAAGGTCTCCAGGAAATAGCCGTCCTACCTTGGTAGGTGTAAGGTCTGCGTACACTCTACCCTCTCCAGACCCCACGTTGTGGGATTTCACTGGATTGTTATTGTTGTTGTTGTATTTATACTATTATACTATATATCATAACCCTCGCTATATTAACTCCAACAGGGTTCCCACGATGGATACAATGTATATAAACCATACCTACCTAAACCCACGCAATAAATGTGCAGATACGTACTTATATATGCAATCTTTAACGATTTACAACCTTTGTGGTTTAACCCCCTAAATTAAGCTTTACTATTTTTGAAACAGTCACTAAACTACCGGCAGTGCTCACAGCTTGGACGCACACAGACATCTCCCAAAAGCAGATTAAATATCTGGCAAAAAAATAGGCACACTGGAGAGCCAAGCTTTGCAAAATCCATCATTCGCAGAATGAATGCGAATGTGTAGTTTATGTACAAAGATTTTAAATTTTACATGACATCCGTGATAATGATCAAATTCTTAACATTGTCACTGGTGTACACCATTTCACAATCTCATTTAAACTGTGTTACCCACATGATTGCGGGCAACAAAACTGTTTCGACACTACTCTTTCGTGCTCAAGTTTCAGGCTTCTACCACAATAAGAGATACTAATCTGTACGGATGTCCGATAAGCTTAAATGTCCTTATTCCAGTAAATTGAATAAGGAACATTTGAATGATCATAATAATAAGATAGTATGTACGACATTTCCCTCGAAAGGTCCACAAACTCAAAGTTAAATTCCATTTTTGCCCCTCAGTACCCTTAAAAATACTAATAAATAAATAAAAAACAATCTAATCCTGCGACGCATCTCAGAGAGAAGCATTGCAAGACAAAGTGTCGCCCCTGTTTAGTTGAAGCCGCTGCAATGAAAGGATTATACACTCGTAATATAGCCTACAAGGGAGTATTAGGCAAGAAAAGTTTCATTACATTCTTATATAAGGAAAAGGTATATATGATTAACGACACTAACTAAACTAAAAATACTCATCTATACAAGTATAGATGAAATGAAGCTACCATGACGAAGACTGACGTGTCACACGATAACCTTAAAATTACAAAAAATTATAGGCTATAATTTATTCATGTATACGTTTGATGAAGATTTATGACATATTGGTATGTCTAAAGAACCACGTACCGCGAGTCTAGTATATGATTCTGTGGAAAAAAAATTACTTTATCAAGTGATTCAAAAGATAGGTTAACTCTAATTCTAGTCCATTAGAAAAGATCTCTCATATGAGGTGATGGTTGTTTCAATTTGTTTGTCCATTTTTCTTTTTAATATGTCTAAAAAAGAATGTCTCTTTTTTCGATAATTCTTTAATTTTAACGTTCCACATGATAACATATTAAAAATGAGAAAATTAAAAGATAAATTTGGTACATTTTATATATTTTTAGTTTAATATTAAAAATTCAAAAAATATCTTCATTTTTTTAAACTACGTGTTAATTTAAAATCAAACAAAACAAATTGAAACATAAGACTTACCGGAAGAATATCACTAAGCTTGGTCTTGTGCTCGTCTCGCGTGGTTCGGACTTCGGGTATTGATCCTAGTCCTGTGGCTCTAACCTCCGCTGCCGCATCGCTCTCGTCCACCGGCTTGTCCCCTGCCGAAAGAGCAGCAACCTCCAGCTCGCCTATGGTCACGACATCAACGTCAATAATGTTGGTGGAAGAGCGCTCAGATTCCGCTCTTCGACCACCATTTTAATCTCCTGTTGATGGATGATGAACATATTGTGTAATCACCTAAATTTGAAAAAATTATGATTAAAGAAAATATTCTTTGCTTATCTAAATAGTAATTAATTAAGACAAATAAATTAAATTAAAACGACGAAAGTATATTTATAAAAGAAAATCTAAAAGATACTCCACTAGACTCGTATATATAGTTGGGGATTCAAACAAGTGATCTAATTTTTGAACCCGTACATCTATCATCACCTTAATATTTTTTTTCTTTTGTCAGGAGTAACAATAATATATAACAAAATATTGTCCTACTCTATTCACGAAGTGTAACTTGTTAAATTGAACCCATTTCCTTATTTAAAATTTTAGATATAAGAAAAATGGATTTTAAAATCAAGTTAAGTTTCACATTTTCATCAGTTGGATTATAAGCAAAAATGTTGAAATAAATTGCTTCTGTTCAAGTGTATGTCACACAGTTTTCTTTGATAGCCTACTGTGACGATTCACAACTTCAACACGCTACATAAGTACTACGTAAGATGGCATAAAGTTATCCATATGGAAGGCTTATATAGAAATATCGAGATTTCCCATGAAAGATTATAGAATTGCATAGGTTCCTAGAAAATTTTAGGCATGTAGAGAATTCTAGAAAAAGAACCTAAATTTAAATATGTACATGCCTATGTAGAAATTATTATTTATGTTTTAGTTCCTAGATGAGTAGTATAATTAGAGGGACATCCATTTATAAATTAATACATCAAAAATTAAATTAAAGTTCTCTACAACACAATTCTACCTAGCAATTTCTCTCTACCATACTATGTCAGCGATGTGGGGTCCAGACCCGTATTTTGCGGGAAGTTATTTTTCTTTGGTATGTAATTTTCAAAGGTGTACATATCTTTGATTGGTTGGCCAAAGATTTATTTGGATGGTAGGTGAAGAATTTTGTATGTCATCTATGTCATTGATGATGTCATAGGATGGTAGCCTATTGCTATAAATAGGCAGATCATTTCTCAATTAAGACACACCAGAAAAGAGAGAAAAAAAGTATAGAGAGCAAGGTATTCCATAGACTATAAGAAAATAGTATGTGAAGAAAAATAGAGTGTGAGAGATATTGTAGTGAGGTGGAAAAACTAAAAGAGTGTTTTTTTAGTGTGTAGTGGTTTTAGGAGTATTTATACTCGTGACTATACAGTGTAAAAAATTTTACTATAGTGATATCAGCTGCTCCTCTTGGCCATGATTTTTCCCTTATTCAGAAGGGTTTCCATGTAAAATCTTGGTGTCATTATTGCTGCATTTTTATTCTTGCTGATTTAACCATAACTTAGTGTCCCGCGTTTATCACTAATACTGTGAATATTATTTTTTGTGGGTCTATTTTATTCCCAACAAGTGGTACCAGAGTCAAGGTTCTGTCTGAATATGCTCTGTGGTTGCAGCATAATCTGAACTTCCACATCAGAAAAGAATTACTTTGGTCTCCTAATAAATAGTAATTGTATTTGTGATAAACGATGGAAGTCAACACTAATAGAATGGTCCTTTGAATGACATAAATTATGTCATTTGGAAGGGCAAAATAGAAGATTTGCTCTATGTCAAGAATTCTCATCAACCTGTCTTTACCACTACAAAGCCTAATAATAAATCAGGTGATGAGTGGAATTTGTTACTCAAGCAGGTTTACGATTTTATTAGACAGTGGGTTGACGATAATGTGTTGAACCATATTTTTAAAGAGACACATGCTCGGACCTTATGGGAGCACCTTGAAAGTTTATATGCCCGAAAAACTAGAAACAACAAGATGTTTCTAACAAAGCAGATATTGGGTTTAAAATACCATGATGGTTTGACAATGATAGATCATCTGAATAATTTTTAGGGGATCATGATTCAGTTATTTGCTATGGGTATTAAATTTGATGAAGAAATTCAAGGCTTGTTTTTACTTGGCTCTCTACCAGATTCTTGGGAAGTTCTTAGAACTTCATTATCAAATTTTGCTCTGAATGGTGTGATCTCTGCGGATCTTGCCAAGAACAGTCTTTTAAATGAAGAAATGAGAAGAAAATCTCAAGGTCCCTCCTCATCAGATGTCTTAGTGACAAACTCTAGGGGGAGAAGCAAGAATCGTGGTTCTCAAAACAGAGAAGAAAATAGAAGCAAATCCAGAAGCAGACTTAAAGATATTGAGTGCTATCATTGCTGGAAGAAAGGGCACACAAAGAAATTTTGTCGGATTTTGAAAAAGGAGAATAGAGACAAGGAGGAACAGAAAGAAGATGCCAATTATGTGGCCACATCACTACAAAAGATCTTGTTACTGTTCTTGATGCGGATCTAATAAATTTTACTTATGATGAGTCAAACTGGATTGTGGACAGTGGTGCCGCATCTTATGTGACATCAAGGAAGAAATTTTTCTCATCTTACACTCAGGGTGACTTTGAAACTTTGAGTATGGGTAATGAGACTATAGCTAGGGTAGATAGTGCTGGAACGATTTGTTTAGAAACTAGTATTGGAACTAAACTAGTTTTAAACAATGTAAAGCATGCACCTGATGTTCGTTTGCATTTGATCTATGTTGGTGTTTTGGATGATGAGGGTTATGTTAGTACCAATGGTGATGGAAAGTGGAAGCTCACTAAGGGCTCCATGATTGTGGCTCGTGGTCTATACTAGATTACGGCTTCTACCTATGTTGATATGGTGAATGCAGTTGAGAGCAATAGATCTTTAACGTTATGGAATAAGAGGCTTAGCCACATTAGCGATAAAGGACTAAATGTTCTGACCAAGAAGAAATTGTTGTCAAATTTCAAAAGTGCAAAATTAGAAAAGTGTGAGCACTGCTTGGCTAGAAAACAAAAAAGAGTCTCTTTTCAGTCTCACCCTCCTTTAAGAAAGACAGAGTTGCTTGAGTTGGTGCATTCAGATTTATGTGGTCCAATGAAGACAAGGACTTTGGATGGCACACTTTATTTTGCTACCTTATTGATGATTGCTTAAGGAAACTTTGGGTCTACATCTTGAAGACTAAAGACCAAGTATTGAGTGTCTTTAAACAGTTCCAGACTTCAGTTGAAAGAGAAACTGGAAAGAAGTTGAAGTGTATTCGTACTGATAATGATGGTGAATATTGTGGACCATTTGACGAATATTGCAAGCAACAAGGTATCAGACACCAGAAGACCCTTCCTAAAACTCCTCAGCTTAATGGTTTAGCAGAGAGGATGAATAGGACCCTGATGGAAAGAGTTAGGTGTTTGATTTCTGAAGCAAAGTTGTCGAACTCTTTTTGGGGTGAGGCTTTATTGATCGTTGCACATGTTATTAACATATCTCCCTCTATTGCTTTGCAAAGTGATGTTCCAAACAGAGTTTGGTATGGAAAGGATGTTTTCTATGACCATTTGAATGTGTTTGGTTGCAAAGCTTTTGTACATGTGCCTAACGATGAGAGGTCAAAATTAGCTGTCAAGAATAGGTAGTGCATCTTCATTGGTTATGGCTTTGATGAGTTTGGTTACAGGCTATATGATCCAATTGAGAAGAAGGTTGTGAGAAGCCGTTATGTTGTCTTCGTGGAAGATCAAACCATTAAAGATATTAATAAAACAGAGAAGCTAAAATCTTAAAGTTCTGAAGGTTTAGTTAATCTTGATCAAGTTCCTCATACAATGCGGATGATGTTGGTAGGCTTGATGACGATGGTGATGCCCAAAATCATATTCCGGATCAGCATGTTGATGGTGATAATGATAACAATGTTGATGTTGATGAGGTAGATACTCCTACTCACGAAGTTATGGACGAATTAGATATTCCACTCAGGAGGTATACTAAACAACGTATTTCCGTTATTCACCTAATGAGTATGTATTACTAACTGATGGATGAGAACCCGAATGTTATGAGGAGGCCTGAAAGATGAGCACAAGGATCAATGGATTGAAGCCATAGAAGATGAGATGAAATCTCTGCATGAGAACCATACTTATAAGTTGGTGAAAATGCCTAAGGGCATGAGAGTTTGGAAGAACAAGTGGGTATTCAAAGTTAAAGTCGAAGAACACAGTTTGAAGCCCAGATACAAGTTAGACTGGTTGTTAAGGGATTTGGTCAAAGAAAAGGTATTGACTTTGACGAAATATTTTTTTTCCGTTGTAAAAATGTCCTCCATTCGTACAGTCCTTAGTTTGACTTCTAGTCTTGATTTGGAGATTGAGCAGATAGATGTGAAGACTGTTTTTCTTCACGGTGACTTAGAAGAGAAAATTCATATGAAACAACCTGACGGCTTCAAGGCAAAAGGTAAATAAAATCTTGTATGCAAACTTAAGAAGAGTCTATATGGACTGAAGCAAGCTCCCAGACAGTGGTACAAGAAGTTTGAATCTGTTATGGAGGAGCAAGGCTACAAAAAGACTTCTTCGAATCACTGTGTGTTTGTACAAATATTTTTTGATGATGACTTTATCATCCTCCTGCTATATGTGGATGATATGTTGATTGTGGCAGGAATGCTTTCAAGATTGACGAGTTGAAGAAACAATTGAGTAAGTCTTTTGCAATGAAAGATTTGGGTCATGCTAAGCAGATTTTAGGCATGAGAACTACTCGTTCAAGAGGTGAAAAGAAGCTTTACTTGTCACAGGAGAAGTACATAGAATGTGTGCTGGAGTGCTTCAATATGAAGAGCACTAAGTTGGTTCACCGTCGGGAGTTTGATGTATGCAATGGTATGCACTCGACCAAATATTTCTCATGTAGTCGGTGTTGTTGGCAGATTTCTCAAAAATTCAAGAAAAAATATTGGGAAGTTGTGAAGTGGATACTCAGATATCTAAGAGGAAGCTCATATGAATGCTTGTGGTTTGGAGAATCAAACCCTATCTTGAAAGGCTATATAGATTCTGATATGGCAGGTGACTGTGTTAATAGAAAATCTACTACTGAATATTTGTTTACTTTTTCAGGGGGAGCTATATCATGGAAGACGAAGTCGCTGAAGTGTATCGCACTGTCTACAACAGAAGAAGAGTATATTGCTGCTACTCAAGTTGGCAAGGAGATGATATGGCTGAAGTGGTTCCTTCAAGAGCTTGGATTACATCATTAGGAGTATATCACCTATTGTGACAGTCAAAATGTAATAGACTTGTGCAAAAACTCCATGTATCATGCAAGAACGAAGCACATCGATGTGAGATATCACTGGATTCGGGAAAAGATAGAGGATGGATCTATGCAGGTCAAAAAAATCCCTACATCTGAGAATCCTTCGGATATACTGACAAGTTCGAATTGTGCAAAAAACTTGTCGGCATGCACTTAAACTAGAAGCCTAGTGTACCTTCTTTCAGGTAAATTTTTGGAGAAGGGGATTTATGGGGCCCAGCCCTATGTTTTGCAAGAAGTTATTTTTCTTTGGTATGTAATTTTCAAAGGTGTACATATCTTTGGTTGGTTGGCCAAAGATTTATTTGGACGGTAGGTGAAGAATTTTGTATTCCATCTATGTCATTGATGATGCCATAGGATGGTAGCCTATTGCTATAAATAGGTAGATCATTTCTCAATTAAGACACACCAGAAAAGAGAGAGAAAAAATAGAGAGAAGAAGGTATTCCATAGACTATAGGAAAATAGTCTGTGAAGAAAAAATAGAGTATGAGAGATATTGTAGTGAGGTGGAAAAATTAAAAGAGTGTTTTTTTGAGTGTGTAGTAGTTTTAGGAGTATTTATACTCGTGACTACACGGTGTAAAAAATTTTACTATAGTGATATTAGTTGCTCCTCTTGGCCGTGGTTTTTCCGTTATTCAGAAGGGTTTCCCCGTAAAATCTTGGTGTCATTATTGCTGCATTTTTATTCTTGCTGATTTAACCATAACTTAGTGTTCCGCGTTTATCACTAATACTAAAAAAAAAGAATAGCTCGGTGCACTTAAGCTCCCGCTATGCGCAGGGTCCAGAGAATATTAGTTTATCACTAATACTGTGAATATTATTTTTTTCGGATCTATTTTATTCCCAACAAGCGATTCTTTGAGTTATAGAATAACTTGACATAGCAAGATTATGAGCAAATGATGCAAGAACGTGAGCAAATCAAGTACCGCTTAGTTAAAAATTAAGGACGCGACACTATGCCAAATAAATAGACACAGTTCCTAACGTGAGAATGCCTAAATTTAGATATACTCATTTTGTCTCGATGAGAAGCACTTCTACCGCACAAATGTTATTCTGACATAATTTGAATTATGAGAATTAAACAAAAAAAAATTATCGTAAACTTTTTAAGCCCTTTAAAATATTTTAAACTATAATTTTTTAAAATATTTTAAATTATTGATTTATAGTACTTTTTGTCTAATTTTTAAATATATAAATTATTTTTTAAAATGCATAATTAAAACAAAAATGTGTCACCCATGAAATCGGAACTATGTCATTAAATTGGGGGAGAGACTAGAGAGTCTTATGACAGGTCAAACAAATTGAAATGAAGAGAGTATATGTTTCTCCATTCATTTTTACTTATTCATTGTACTAAAACACCCATTATTTATAGTTTTGGACTGAATTTCAGTCTTAGTTCGTTGTATAAAATTTATACAATTATATACATATTTTATACAGTTTTTATTCAAGCTTTCTCTTCGAAGTCACTTTCAATTACAAGTAGTAATAGTAGTTTTTGTATATGAATCAATTGTAAATTTCTTTTTTTTTTCAAATTCATATTAATTGTGTTTGCAGTCATAACTTTTTACAGAACATAATTTATGATCACATAAATATTTAAGATTATTTCAAACGATAAATTTCAAAAGTCTTTTTTTTCTGTATATTTGGACATACTGATCATGATTTGAAATCAGATTAATTTAAAGTTGAAGTTTCATTTGGACTTACAATTTGCATTTGTTAAGTTGTATTTTCTCTCATAAACATGAAAACCTCACAAATTGTGTGTGTGGGGGGGGGGGGGGGGGGGGAGGGAATTCATCAATTTTTATACAATCTTACCAAATGAGTAAATCCTAGTTCATAAACAAGTTATCAGAATATCCTAAGGTGCTACATTGATTAATCACATATCTTCATGTTACGTTTATAAATAAATTTGCGATTACAAACTTTCAAGAACACATAACTTTATAAAGATTTACTAGTAACCAATAGTAGTACATAGTTATTCGTTAATATAATCTTTTTGCATGATACGAACAATCTCTTCATGTCGAGTATAAGTGTTTATTGTAAAATTTAAAATATTGGATCTCTTTTTTTTTATCATAAAATATAAAAACTTATATTTGATTCAAAGTTTACATTTAAAAAGAATTGAAATCATAATTTGAAATTTCAAATCATGTTTTTTGGAATATAAAATTACAATTTCAAATTACATATTTAAATATTAATTTAAAATCATAATTTCAAATCACGATATAAAATTGCATATTCAGACACATACTTAAAATTTGTGTTAAATCAAATGGTATCACATCTATCAAATATCAATTTCAATAATTTTTGGATCTTCTATTCTCCATTTCCCACTCTTCCAATATACTCCTGTTTTGAAAGAAGTATCATCTTATCAAATAATTCACAGTTATTAAGAAATTAATAACTGCAATATATAGTTTACTTGAATATAAACGTAGAGTTGAAAACACATACTCCCTCTATATCATATTAAGTGTATTTTTTAGCCTTTTTTTATTGTTCAAAATAATTGAATTGTCCAAAGTTTAAAATAAATATTTAAAATTTTTATATTTTCCTTTCCTTTAATGAAGTTTTACATTTTTCCAAACCCTTTCAAGTAATGACTATCTTTACTTCTAAAAAAATTGGAACTAAATAAAAGGACAATAATAAAAAATATAGTTTAAATTATATTCTTGAATGTTTTACTAATGCATGGAAGTGCATTGTCTCACAAATTCATTTAATATGAAATGAAAGAAGTGTTGGAAAACTATATGCACAGCGGAAACATACCAAAATCATACTGCTTACATGAATAATAGATAACACATACGATTATGTTAGAACACATATGATTATGTTAGAACACATAAACTTTCTGAAATTTAATTCGATAAATACATTTTGAAGCGTGAGCAGATACCTTCAAGCGAATCCACAAGTTAGACTGCATTTCTGCGGTCTTCTATAGTGATCCCAAGTTCAAATCCGAACTCTCTCAATACTTGGTGGGCAAGTATCGCATAGAAAACCCTCCATCCCTTCTTTTTTAGGTTAGGAGAACCCCTATTTATAGGGACATTTTCCCAGTCCAAATCTGAAACTGAAAACATGTATTCTCCTTTTCTCCTAGTAATAGGATTTTGAGTTCTAGTTAAATATGGCACTGTAGGGACTACAAAATTAATTATTGAGGGTCCTTATTATGGAAATAATTTAAAATAATTAATTTGAATCATTCTTACCATAGTAAATTACAAATCATTCCACTAGAAATTCGTAATTGCACTCCTCCATTTATATTTCAAAATTTTCTATTAAACACTTATGTAATTTCTCATGTTAAGATTACAAATACTAATCAATAAATTAAATTATTGAAGAATTTAACTTAAAGATTAATTTTCTTTTGAGCACTGCTTAACTTATTTCATGTGTCGGATTTATAAATCCACTTGCAAGGTTTGACACAATGAAAACTTATAAACTCATCAAAAAGGCATATCATCAATCTCTATACCGAGACAAGGATTCCATCAACTAACTTATTATTTCACCAATATATATTATTATCATTCAATCTACTAGACATATTGACCCATCTCAGAATCTCACATTTTAATAAATCAAAGCGATAATTAATATATACAGATCATAATAGTTATATCATGATTGAGAATATAAGTACATTTAATAGTTTAGAGAATATGTTTTTGTCAGTCAGTCTAAAACAACTATCTCTATTCTGTCCCGTCCAATACATACAAAATGGACTAGCACAAGAAGTTGGAACTATACCATTCTCATAATCAAGATAAATTATATATAATCTTGTGTTACAATCATAACGATGGCTTGTCCAATTTCCATCTTAGATTGTGAACAAAAAACTTTATACTTATAAGAACAGATGATTTAATCCTCTGTGCATAAGCTAAAACTCTATACACTAAATCATCTATTTTTAAGTAAATGAACACATAAACGAATATATGATCTATTAAAATTTTTATTAAAATTGAATAAACAATTATTTTATAATAAATACTATATCTAAACTCATGATTAATAGTATATATTCAATAATGTCTCACTTAGACTTTTAACCATCACAATTATAATAATATACTATATCTAAATGCATGATTAATAGTATATATCTTAACAATTTCTCACTTAGATGTTTCATCTTAAAAATTATTAAAATATTATATTTTAACCCATAATTAATAGTATATACCCTAATAGAAAATACTAAATTTATCTTGAAATTTTAAAATAATACTTATTTTGAAATAATTTTCTTTTTACTAAGGTAACATTTATGATGAGACGGCTCAAAATAAGAAATTAGAGGAAATATTAAGAAAAGGAAATAGCAATTGCCGTCCAGGGGTCAAACTAAAGAAAAAGTAAATTTGTCTTTATTCTGACTCAATGCTATCGAAGAGTACACACATGTCACCCAATTACCTTTTGCTAATTATTTAATCTCATTTTTCTAAAATATTTCTCTGTTTTCGATAATCCTAATGTAATCTTCTAACTTTTGTGCAATAAAATAATCAATTATTTTGACTTTGTTATTCAATTTATCTTATATATATTATATTATTGTATACGTTTATATAAAGTTCTATAATATTGTATATTAGACTACATAACGTAATATTTTATGTTGGACGATATATTTTTAAAAATTTCCTATAAAGAACTCAATGACAATGGTTCAGCCATGAGATCTTTTAACATGAAGAAAATATGTACAAATCCTCTAGCTATAACCTTTCTTGTTTGTTTTTTCCTTCTTGGTACCTCCTTCAACATGAGTCTTGTTTTCCCATTTCACACAATCACTTCAATAATCTTCTCAATATTCCCATCTTATGTTACTATAACAAATAATCAAGCTAGTAATCCATACTTTGTTGAATCAAAAATCAAGCAATTAGCTCCATCTCCTCCTATTAATAATAATAATCCTTCGATCCTGCGATTCGCTTACTTGATTTCTGGATCAAAGGGTGATCTTGAAAAATTATGGAGGTGTTTGAGATCAATGTATCATCCATGGAATTACTATGTTGTTCATTTGGACTTGGAATCAAATGTACAAGAGAGATTGGAACTTGCTTTAAGATTGGAAAAAGATGCAATTTTTGCACAAGTTGGGAATGTGTATATGATTAGTAAAGCAAATATGGTGACATATAGAGGACCAACTATGGTTGCTAACACACTTCATGCTTGTGCTATTCTCCTTGAGAAACACAAAGATTGGGATTGGTTTATCAATTTGAGTGCTTCTGATTATCCTTTGGTTACTCAAGATGGTTAGTCTGCAGATTTATTGTTTACTTTTTCTAATCGATATATATAGATTGTATATTAATTATACATGATCATACATATATTATATATTTACCGACTATTTTAAGTTTAATTGATTGGATGGACGGTTATTTAAATTAATTCTTTTTTTTAATTCCACCCTAGAGAGGGGTGGAGCTATATTTTATGAAATTGAATTTCTTAACTGAAAAATAATGTTGTACATGTAGGTTAAAAATAATTTTTTGGTCTGTTTATTGGGAGGATCGCCCTCCAGTTCGAAGTTATTTTATTTAAATAAAAAAATCAACCGTTTTGACTTATGTTTTTGTATTTATATAAATTGTTGAATTCTGTTGGCATAGAAGAATCTTCTATGTAACATTAAAGGCGGTTGAAAAGTATCTAATAGATTATAAGTCCAAATTCTGACAATTCAATTTTAAGGTCCGTGTACATCTTATTATTCTCAGACTCTACTCGTGAGATCATAGTTATTGTTGTTGCTCACTAACAACTAAGTTTTCAAATGAGATATCTCTGATTGTCCTTTCTTTTTTTTTCCTTCTTCATGCAGATCTACTCTACACATTTTCTGATTTGAAACCAGACTTGAATTTCATTGAGCACACAAGTGAGCTAGGATGGAAAGAGTATGTCCTTCTCTCTGTCTCACTTTACCCTGTTGTGACTATGAATAATCACCATTAAAGCTTTAATTTTGATGTCACTATATATTTTATCATTTTGCAGGGCAAAAAGAGCAATGCCACTAATTATAGACCCAGGGTTGTACAAGACCACAAAGTCTGATATATTTTGGGTCACACCAAAGAGACCTGTTGCCACAGCCTTTAAACTCTTTACTGGTATTTTGACTTAGTGGGCATCACCATATACATTCTTTATTTTCACCATCAAATGTAGGGCTGTACAGGACAAACCGATAAACCGCACCAAATCGACAAATCGAACCAAACCGAAAAAAAAAACCGAGTAATGGTTTGGTTTGACTTGATTTGGTGTTTGGAAAAAAACCCGACCATTATAGGGTTGGTTTGCTTTTAACTAAAAAAAGTCAAACCGAACCCAAACCGACCCGATTATAGATATACTACTTTTAAATTATGTTATACATAAAAATATTTATTAAAATGTAATTTATAAATATTTTTTTAAAATTTTTCATATTTTTTGTTTTCTTTCTTACATTTAGATTTGGACTTGAGAAGCCCATCTAAATAATATACAAAAAAAACTCATCTTATAAAATTACATTATAAAGTTAAAACTTCAAACAGTGTTCTGCCTCTATCTTATATGTTGATATTTTGTACTAGAACTCTTTTTAAGAAGCACTGCTCTGTGCTTTTTATTAGATACTATGAAAAACCCGAGAAATCCGAAAAAAACCCGAAAAACCCGAAAAAATCCGAAAAAACCCGAAAAAAATTGATATCGAAAAATCCGACTTTTATTGGTTTGGTTTGACTTATAGATTTAATAACCCGACACAAATGGTTTGATTTGATTTGTAAAAAATCTGAACCAACTCGGTCTATGTACACCCTTAATCAAATGTTACCAATTATTTAATGTTTATCATAAAATTTTACTTGTAATTACCTTATAAATGATTTGATTGTGTAAATGTTATGTACGACATCAGTGCATAAAACTCCTATCTCTATTACAAACATGACACAGGTTCTGCTTGGATGATCCTTTCACGTGCATTTGTTGAATACTGCATATGGGGATGGGATAATCTCCCTAGGAACCTACTTCTATACTATTCAAATTTTGTGTCCTCTCCAGAAGGCTACTTTCAAACTGTTGTATGCAATGCACCAGAATTCACTTCAACTGTTATTAACCATGACATGCACTATATTTCCTGGGATGTTCCTCCAAAACAGCATCCACATACACTCTCTCTGAATGACACAAGAAAGATGATTGCAAGTGGAGCAGCGTTTGCACGTAAGTTCAAGCAAGATGATCCTGTTTTAGACAACATTGACATGGAATTACTTAACAGGAGTAATGGTAGCTTCACACCTGGTGGTTGGTGTGCTGGAAATCCTCCTTGTTCTAAAGTTGGAAATCCAACAAAACTTAGGCCAGGTCCGGGGGGTCAAAGGCTTCGACGTCTTATTGGTAAACTAGTATTGTCAGCTAAATTTAGTCAGAACCAGTGTAGTTAGATTTTTGTTGTATTTGCATCCTTGCTTGCTGATCCACAAAAGCAGGAGGAGACAAGAATGTAACATTAAAAGAGCCAGACAAAAATATCAGCAATGAAATCGGCCATTTGTCGATTGAGCAGGCCAGCAGATAAGAATATAACACTATAAGATCACCATCAACTGATTAGAACAAAAGTTTAACTTCTATGCACCGCCAGAAGTACAAGTTTTCCACACAATCAGGTAAATATGACCTGCAATGACAGGTTTGTCTATAGTAGATATAGTTTGGTAACATAATAAACAGTCTCAGACTAGAAACAGAAAATAATCCAAACATGTCACATTAGCCACTATCTCCCACTGAAACGATGGAAACTTGATATTCATAATTTTGCATGTTTTTTTGTCAAACAAGTTGGCTGGTCATGGACAGCATACATATCTTAACAGAAATGTACTCGAAAGTGAATAATCTGAAATATTACCTCTGCCTCCTTGCACTAGCGTGTTTAGCAACTGATCAGATAGTGTGAACTAAATGAGATACAGCATGGATTCTAAGACGCTGCTTGTATTCTTCTACTTACTGTCATCAGGCAAAGATATTACAGTCCTGAAATTTTCGTTAGACCTCAAAATTACAGAATATACAAAGAGAATAAACACTTGCATCACTTGTTCCCACACCCCCAAACCAATATTTATTTACAGCACATTCCACCATGAGAAAAATCTTATTTGTTTCCGCTATGAACTAACTACAAAAATATTTGTTTCTTGATGGCAACTTCCTTGTTACCTTGGCATCGTACCGAGTTTATATCAGCTATGATAAGATCTTGGTGTAACCCCCTCATGTACATTTTGCCGAACTCTTCTTCTTCACACCTTTCCTCATCTTGAAGTAACTAGTCAAGCCTTTAGGGATTTCAACCACATTATACCATCTCCAAGAGCTTGATATTTCCCATAGAATTTGCAGCAACTAAGGTAGGAGACTGGCCACGCCAACATACAGATGAGATGAACTGTGCACTGTCGTCCACTTCATCACCAGAAAGCGGATCTGTGCAGTTAAATTTAAATGACAATGCTGGCATGGGAAAAGCTTTGTGGTAGATGACAACCTGTAGCATGACACAGTATCAATTACACATTAATAATGGAAAAATGAACAGCGATCAGCACCAATAGTCACCATAAATGGCATCAGATGATGTAATATGTTGCTTGGACTCTTCAAAAATATTGATGAATGCATGTAGGATCCTCCAAAAGAAGTATATTGTTGGAGGATACGACAACATTTCTGGAGAGTCCACACAACGTACATATAGTGTGCAAAAGCTTATAAGGTGGGGACTCCTAAAGAAAACTGCCTAAATTCAAAGATGAACTACAAATACTTATTTATTTCTTTAGTGGTGGGGATTGTGGGAGGGAAATGATACAGAAAATCACAACCTTTTCGAACCGAATTTCCTTTCTCTGTGTGTACATTATCTGAGGAGAGAATTACCAGATTAAAAAGAACTACGCAAGATATAGTCACAAAAAAGTAGTTTTCTTCCTGTTGGCAGACTGTTAAATAGTTAAGGTTTGGAGTTGGAGGCTCGATAATATGTACTGAAGCTTTTCACACAGAGTATCTAGAGCATTATCCAAGTACTAGATATTCTGCTCTGGGATGTACCAGTCTATCACTTCATCTCCTTGTATAATTATATACTTCATAAAAGAATGAGCACTTCATTCTTCAAAGGATCAATATAGGCTCAACAATACAAGAATCAAATTTTTTTAAAAAACTTTCTATCAAGTAAAGGTATTTTCATTCATAAACATGGCCAAACTGGCCGTATACATGGGGTATACCAAATGGTAAAGATTGTACAAAATATGATTCTCCACAAACTCCGCCCAATCATCTCTATACAACACAGAACTTTCTATTTACACCAAAAGAAAATAAGGAGCAGAGGCTACTCCTCAACTGAGAGAAACTCAATTCTACTCCTTCAAAAGTTCTCCTATTTCTCTCTTTCCAAACTACCCACATTAAAGCAAGTGGAACCACGTTCCAAGCCCTTCGTCTTCTCCTTCTCCTGCTCTTCCAACTGAATATCATATCTTTCACAGTTCTTGGCATTGCCAAGGGAGTGTGAAACCACTTAAACATATCAAATCATACACACACACATATATATTCAAGTTAATGAGTTCTCTTTACGGGATAGTTATTAATTTACTATTCCGTATTCTCCATTTAGTGAACTGTGTTTAACTATACGGTTTTCCTATTGCATTTAGCAGATTGCAGCTGATAAAAGTTGGTCAGAGTTGGTTAAGCTGGATGTTAGTTAGTTGGGTGACTAGTTTTCAAATTTAATTTTGGCAGGAAAGTTGGTTATCCAATTCCAGCTTCGTTCTCTTGTATAAATACTTGTAATGTAATCACTCATTTGGAGTTCGTCTAATACGATCATGCCCATTTCAGCTGTCAATCTTTTGGAATTGTTCTCAGAATCTTCCCCTTCCCTGAATTGTTTTACCCCTTACCGAAATTACCCTTTCCTGAAGTATGTTTTTTTTCAGTTTTAGTTCAATCGTTTGTATCAATTAGTATCAGAAACTTTCGATCCTCACCTCAGGCCTTTACCACAAAAACACGATGGACAATGGACATGAAAGAGATGGAATTAATGAAGAAATACTTTGGAAATCAATTGAGAATTAGAGCATATGCAATCGATTGTAGAGTTAATGGATAGAATGGACGTACAAATAAGAATGAAGACTCTACAGCAGTTCGAAGGGAATTCTTCAACCATCCATGAGTTTGAAGAACCCTATTTCTAGGCACACCAGCAAATAGATTAACGTTTCAGTCGATTTCTTTCACTCATTTGTCAAAGTCGAAATTTCCCGAGTTTGACGAGTCTGATCTTAGGACCGAGCTGTATAAATGTGGATCAGTGCTTTTTAATTGATGAAGTACTATTAGAGCAGAGGGTCAAGGCAGCTTTAGTTCACTTTGAGGGAGAAGTATCCAGTAGCACGTAGCTTTTATACGTGAAAGGCAACATTTAGCTTATTTGTCCTGGGATGAGTATGTACTGGCCCTAAATGAGAGACTTGGCCAAGAGTGTGACGATCCTATGGCTTAATTGTAGAATTTTAGCCAGATAGAAGATGTTACGAGTATCATGGTAATTTTGATTGGCTGCTTGTCTCTCACTTATGCATTTAGTTGGTTTCTCGCTGGTCTGAAACGAGAGCTCAGCTCAGCTCAGCTCAGTGAGAGCTTTGAGATGAGAAGCCTTTAACATGTTAGCCAGACTGCAAGAGTCGGCCTTCTTTTCTCAATCTAAGTCCCTTAAATTATCCCAGTACCACCACCCTGCTGTAGGAAGGAAAACTCAAAATGTCTTGTTCGAAAGATTGGTCAAACAAAAACTTTTTTTTTTAGTACTGACAAGCATTCCCAAATGCAAATGGATTTTCCAAACATGAAGTTCCTTGCTCCCAAGTACTTCTATGAAAATCTATGTTGACAATAGCGCTTCTCAAAATAAGAAGATTTTGAGAACTTGGCCAAATGGCCACAAGTCTGCATAGATTCTAAGAGATGCTAGCTATTTTGAAACAACTTAGCTTTACATGATTCCAACCCTACTTCGATTCATTTATCACATTCAACCAATAATTGCAGTTTAGTGAATATAGAGGTCTACGTACACCCTGTTGGATGTGATCCTATCTAATCTTATTCAATCTTTGTAACCCCACATATCCACCTTAAACATTCATTTATGTGATTCATCTATGTTGGGTCCAGAACAACATGCACTCCCATGTAATAGCAATGTTGCAGTGACCATTTTATAAAAATGGACTTTCACTTTGTTAGGTATCTTCTCATCACATGTTAGTCCTTCCTTTTCATTATATATATAAAAATTAAATTTTAATTCCTCCACAGAGTGGCTCTTCCTCTGTAACTACTTTTCCCCAAATGCCCTAACCAATCTCTGTTGGCCGAATACATGTATAAATTAGTCAGACTGTAACCTGCTTTTGCATTAAGGACCACCAATATTCCCATACTTACATTGGCACCTTTTTGGATTGTTTCTAGCTAGCATGTGTTCAGATGAAGGAGACTTTCAAACGCTATGGCTTTTCTCTTAGGGATATAAAAGGGACATGAAATTAGGTGACTACGGGAAGTCAATGACCAACAAAAATCAGATTATAGTTGGCTGATTTATGTGAATTTAGAGCCATAAAAAGTAACTGAAATCCTTTGGTCTCCTCTTGAAGCTCAAGGAGAACATCTTTTAGCAGACTGTATATGAACCTACTTGAGCAAAAGATCAACTTAAGGTACCAACTGGAACTCTGAGGAAAATAAATGATAGCCATCACAAGGATACATGCAAGGATGTAATTGTTTGATTAGAGCTGTTATCACATTGATGTGCACAACTCAATGATATGTATGGCCTATGACAATCAGGAATTCAATGCTGTACATGCACAATATAATCCATAGGCATATCTATACACATCTAAATAAAGACATGTAGTATATTGCACAAGTGGCAATTGGCACGTGGTTGAACATGCACAAGCCCCAACGTGTCGTCTAGAACATGCACACTACACCTAGTGTTGAGGGTGCCAAATTTCATTTCACAGAAGTGAGTTTTGACCAGTTTGTACCCTTTTCCTCTACTGATAGTCATATTGTATATTTGTATTTCAGCATGACTGGTCATTTTGTATGCCTTCTGGTAAAAAATTTCATTTCATGAAAGTCATTTTGTATTTTTAGCATAAAATACTTGCTTTCTGTACATTTATTATAAACAGCTATCTGGAACTTTAAACGCAAATTGCTTTTAATTTTTTTTTAAAAAAGAACACAAATTGCAGTTGAATGTATTTGCCATAGATATGATGCTTAAGGAACCAGTTTTAGTCAAACTATTCCCTTTAATATTAGATGTAAGCAAACATTTTCTGTGCAAGTATTGCTCAAAACTCATTTAAAATGCACTCAAGTACGCAAGTAAGGATTCAACTTTGTGGTAATAAATGATACCTCATTTGTCTCTGAGCCAGTTGCTATATAACCATCAGATACAGATAGGCCAACAAAGTTCTGCGATAAAGAAATGCTTTCATCAATAGTAAAGCACATTCAAGCACAATTAAATTATCATGGGAAAGGGAAGATACGAAGTTCAAATCAGGAGTAAATTGTATGAAGAAACTAGAGACATGATTTGGTTACTTTTGTTCATGTCTCAAAAAGAAGAAACTGGTGGCATTGTTGATGATACAAAGCAACTAATTTTTTAAGGAATGGCTGAGAATTACCTCGTAGATGCATAAGCCTCTACGTACTTAATACAAGTTACGTGTCAATAATCTACCATTTGAATAATTACAATATAGAGAGAGTGCAATAGGACATAAGAATGCTTGAAGACGTGTCTTATAGGCTAGACTGGAACTTGATTGTCTAGTTAGAGCATATTTATTAAATTTATGCTACATGTACACATATTTAGTCCCTTCCTTTCTCTGTCCACCTCTTTTTCATCTACTCGTTCTGGTTTAGTCCCTGTTGCTGCTCCCACCCTACTTTCTTTTGTAAGCCTCTCTCCTCTCCGTTTCTTTGACCCACAACAAAAGCTATTCAAATCTCTGTTCCAATTCATCTATTTAAAAGCCTTCCATAACAGTGGAACAGGAAAGGCCTTAGGTAGACATGTTGCCATTGGGCCCATAGGTAGATTCTACCAAGGGTTGTAAAGTATCAAGTTGGTAGTCAACAACCCAACTTTTCTCATGGTTCTAAAGAGGATCAAAACTGGGCTGCAATCAATTGGAGGACTGGGTATCTTTGAGAGAGGGAAGGGTTGAGCCTCATTTGGTACTAGGCGGTGTAAAGCGCCGAAACTTCTAAACAATTATTTGGGCTAATACAATCCTAATTGGATGATTCGGGTAGTCCTGAGGTGTGAATGGACCAGCATGAAGTGTTTGGGACATGATAATGTATGCCTGCTATAATTTGGAAGATGTAGACAGAAAAAATAACGAGAAAGTCAACAAGAGGACAGCCTACAGAGGCTTCTCGCGATACCCTCGTGACACGAGTTTATCACGAGAAAGCTGGGAGAAGTCAACATCACAGTTAGACCAACTGTGAACAGACCGCAAGAAGGTCATTTGGCTAGGCGATGGCCTCGCGTCAAGAGTCTATCGCGAGTGCCTGATGGTGTAAATACTGAGTAAATTGTAGTGAATAGAAGGGTATAATATATTGGACAATGAGTAATACGTTATGTGGATGATTGGATCTAAGTTACTCGGACTCTTCGCTTCTAGTGCCACACCCGTGTCGATGCTCGACACCGCGTGAGGTGAGTGTGGGTGGGGGATTCGTACCAGATTTGGTCAACCAATTTTGAGTATTTTGACCAAAATCAATGGAGAAATTCGAGATAGATATGTAAAATGATTTCTATAATCAAAACAAAAGCTAAGGTGAAATTGAAGAAACAGAATATCGTATATAGAAATTTCTATGCCAGGCGTTTTCCTTGTATCTCCTCCTGGGATTCTCTTTGGGATACCTTGCAAGTTTTCCACGTAATGTTTCACAATTTAGACATATAACTCTATTTTAGATATTTGAATTATTTTTAAGTGAATCCTCACACCCATATACGTACATGATCCATACCTCAGAATCTTAAAATTAAGATCTTGAAGGATCCGACCTCTAGATATGCACCCGTTTCAGACATCTGCACCCGAGTTTGAGCAACTTAGATTGGAATAGAATGTAAGTATTTATAAGCTAAATATGAAGCTTGGGAGCAAGAGGAGTTGGAAAATCATGCAAACGTTAAGAAATTCTAACATGAAGTCTAGTTTACAACAGTTCAAACCGTTTACCAATCGAGGTTATGTACAAAAAGTTATTTACCGAAGGTGGCAGCAGAATCTGCCCCATCATGAGAAGAAGGATTTTGGGGGCTCGCAATTTGATAGTGAACCAAGTGTTACTGTAGCCCTCTCACCTATATAAGTTCCAGAACCGGGATTTTGAGTTAAAACCAAGAACAAGGGAGCTAGGGCTGGGTTTTTTGTATGATTTTCATCCTAAGGATACTTCCAAACATCAAGGTGAGTTAGATATGTATTGTTTATGTTATTTTGTGTTCAATATCACTAACTTTAACTCCCAAAACATGTGATTTTTTCTAGAAATCTGAGTCTCCCAAGAATTCTTCAAAATAGAGACCTTCAAGATCTGTCTCCGAGAAGTAATCCCACAACTCAAGCTTTGACTATGAAGTTTAAATAAGCTTGCCAAGTATAGTTGAGGATAGAAATTATGGCTTTAAATATAGTATTGAAATAACACTAGGAAGGGAAGTGTTTGGGGAAGAAGGTGATGAATACTAATTTGGTATATTAGAGAATGGGTTGAATAACTAGTCTAATGACTCCAGTGAGTTGTTTATTCCATGAATTGAATTTATGGATATGAATTAGGGAAATAATGAGGGAGATGGGAGACAATGGATGAACCCTAGATGGGCTATGTTAAATTGTTGTGCCTAGAATTGATAGAAATACAATCACGTTTATGTAGATTGATTGTAATGGGACATGTTGGATGTCGTTTGGTTAACTGGATAGAAAAATTGAAGGTAAGTGAAGACGTACCTTCCTTGATGCTATTTTCTCAAATGACATGATTTCAAATGTATATGAATCTGGTTTAGAACGTGAATGTGCGTTCATAGGTGTGAGCGAGCAATAATTCTCCATGTTTTTCATGAAAACTATGTTTTGTGCTATCTTGAGAATGATATGTTTTATGAAATATGCTAGTTTATATTTTGAAATGTGAAAATAGTGCACTGTGTTATGTTTCATAATTGTTTATGAATATGTTTTCAAGTGCGATAAATATGTTTATTTTAGAAAACATGATTTCTACTTATAATATGCTTACGAACTCCATGTTATTATTTCGCACATAGATGAGGTTTAAGGGCCATAGGAGCCAAGACATGCATTGATTAACACATGGATCATGATGTCAAAGCTTTTAAAGTATAGAATACCAAAAGGGGCATATATTCAAAGTCAAATGTTTTGGAAGTAACCTTAGGTAACTGAGAGGAGATTTGGAAGCATGGATAGAATGCCTAGCAACCACAAGTACAGGCGCGGGATCATAGTTGAGACCATCATTGAACGGCAACTATGGTGAATCACCCAATAGGGCCATGGGGTTATTTCTAGAATTTCCATGTGAAAAGATACAACATTATAGTGGGATCTGGCATAGATTAGACGGCATGATATACACATGGTAATTAAAACATGTTAGTGTCTATAGGTACTCCGTAGTAAGAGTACACTTATATATGTCATGGAAAAAGGCCAATTGGCACATGTTCACATTCTAAAAGTACATCTTGTTAGTGCATGTTGTACCCTTGTAATTCTTGCCATAGATTGTTTATTGTGTTCCAATTATCACACTATTTTGTTGTTGCTATTGTTTCTTTCTTGTAGACTTTACACTGGTTTTCTTATTAACGGCTATGGTTTCTTCATTGTTTTCTTCTTCTTTTACTTGGGTTTGATGCACTTAAGCCGAGGGTTTTTCTCGTGATTTTGAAATGTTGTAGAACGATTTCAATTTTTATATATTGCATCTTTGGATTTTAGAAGTTTTGTCCTAACATTGAGTGAGGGAGTTGGATACTTAGTGCAATTGCACTCACGCTCAAGGGAAATTTTGTTGTTATCCATTTTAGGCGCAAGTATGAGCAAATATAGCAGTTTGAGGTAGGCATTCAACTCATCTAGCTTTATTATGATGAGTCTTACTACAGTACTAATGGGAGTCGTCATGTTTAGTCTTTTGTCTTGCCGGGTTAGGACCCGCGCAATTATGCATTATGTAGTCAGTTAGAAGCTCATTTGCAATTTGGATTGATGTATCTATATACGTTAGGGTAGTGTTCACCACTTTTTATGTTTATGTATAAATTTCTAAATGTTTTGGAGACGAATGAGCCATATGTTACCTTTAAAGATTATGAATGCTTTAGTTCATGATATATACAGAGTCTAAGAATGGGTATGACATGTTCAGTTGGCTCTCTCGATGAAAGTTAGGGCGCCAGGGGCTCATCATGCAGTCATTCAGGTTTGGGGAATGACAGGCGGCTAGCAGGGGTTGGAGTAAGCGGATATGCCTGTAGTGTAGTTTGGAGTAGATGATATGCAGAGGAATCAAACAGTTCAAACTCCAACTACGAATTTTTGAACTTTTTAACAACAAAAAGTTGTGATTTGCTGAATCTGGAACTTGTACTACTCACAAGCAAATATCCAATTTCAGTCCATCTCGGATAGAAAATATTCTAGATTAGCTATAGTAAAGACCCAAACCTACCTATTGGTCTTATCAAGAAAGTTATAAGTCCATGGTTGGGAAATTGGCAAATTCATCTGCACTCAATCTTGATTTCACATGTCAGGTAATAAAATTCACAAAACAAAGAAGATATAACATTTTTTGGGATATCAGGGGTCTCACCTACTTTTTCCCTTTTTTTAAGAAGAAAGAAAGAAAAATTAAGAGAAAATTGAACTCCCGGAGGACGATTATCAGATAGGATTTTAGAATAATGGATTTAACTTAAACTGTATGGGCAACTTAGATCTCTCTAACTTTATCACAGAGAACGTTACAAGACAACATACTATTCAATGACATCACAGAAACAAGATCTTTATTCAAGTGATAGGATCAAAGTATGATACCTTTACATTCATATGTCCAGTAAATGACTGAAGAGGAGAATCAAGAATACGAGACGTGCATGTTGACAGATCCCACAGCTTTATTGTATTATCCGTAGATGCAGACACAAGAGTTGTTGAATCTATGAACTTGACATAGCTAACTGTCTTGTTGTGCCCATTTAATGTGCATAGAGGTAACTTTGAGTTTCGTAGGTCATAGTAATATATCTTATGATCTGCTGAACCAAAAGCAAGGGCCCGTCCAGAATCAACAGGGAACTGAACACAGCAGACATTGGCTTTTGTTTTTATGGTTCCAACACTTACTCCCTGTGGCAAACAGGTAAGACAAACCAACTTATTACACATCCACATTCAATTAACACAGCAACAATAACTAGATGACTGTAGTACATTTAGTTTTAAAGCTGACATCCACCAAGTGCAAAAGTAGAATTGCCTGATTGATATTCCAAAGCTTCACAGAACCATCATCGCTCCCGCTTGCCAACATGGTTGGATCTGCTATTGAAAAGTCAACAGACCAGACGCGTTTCTCATGCTCTCTCATCTCCATGAAAAGCTGACTTCTTGTGACATCCCATACCTGTATACATTTCTAAGCAAGCGTCTTTCTGATTCTGCTAAATAAACAAGATTTAATGATCATGAATTTGACGTACCTGCACCACACCTTCAAAGTTACTTGAGGCAAGCTGGCTTTTGATATAGCCATTCCAACATATACTGCTTAACTTTGATCTATTAGCCATTTCAATGACTGGATAGTGTATATCACGATCCGCATTCAGAATTGAGTTATATTCAAAAACTTTGATCTTCTTATTTACACCAGCAGTTGCAAAAAATTCACCATCACGATCAAAGCTGAGAGAACATACGAGATTGGACGAGTTTAGAAGATCTCCTTGCTTTAAATCTGCCTTCACTTCTAACTTGCTAAAAGAAAAGTACTTGCACAGACCCTCCAAGTACGAATTGATCCATCCCCGCTGTCTATCGCCATTGAACCCTCCCTTTGATGACAAATTACTCAGAGAACTCCTTTCAGTAGCTGTAGCGGAACTTTTACATTCCTGACTTGTTTGACAGTTTCTACTCATAGATTTGTCCCTTTTAATAACCCTGCGTCTTGTCATGAAATAAGCTGCCTCCAATTTTCTGAAGTTCTTCATCAACCGGGAACTTTTTGCCGAAATGCTGCCTTTACATTCAATATTCCTTTCGGATTTCTGGATTTCATCTGGATGACCATCAGATTCCTCATCTATGCTGAGCTTAGACCTCTTTCTAGATCCAGAGCTCCCTGAATCATGATCTTCAGTAACATTTGTCCTCCGAGAATTCAAATGCTTAGCTGGTTCTAAGCTTGCACCTCCTTTCATCTTAAGGGGTGTTTGCATCTTAGTGGCCTCTTCTGCTGGTTCTAAGCTTGAGCCACCTTTTAACTTAAGGGTTGTCTGCATCTTAGTGGCCTCTTCTACATCAGACGATAAGAAAGACACGATTTCCTGCAAATTTTCCATAGCCTCCTGCTTTTTCTGTTGGATTAGCAAAAGGAACTCCAGCAATAATTCCTGCTCATCTATTTTTTCTCTAAGCTCTATTGCTGCTTCACGTTCTTCCAAGTCATGTCTTGGAGTTTTAAGGAATTCACTTTCTAGCAACTCACTGTCATCAATTTAAAGGAATGAAAATAAGGAAAGAGTGACAAAGAGTTCAAGTATATGGATGTTGAGATGATCAATTCATAATATTCATCTTAGTGAAAATCTGCAGAAAGCAGCAGAGATAGTAGAAAGCTCAGGAGAACAGTGAGATGTCTGAAATGCATTTCATGATTACATAAAAGGGACTCATTCAGTCAGATAGTACTCATTCGAAGATAACTTTTATGTCATTATTATCTATTTCATTTTACCATCAATATTAGAATTCTTTTCCCTTACCCTCCTTTCTACTACAGATGAAACAAAGGACGTCTTTTCAATAATTAATAAGGTTCAAATATGGAAATTGGCAAGGAAATTGGCAATGATTTTGCAGATTGTACTGAGACAATGCCTTTAGAACAGATTGCAATATGCTGAAGAGGCAACCATAAAACTGCAGAATCAAGCCGTCCACAGAGGACGATAGAGCTGCTGATTGGTTAGCTAATTATGCATGAAATCTAGTACTGTCATATCTTTATATATAGATACCCTCCTCTCGGTGGGTGTAATTAGTTTACTTCTCACAATGTAAATGTTCTTACTCCCAAGACACTGACTAGATCCATTGTATTGACCAATTCTTAATTAAGCAAAAAAGGATACTGCTGTTGCAAGATGTGTAATAAATTTTTTCTAGTTTAAAAGCAAAAAAGATAAGTTCGCATTGCTGCATTTGCCTTTATTTCCTGCGGCTAGAATCTTCATTCCTGGAAAAGCTAAAACTCATGATTCTTCCCTTTGAGTTTTCTGCCACATAGGGAAATAGATACTCTAACATAAACCTTAATAAGTAAAAAGTTCGGAAATCAAGAATTACAGAACCACAATCAAGGCTCTCAAGGATAATGTTATCTATCAGTAAATATTACTCCTAGAAGACTTCAACAACAACCTGATCTGATAGAAAACAAATAAAAAATGGCATTCATTAAGCAAAACTTTCTTTGGCAAAAACAAATAAACCAAGTGAACGCAAAAAAAAAAAAAAGGAATGCTCACCCCACTTTTGGCCGACTACTTGGTTCCGGGTGTAGTAACCATAAGCAAAATGAAGCCTCCTTAGGCCATTTCAACAACAACTGTGGGGGCAGGACACGATGTCTTAGACATGACATATTTGCAATTTTCTCATCTGATGACTTGAAGGTGCAATATAGCTGCTCACAAATTATAAGCATCATTAAGATAAAACATCATCATGGAGGAGACAGTAAAATTTAACTAAGCACACACCTCAGCGCCACGGAGTTTCTAACTAATTGCTACTAACCTCAAATAGAAGCACTCCAAGTTGATAAATGTCTGAAGCACAAGTGCCTGGAGCACCATTAACCTCTTCTGGACTTGTATACCAATTAGTTTCCAGGTGCAATATCTGTTTCATTGGGAAAGTATGCTTGTTGTTGTTTTCTTCCACTTGTCTATTCTTAATAGCTTCCAGAGTCTGCACCATATGACCTGAACTTGACTGCAAGCAACTGCTTTCAGATGCTATAGCAGAGTCCTTCCCTTGAATCATCTCAACTTGCATAGGTGAAGATGAACTGTTTGGCTCATCTTCACATGAATCCGATCCCGAATCGGAGCAGGAAGCAGACTCAATAAACGCAACACGGTTAAAAGAAGACATGACAAAACATGATGGCCTAACATTATGAACAGCTATCCCCTGAGTATGTGCCAGTTTTACAATCTCTACAATTTGAGTAAATATATGCAAACATTCAAGAGCATCGACAGTTCTCTCTGGACTATCCAACCAATGTCTCAAACTAACATCTTTACAATCGATTCCTCGACCCCCTTGATCGTCAAGGCAATTAACATCAGATGACTCAATTCTCTCCCACCCTTTTGAAACAAATCCAGAATCATGATATGCATCACTAGACAACCTAATGGTACTTGCAGCACGAAATCTTGAATTCCAATCCACAACACCTGAAGAATCCAAACCCCTTGAACTCTCATACCTCTCCCTACCAGACTGAGATGAACCCTCCATTGCTATCCACATAGGACAATGCACATAATACCCACACAATCAAACTGGAAAATCCTCAAACTCCTAACACATCCCTTTACTTCCGACATAGCCATGTTGAATCAAGAACTCATTTTTACCACACAAAAATGTCAATACATCACCTCAGACAACTCTATTAGTATCAGTTATCTGTCTTTCAAAACACCAAACTAAACAAACATAAGATATCTGAGCAAGACTAACAGCACCGTTCAAAATAATATCAACAGAGAAAAAACATTTAGTTTGAGCTTGTATATCAGCTCGAGCAAAAAATACAAGAACCACACAACAGATACTGCAGCTTTAGAATATACAAGACAATAGTACTACTATTATATTTTATATTGTAAACAAGTATAACCTCTCAAAATTGCTATAAAAATCAAATCTTTTTCTTCTTTAAACAGGATGTGTGAACAGAAAAACAAGAAAATAAAATAAAATAAAAGTTTCAAACAATTCCTTAGGAAAAAAAGAGTTACAACTATCCATTAATTTAATGATGTCAATGGATTTTTCTATTGCATAAAAAGGGGTCCACCCATTATCTACAACTCACTGATTTTTAGCTTCTATTACATCCCACGTACGTGGCACATTCATATCCTCAAAGTTCTGAGAGTTAGCAAAGATGCCAAATACTCACTAGCAATGTAGCTCATCTTCCTGTGGACCAAACATCAAGAAATATTGAATAAATAATTCTTAGGAAAAATAAAACATCAACAGATTATAATAGTGCTTTGAACAAGGACCATTGAATTCCAAGATGACAAACTATTCATTTAGGGGCCTGTATTAGGGCAAAGTTATTGATTATTCGTGTATTAATTTTATATTATGTTTGGTTTTCATGTTTTTAATTTATATAATGTTTGGTTGGTGTGTTTTGAAATGTTGTATAAAAGTTATTCTTGTATTGATTTTATATGGTGTTTGATTGTATTTTTGTAATTCTACATAACTAATACTCACATAACTTTTGAGAAAATTTATGTATAATTTTATGTGGGGTAGAAAGTGGAATAAGTTATGAAAATATTAGTTATACGTGGATTAAAATAGTAAATTACATATTTACCCCTATCAATTTACTTTTAAATCTTTCAACTCAATATTTTTCATCATTTATCAAGACCTTCGAATTAGTTTATAACTCAATATTTTAGTTTATGTCTTAATTAGTTTAAAACCTTTTCTTTTACTCTCAACCAATAATTAACTTTTAAGTGCTTTTTTTTTACCAGATGGATTTGTTACTTTTTTTATTAAATAAAAATGTTTCATGTGCCCATATATATGGGTGTGTATGAAGATAACGAATCAATAATTCATGAATTATATCCTCTATATAACTACATCCTATATAAATAATACATGCATAAGTAATACCTTCATAATTAATACGTACATAATTAATATCTGCATAACTTGTTCCTACATAACTACTACCCACATAACTTATTATTACATAAGTAATACCCACATACCTTATTTCTACATAACTAATACCTGTAGAACTTACTCCTACATAACTAATACTTGCATAACTCTAACCAGTAACCAAACAACCCCTTATTACCTTGACTATACTTTTCTAGTTTAGTATTTTATTAAATACAAAAAATCTTGTAGTCATATTGCAACATACCAAGCAACTTTAAAATAAATATCATCATCAAAAACGCTTTTAAAATTTTATCCAAACGCTTTAAAAATGTTTTAAAACACTTAAAATAAATCAATCAAAGCAGGCTCTAAGTTAACTATCAATTATTTTCTTTCTTCTATTTGAACTGTTACTATTACAAAACTAGATGAATTTTAACACATAAATGATGTTTCGATCCAATTCATTCTTGGGGGCAAATAAAAACAAAAAAAGCTATGATAATTTAGATAGAGATGAAACAACTAGCTAAGAGAAGGATGTAAATTTCAAGAAGAAAAAAAAGTGACATTCAGATATGTTTTTGAGCATTATATCTTAAAATAAACGTGCAGATAGTAATATACTAATATTGAATTAAAAAATTAGAAATAAAGGACCAACCTTTACATCATTTCAAGATGGGAACTTTATAGCCACTTGAAAAAAATCCCTAGGTGACGTGAATCCGGAATTGAATTATCATTAATTTAAACTGGAAAAGTGCAGCAAATTGGGCATTTAGAATGTTTACAGAATTTCAACCAAAAAAATTGAATTTGGAGTTAGTGGGTTTCTCAAGTTTGAACCCTAAATTTGGCCAAATTAAATAAATTTCTAACAATCGTGTAGAAGAGGGAATTGTAATACCACTACTAGATTTTTTTTCCATGTATGAACACGTTTTCATAGAAAGGGCGTTTGATTAGAAAATTTTAGAATTTTTAAGAATTTAAAAAAACAAAAGAAGATATTTTTATTTTTTAAAAATTATTCATAAAATATCAGAAATAATTTCAATCTATATATTCATAGTTAAAAATAACTCTAATTTTCAATATAACTTTTTATTCTATATATTCATAGTTAAAAATAACTTTAATTTTCAATGTAACTTTTTATTTTAAAAATAAAAACTATTTTTAAAAATTTCACAAGAAAATATGGTCAAACATGGTCACGAAGATTACATGGAGATGGGATAAAAGAAAGTTGAAGACATCATACATTTTGGAGTCAGAAGCGGAGCCAGATTGTGATCAAGGGTTCATTTGCATCTCTTTCAGCGAAAAATTATTCTATTTAATTATAGTTAAAATTATTTTTGTATATATAGTAAATATTGAGCATCCTTCAATTATGTATTTACTTCTTTAAATTTTAGAAAGTATTAGCGAAAATTCTGATTCCGCTAGTAAGTGTTGGGAAACTACTCTTAATTGTATACTCTTACTTGCATCAATCTACTTTCAAAACTCTACTGCTGAGGATTCTTTTTAAAGAGAAAATGGTCAAAATATGGTTGTTAGGTATTGTTTGTATGGTTGTTAGGTATTGTTTATTAATATAAATAATATTATATTATTTTTTAATTCAATTTGTTTATTATATTTTGATGTATATAAAGTTTAAGAAAATCAAGAAAGACTTTTGAATTTGTGATTTTAATTTAAATATATGTTAAATGTAGCAAAATGTCATTTAAACTTGTGGTCTTAAACATGTCATGTGGAAAGTTGAAAGTAAAGAGTAAGTAAAAAAGAAAAGAGTCATCATTTTTTAAAATGGGCTGAAAAAAAGTAGGACAGATAAATTAAACTAGAGAAAGTATATTGTATTGTTTTATATTGTATTATATGTATTGTTTTAAAGAATACAATGTTTGAAAAGATTTTATCATTTTTTGTCGTTACATAATGTCAACAATTTGAATAATAAATCTACAAGAAAAATAGAGTTATATGGAAGAGCTATTTTAAAAAGGTAGGACAAAGGATAAATAGGATTATTAAATAATAAGTAGCGATGCAATCTCACCAATGTGATCATTACACAAAATGAGATTTTTCACCACTACCTTATAACAATGAATTTAACGATACTACAACAACAACGACAAACATACTTAGTGAAATCCCACAAGTGTGGTCTGGGGAGGGTAAGATGTGCGCAGACCTTACCACTACCTCATTGAGGTAGAGAGGTTATTTTTGAAAGACTCTCAGCTCAAAAGTCACAGTTTCAAGTACGAGAGAAAAAAATAATATATATATATATATATATATATATATATATATATCATAATGAATAAATAAATAAAAATAAAAATAAAAATTAACAAATATTATATTTAAACTAGCAACACAATATTATAATATAGGGTTGTTTGGTAGCTGTTAGAGTTATGCACATATTAGTAATGTAAGGATTAGTCATAAGGAAAATCTATGCATTATTTTATGTAGGTATTAGTTATGCAGTATTTAGTTATTTATGTATTAGTTATTCCATCTTTTATCTTGCATAAAATAATACATAAATTTCATCATAACTTATACATGTATTACTTATGCGGGTTTCTAAATTGTCAATCAAACGTCATACTAATTTTATATATAACTAACTTATTTTCTATCTACCCACCAAACGTCGTATAAGTTATACGAAAATTAATACATGAATAATTTCTTTTTTATCCAGCTACCCAAGATAATATATAGGTTACTTTATTTTGGTCTTTAATGAATTCTCCTTAATTAACGGAGATGATCTTTAATGTATAACAAAACTTGTTCATTTTGGTCTTTTGTCAAAAGGGGTGGTTAAATTTAATCGTAAAATGCACACATGGAAGTAAGGCTTGCCACGCAGACTATTGTCAAAGAGTGAAAGAAAGTTTTAAATATCTTAGGTCCGTCATTCAAGGTAGTGGAGACATCAATGACGATGTCACACATCGCATTAGGACGGCGTGGATGAAATGTGGCTTGTCTGTAGAACCTTGTGTAATGATAAGCTACCACCTAAACTAAAAGATAGGTTATGTGGAGTGGTGGTCAGACCATTTTTGTATGGGATGGAGTGCTGACCAGTTAAGAACTCACATACTCAAAAAATGCATCTTGTGGAGATGAGGATGTTGATATGGATGTGTGGGCATGCTAGGAGTGACAAAATCATAAATGAGGTTATCCGGGAGAAAGTGAGAGTGGCCTCTGTGGCAAATAAGATGAGGAAAGAGAGACTAAGATGGTTTAAGCACGTGCAAAGGAGGAAGGTCGATGCTCCAGTGAAGAAGTGTGAGAGACTGTTTATGTCACGCCCCGAAAGGGTATTCTAGGCGTGGCCGACACTCGGAGACCATTGCTGGCCCCAAGCGAACCACTTAGTTTGACCACTCATTCAATCACTCAACGGAAGACTTAGATATACAAAATAAGACACTCAAGTAGGCTAACAGCTCAACATCTCAATAAGGGAATAGTTTTTAAGTAAACAATTTTAAAAGTCAACTCAATCTTATAAATAATAGTATTTGCAAAAACAGACTCAAAACGAACATCAACTCCAATCTACTCAATCTATATCTATGAAGCCTCTATCAACTATCAAGAATGTGTCGAGACAAGCCCACGACTACCTAAAAGGAAACAACTCATGAGAAATGAATGAAATAATTATGATTCCTCCGAAAGTAAAAAGGTCCCACCACTATCAGGAAGGAAATGAATCTTCAACGGTACTTCTGTCGAGGATATCTAATACCCGTGTTTGCATCATAAAATGATGCAGATCAAATAGCGTCAGTACATGGAATGTACGGTATGTAAAATAGTTGAAAGGAAACTTACTCAAAAATACTCAACATAACTCAACTCAATTATAGGACTCAACTCTGAAAATAGCTCAACTCAATAAAACATGCAGTATGTGTAAAAGAATGTTTTATAAAACATAAGTAAGTGAATGCAACTGAGTATATAAAAATATAATGCTTTACTTCTTGGGTGTTTCTCTAATCGACAACCATCACTTATGAACTTGTGATGATACGAACTGTTGTCGTTGCCACAACAGCCGATTACTTTGCCAGGATAAGGGACGCAAACTCAATGAATCCAAAATTACTCAAAGTCCATCGTTTTGGGACTTAGAAAGGCATAGCCTTTATCCTACGCTGGCTACGTAGTTTATGGGCTCACCCCATATCAGTGCTCAATACTACTCCCAAAATATTATATTATGCTTATATACTTCAAGTGAGAAAATACTCAAAATACATTATTTAGTCTCTTTGGGACCTAGCTCAAAACTCAACTCATCTCTTCTCTTTAAAATAGACAAATCTCAACTCAGTGAATGCATTTAAAATAAAAATATAATTTAATCTCAACTCAATCTCAAAATAGATGTTTTAATGTAATAATACATAACTCGTTTATACTTAAAATACTCATGCTCAAGATAATAATTAAGAGATTTCTCAAACTCATGATCAAAATAATAATTAAGAGACTTCTCAAACTCAACTCATGCTCAAACTCTTCTCAATCAAAGATGAAAATAGTCATTCTTTAAACTCAAAATAGTGCATAATTTAACTAATGTAAAACGTTCACAAATCATTCAAAAAAAAACTCCATCAATGCATAAAATACAAATGAAATATCAATTAGGTTTCATGTGAATACAAACACAAATCCATACTTTCAACAAGACTCAACTCAAGAAACTCATCAAGAAATATTGTAGTATATACAAAAACACAATAAAATTTATATGCAAAACTCAATGAGGATTATAATTGATTCAAGAACTCAAGAAACTAGGGCTAAAACTCTACTCAACTATTTAACGATAGAATTTAGATGTAGGGTGCATGACCGAACTCAATCCAATGCTATGATTAGCCTTACATACCTTAAAATCTCCACAAATCTTGATGAAATATCTTAACTTGAAGAAGAACAATCAAGAGCCCCTTTCTTGAAATTCTGAGTTTTGCTTTCTTGGAAATCCTATGGTTAGAATTTAAGATTTATCTTAGCGATTCATGTATATATGAAGGAATTTGGGTTGGAAAGCATGAAATATATGAAGAAAAGTTGGAAAGCATGAAATCTATGAAGAAAAACTTACTTTGATGAAGAACCTTGAAAGAGAACCCTAACTCTCTCTCCTCTTCTTAGCCCTGGTTTCTTTTTCTTGAATGAGTAAAAAATCTAAGGAATGAGTTTAGAAATCCTTATAAAGTCGAAAATGGCCTATATCAGTCATAGGTTAAGTATAGGAAGGGTGGATAAAAGACAAAAATGCCCCTAAAAAAAATAGGAAAACAATTACATATAAATCACATTCCAGGAATGTGTTTATGAATAAAAGGTAAATCGCATTTGATTAATATGTTTTATGGCTTATCTTCGTGAAAAAGATTTCTGACCCAATTTTTAGAAAAAAATTGCACTACGGGGGAGCGAGTCCGCAATACGGACAAGTCGCGCACTTCTCTGAAATTGAAATTTTTGCCCTCAAAAATTATCCTTTGATCTGGTTGGCCTAAAATTCAATCGAGACCACTTTCTTACATGATTTTTCTCTCTGATCAATATTTCGATCTTGAATTGACAGAAAAAGTTACTGATGATGCGTTGTGCGAGCATTCTTTCGTCTAAGGGTATTTTGGTAATTTTATCGGACATAACAATATCTTCCCCTTGGGATCACTCATCCTCGAATGATGACCAAGCTAAGAAATTGCACAAGGCACGAGCGCAATCAAGGACTCAGATATTCAAACACTCAAACAATCAACCCATCATTACTCAGACTCAAGAATACTCATCGTATACTTAAACTCAGAATGAACATTAACTATAAGATAGGAAAAATAAATAGTACCATCAATATCATCATTGAAAGGCACGAATGCAATACAAGAACTCAAAGACTCAAGCTTGTGAATAATTCACTCAATTACTCAAACTCAAGAAGGTACTATCTTAGAGATAGGAATAAGAACATTACTTTCAACATTGACATTGAAGCAAAAATGAGAGGAGGGCTATAATCTCCAACGTTCTCATCGGAACTTCTCAGGGAAAGAGGATTACGAACCTGATATAAGAATATGACCACTATGAATTAAGTGACATGACCAATAGCTTTCGAACTTAAATACTCTTCTTTCTACATACAACTCTTTCTCAGATGCAACTCATAACTCCCATAAGGATAAATATGACTACCATCACTAAGGTCTAGGACTCCAAGTTTAACTACATGCTCTTATTATGTTCAAGCCTAATGTTAAGTCACAAGGTACTACTCATAGCATAGTTATGATAATCTAGACCACAAGCTTCATGTTCCATACTATAATGACCTTGAGAGTTATTTTTTAAAAATTTGTGTGAAATTACCATTTTACCCTTATCATTAGTTCCCCCGAGTATTATTTGATTGGTTTGTTTAGTTGAAAGTGTCAAAATCTTAATGGTTTGTAAATTGTGCAAATTCTTGAGTTTTATAGAGTTAAGAGGTGAAAAAGTGATTTTTGGGACCAACCAGAGCTACGGGTATCGAAACTGAATTTTATCAATTCTAGCAACTCCGAAATGTGGAAATTGATCTAGGAGAGTTTACGAAATTAGTTTTGGAGTTGTAACGAAGATTTGAGGTCTTGAGTTGGGAATTTAAGGAATTTTAGGCCAAGATTTGACTTTGGTCAACTTTTGGAGTTTCGATACTTAGAATGGAATTCCGATGACTCCGTTAGATTCGGGGGATGGTTTTTGATCCAGAATAAGTATTGGCTGAATTTTTAGAGGTCCCGAGTCCATTTTGATATTTTGAAGACCTAAGTTGGTTTAGTTGCGACTTTTTGAGTTTTGGGTCAAGGAGACCTCGAATTCATATTTTTATGATTCCATCAGCTCCGTAATGTCCAAATTAGGCTAGTAGTATTGTCGGCATGACTATCGAGACAATCGATACGAGTTTGGGGTCATTTGGCGCTTTTGACTTTGAAAGTTAGTCTATGGTTGACTTTGGTCAACATTCTTGGAAAATGCACTCGGATGAAAATTCTGATAGCGCGGTTAGTTTAGAAATGTCGAGTTTGGTCTAGAACGATCCTTTGTTTGCTTCCCGAAGTTTCCAGTCTAATCCCGAGGCCGATTGTGGAATTTGCCTTAAAATGATACCTTGATGTGAGATTCACTTTTTATTAAAATGATCTCGTATGATAATTTTAAATGCGCTATTGAGTCCGGAATATCAAATTTAGTGGGATAGCATATCTGGTTTATTTTTATCGGGTTCCGAACGAATTCCGAGGGTCCGTTCGGAGACTTTAAATAATGCAAAACCAGAAAAATCTGGTGCAAAAGTGCAGATTTTGCACCAGATTTTTCAGACTTTTCTCTCAACTTTGAACCCTCATTTCTTGAGCATTTCAAGTCCAAATCTAGTGATTCAAGAGTCTATCTTCAAGAAATTTTCGCGAAGAATCCATTGGTGAGCTCGGAATCTTGATTAGAAGCTTCGTTTTAGGTAAGATTTAATATTTTAGATGCTGCCTCGACCATTTTTGGATTCAGATTTTTATAAACTTTGGAAGATGATTTCTTGGTCATCTTAGATCCGAATTCAATGATTCAAAGCTCTAAATTGTGTAGTTTTTACATAGGAATACAGTGGTGTAATCATAAAGTGATGGAGAAGATTTTTTTAGGTAAGATTCGCGTTATAGCAGCTGCCCTTTTTATTTTTGAATTAGAGTTTTGATGAACTTTGAGATTTGATATCTTGAGCATTTTGGGTTCTTTTTCAGTGATTCTTGAGGCTAAATTGCTGAGTTTTTCGTAAGGATCGTTGTGGTGTGATCAGTTTTAGCTGTAGAGGCTTCATTTTTGATAAATCGTTGTTCAAAGTTGCTGTCTTTTGCCATTTTCGTAATGAAATTGTGGTGATTTTTAGAAAATTGTATTTTCATGATTTGGAACTCGATTCTTGCTCGATTTTATTGGGATTTTCAGCCAAGAATCCTACTCGATGTGTAGAACATAATTTTCAAATAAAATTCTAGATTTGACCCTTTTCAAAAATAAATATTTTTTTTGGACAATTTTACCCCTGATTTCAAAACCTATCAATATGGGTGTCATTGGACTCCTTGTGATATGTATGTTTCATTGTTGATAGTGGATTGTCATTCCGGGCGCTGAATTCGAGAGTTGCTTGTCCGGTGGAGGTATTCGGGTGCGGTTTCGGCAATTGAGGTAGGTTTGGCTATCTTTCTTTGAGATTGAGATGGGGTAATTAGTCATTCATATGTTATAGACTTTGGGATGAGGTTGTAGTATGAGTTGAGAATGTTATATATATTGTGATGTCCGTATGGAGGCTTATTTATTAATGTGTTGCCGTAACGGGGTTTATTTGTATTACATAGCCCGTGTGGGGGCCTTATTTATTATCTTATTTGCTTTGAGAGCATATGAATTATGATTTGCCTAAGAGAGAGGCTTGAGTATATTATTTGACTTGTGATGCCGCCTGAGAGATTGAGTTGGGGGTTTTGAGCATACTTGAGTATTGAAATATTGTTGAGAAAGGGGTGAATATTTAAATGAAAGTGTGTTCTTCCCGTTACTATTTATTGAGGGTGAATATCATGTGTAGGTTAAGTTTTGAGAACTTTGAACCTTATACCACATGTGAGTTGATTATTACTTCCATGCATATGTGTTTTGATGCATTCATCCTCATTCATCATATCATGAAACATGGGAAGTTGAGAAATATGGAAATTCTTTTTGAGAAAGAAAATGAAACACCTTTAAACCTTTGTATCTTGAGCCCTTGACCGAGGCAGTTTTTCGGCAGGGTAGTGGATGTATTGTGATCCCAACCTTTGTATCTTGAGTCCCTGATCGAGGCAGTTTTCCGGTAGGGTAGTGAATGCATTGTGATCCTAACCTTTGTATCTTGAGTCCCTGACCGAGGCAGTTTTTCGGCAGGGTAGTGGATGCATTGTGATCCCTTGACCACGAAAAGGTGGTAAGGATAATAAGATATTGTGATTGAGGTATATGGTCTGCGAGACCCCCATGGGTCCTGCTTGGTAGCACAGCTCGGCAGGTGTATACGACAGGCTGTGCGATAGTCTTGATTTCACTGTACCACCACATCATTGTATCATCATATTACATTACATTGCATTAATATCTATGCTGCTTGAATTATCTGATTAATTGTGATTATGAACTGTTATTATGGGTTTACTTTACTCGCGCCAATATATATATAAACTGGCGACACCGATACCGAAGTGGGACTTTTTTGTATGCAGGTGGAAGCGTTCCTTAGTTTATTTCATAGGTTTGATTAATTTCTTATACTCAGTCAGCTAAAACCTACTGAGTACATATAAATTATACTCACCCCTACTTCTGTGTCCCTTTTTGATGCAGATACTAGTCGGGGTACCTCATGTGGCAGTTAATATTCTAGCGGATTGTGTATTCTCAAATTAGTGGTGAGGTCCCAAAATTCGGATCGTCACTAGTCTGTCTTTATTTTTCAGTCTTTTGTATCATTCAGAGACTTATGTTGTATCTTCAGATTCAAACCTTGTATTAGATGCTCTTTATACTTATGACACCAGGTTTTGGTATATTTTCTTCATTGTTTTTCTTTTCACTTAAATCATGACATGATTTTCCCTTTAGGAGTCTTGTATGAGTTTTATTTTTAGGCTTACACATCAGGTTGAGTTTTGGGATGTGTGCCATCGTGACTTCGATTTTTGGGTCATGACACATACTTTTATAGAGAACCTTATCTCAAGAGTACTACTTCTTTCCATTACATTCAACCAACCTCGAGTGCAAATCAAGAAGCACCTAATGCAACGTGTATTCATCCACATGCCATCAATACCACATTCAAGCCTAGTTCTATAACCATCCCAATATATTTACTTAAAACCCTCAACAGAAAATCATCAATAGCCTACTGCAATCACTCACATAATGACCACCACACATGCAAGCCTATCATTCTAACCACTTTATGGATTATTTAAAGTTAATATCTCTTAAGAATTCTCATGCCAATCTTGGCATCTCTACACTGACAATTGCATTAACTTCTACCAAGAGGTACATCAAAATACTCTTACCTATCTATTTCACACAATAAGATCCCATCTCGCTCTTACTCATTTACTATCATCAACATCGCTATCAAAAAGCATCACTGGAAGGCTTAGAGCGAAAGATGATAAGCATGATTCATTCAGGAAATCTAATAAGAGAATATTCATAATGTAACATGATCTCACTAGCATTTTAAGCCCTATCATAGGTTAATGAAACTGAGCATACTCCAAAACATAAAATCATATATCTTGTCTCATATAACATATGGATGAAAATTCATAGATTCAAGGAATAAGATCGGGAATGCTGAAGGAAGTTACCACTTCTCACTTTAGAAACTGAGCATGAACACGAATCAACATGAAGTACATGGGTCTGGGCCACGGGTAAGGCTCTTATACATAGGGAAGGTGTAGAATATCACCTCGAGTGCAGTATAGAGAATGTAAGAGGTGAAAACACACTGAAATCTCATCCTAGTCAACTCAACTCACCACTTCTTACAACTTAAGACCCACTTTGGTTCATTACCTCATCATATCCCCCTTAGCTTGAAGGTCACTACTCTAAGATATAGACCGATTCTCTATACTTAGCTATAAGCACATTGATCCATACGACAAAGTATCACTATTCACAAGAATACTTAATCTCTCTAATTATACTATACCCGAAGATACCAAACCGCTACTAGGGCCTCATTCTAAGATACTTCTCTTAATTTTGTTCTATCTTTTAGGCATTTTTCTATACTTGTTGCTCTTATTGTCATACACAACCACTTTCTCTAACTCTTATGATCTAACCTCTTCTTTTTAGCCTGCTAACACTCATCTTCTAAGTTCATATATTCCTAACTTAGTTGAAGGAAACTTGAACTATCATAGGAGACTCGTCATCATCTATATATAACTCATTCAACCTAATTAGGGTTACTATAATTACTTACTTCAGCCTTCTCCACATTGGCAATTGAAAGATACTAACTAGGCACATATAACAAATTATAAACTTAGAGCCTCATACAACTATATATACTATCTCAAATACACATCTTAAGCCTCTTCTTATTCAATGACGTAGCCACAATTCACTGTTTCATCTAAGGGTCACCCATACCATATTTGGGACATCACACTCCTTTCAAGTTAATATCTTAATCTCTCGTATACGTCATGTCAAGCCTACTAAATCAAATCTTAAAACTATCACTATCACTCTCATAATGCTATCCTTTTTTTCAAAATGCTCATCAAAATTCAAGCTTAGGCACTAGTACTAAACATATCTATCACACACTTCTCGCATACTATACTAACTTATAACTGCTAGATAAAATTAAGAAACACTCATCTGTCAGGACCCAATGACAAGTAAACAATCTTCGTCTCACAGTTTGTCTAAGTATAATCTATCATCACATATCCTTTTAAAACTAAGTACTATTTACCCATTTGTTACACCTCATAGCCTAGTTATATTCATATCCCTCTAAATAACATAGGGCTCTCTTTTCAAACTCATAAGCCTAACTTACATCTGTCATCTCATGACTACTCCTCCATTCCATCCACCACCGATACAAGGTCTTTACAATCACAAAGACACATCATCAAAAAACTCCTTTCTTGGTTCGAGTATACTCTAACTCATCCTAACTAACTACTCTTGCTCTACCTTTTATTATGAAAGTTAGATAATACTTGCTACTTTTTAGTCAAAACCAAAAAGGACTTCACTCACGACCTCATTACTTACCTTATAAATATATAACTACGATAACATGCCTCAACCAACCATCCTTCTCACTATTTGGTTTCTACTCCTCTAACTCCATCTTTCTAGCTCCGGGATAATTCTACCAAATATAGCTTACAATACTTAAAATCATATTCTCTCGGGTGGTAACATTAAGCAATTTGGGACCTAACTTCCCTCTCAAAGATAACATCTAAAGCAAGGTTTAAGGAAGAGAGTCTGGAAGTACATCGTATTAGGGCTCAATGCACGATTCAAGTGAATAAGAGTGTATTCTTTCAAATCAATAGGCTTGTGCACACTAATCGGCTCCTTTCAAGCCTGGTGTAGTGTCTTTAACCTCTGAATATTTTATCTGAAAGTAACTCATCAATAAGAATTTGAGCTTTACTGTTCCAACCACCTTGAGTATGGGGGGTAGTCAAATGATTTGAGCAACGCACGAATTAGTAGAAAACTTTCATAGAGTTAAACTCTATCGCACTAGCTCATAATATGAAAGAAGTGAAACAATTACTAATGTCCTATATCCTCCTAATTATAAGTGTGGTGTATGACATACCCATAAGCATGACTCTAATAGACACAGCTTCATAGACACCCTAGGACTTTTGAATTCTGTACTTTGATACTAAGTTTGTCACGCCCCGAGAGGGGACCTTAGGCGTGGTCGGCACTCGGAGACCATTGTTGGTTCCAAGAGAACCACTTAGTCTGATCAATCATTCAATCACTCAGAGGAAGACTTAGATATATAAAATAAGACATTCAAGTAAGCTAACAGCTTAACAACTCAATAAAGGAATAGTTTTTAAGTAAGCAATTTTAAAAGTCAACTCAATCTCATAAATAATAGTATTTGCAAAAACAAACTCAAAAGGAACATCAACTCCAATCTACTCAGTCTATGTCTATGAAACATCTATCAACTATCAATAAGGTTTCGAGACAAGCCCACGACTACCTAAGAAGAAATAACTCATGAGCAATGAATGAAATAATTATGATTCCTCCGAAAGTAAGGAGGTCTCACCACTATCAGGAAGGAAATGAATCTTCAACGGTACTTCTGTCGAGGATCTCTAATACCTGTGTCAAATGGTGTCAGTACATGGAATGTAAGATATGTAAAATAACTGAAAGGAAACTTACTCAAAGTTACTCAACTCATAGGACTCAACTCTGAAAATAGCTCAACTCAATAAAACATGCAATATGTGTAAAAGAATGTTTTATAAAACATAAGTAAGTGAATGCAACTAAGTATACAAAAATATAATGCTTTACTCTTAGGTGTTTCTCTAATCGACAACCATCACTTATGAACTTGTGATGATACGAATTGTTGTCATTGCCACAACAGCCCATTACTTTGCCAGGATAAGGGACGCAAACTCAATGGATCCAAAATTACTCAAAGTCCATCGTTTTGGAACTTAAAAAGGCATAGCCTTTATCCTACGCTGGCTACGTAGTTTATGGGCTCACCCCATAACAGTGCTCAATACTACTCCCAAAATATTATATTATGCTCATATACTTCAAGTGAGAAAATACTCAAAATACATCATTTAGTCACTTTAGGACTTAGCTCAAAACTCAACTCATCTCTTCTCTTTAAAATAGACATAATCTTAACTCAGTGAATGCATTTAAAATAAAAATATAATTTAATCTCAATTCAATCTCAAAATAGATGTTTTAATGTAATAATACATAACTCGTTTATACTTAAAATACTCATGCTCAAGATAATAATTAAGAGATTTCTCAAACTCATGATCAAAATAATAATTAAGAGACTTCTCAAACTCAACTCAACTCATGTTCAAACTCTTTCTCAGTCAAAGATGAAAATAGTCATTCTTTAAATTCAAAATAGTGCATAATTTAACTAATGAAAAATGTTCACAAATCATTCAAAAAAAAACTCCATCAATGTATAAAATACAAATGAAATCTCAATTAGGTTTCATGTGAATACAAACACAAATACATAATCTCAACAAGAATCAACTCAAGAAACTCATCAACAAATATTGTAGTATATAAAAAAAATACAATGAAATTTATATGCAAAACGCAATGGGGATTATAATTGATTCAAGAACTCAAGAATCTAGGGCTAAAACTCAACTCAATTATTTAACGTTAGAATTTAGATGTAGGGCGCGTGGACGAACTCAATCGAATGCTATGATTAGCTTTACATACCTTAAAAACTCCACAAATCTTGATGAAAAATCTTAACTTGAAGAAGAACAATCAAGAGCCCCTTTCTTGAAATTCTTGGATTTATTTTCTTGTAAACCCTATGGTTAGGATTTAAGATTTCTCTTAGCGATTCATGTACATATAGAGGAATTTGGGTTGGAAAGCTTGAAATCTATGAAGAAGAACTTATCTTGATAGAGAACCCTAACTCTTTCTTCTCTTCTTAGCCTGGTTTCTTTGGCTTGAATACGTAAAAAGTCTAAGGAATGGATTTAGAAACCCTTCTAAGGTCGAAGACGGTCTATATAAGTCATAGGTTAAGTATAGGAGGGGTGGGAAAAGGACTGGAATTCCCCTCACTGAAACGAAAAATATAGGAAAAAACAATTACACATAAATCGCATTTGAGAAATGTGTTTTATGAATAAAGGCTAAATCGCATTTGCTGAATGCGTTTTATGGCTTATTTACGTGAAAAAGATTTTTGGCTCGATTTTGGGAAAAATTGCCCTGCGGGGGAGCAAGTCCGCGACGCGGACTGATCGCGCACTTCTCTAGAATTGAAATTTTTTCCCTAAAAATTATCTTTTGATCCGGTTAGCCTAAAATTCAATCGAGATCACTTTCCTACATGATTTTTCCCCTTGATCGACATTCCGACCTCGGATTGGCCGAAAAAGTTAAGGAGGATGCATTGTGCGAGCGTTCTTTCGTCCAGGGATATTTTGATAATTTTATCGGGCATAACAGGTTATAGGGAGTACTAGGGGTGGGCATAAAATACCGGAAACCGAATTACCGAACCGAACCGACGATTTCGGTATTTCGGTATTCGGTATTCGATACTTTGATTCGGTATTCGGTACCGAAATTTAATATTTTGGTATTTCGGTTTCGGTTTCGATATTTATAATTTTCCCGTTCGGTATTCGGTATTTACCGAATACCGAAATTATTTCTGTTGGGCCCCTTAAAAGATGACTCTTAAACATAATGGCTACAGGCCCATTCCTATAATTTAACTTGAAGTCCAGCCTAGTTTAACAGCCCAATTAAGTAGTTTTTCATTCACTACATCTAGCCCAATTGAACAAGGGTTCCTAACTTCCTATGCTTCTCTACAGCAATAGAAATGGCAGAAACGGCTGCATCTCTTTTCTCCTGGAGCCTCTGAAGTGAAGCATGCTCTTTAGCAATAACAGTTGCTTGATGCTTCTCCAACATCTCTGTAGATTGAACAATTTTTGTCTCAAACTCCTTCTCTTGGTCTTCCAGTTCAGTGAAACGCCTCTTCAAGGACTTCTGAAGCCCGTGAAAGTGTTCTTCAAGTTGCTTCCATTGCAAGTTGAGAGTAACAGCACGACGACTTTCCAACTCAGCCCTTCAGCTTCACCTTCACCGCTTCACGCCGCCATCCGCTTCACTTGAAGGTAAGTTCTCTTTGCTTCTTCTCTTCCTCTTCCTCTTCCAGTCTTCCTTCACATTCTGTCTCTATTTTCCCCCAAATAATACGCGTACCCTAAATTCCATTTCAAATAGATTATGAAGTTTTTGTCCTTTTTTGAGTTTAGTTGAAAAAAGTGGACAAATATATCTATACACCACGATTTCTGACTTGTGTGTTCTGAAATCTGAACCCATATACGAATTGCTTCTCACTCAGCAAAATACCACACTGACTTGTGTGTTCTGAACCAAGACTCACATATTTGTTGTATTGACATTTTCTGAACCAAGACTCACATATTTGTTGTATTGACATTTTCTGAACCAAGACTCACACAAGACACAACACTTGCCTCCTAACTGTAAGTCATGCCATCCCTCCTTCTAATAACTACTCTTAATTTTTGTATATGGGAATGTGAATTTTTTATTTTATTTTTGTGATTCTGCATATTTTTTGTCTGTTTTGAATGATTGTTAATTTATGTCTTAAGATTGAGCAGGTTTCATTTTTTATATACTATAAGTGAAGAGGAGGAATTCTATGATACCATCAAAATGTGCACTGCCGACAAAGCCCCTGGAACTAATGGATTCACTATGGCCTTCTTTCAAGAGGCTTGGGAAATAATTAAAAAGGAGGTCATTGAGGCTATGATTCATTTTCACCACAACTATCATATGGTTAAATATGTTAATACCTCATTCATTGCTTTGATTCCTAAAAAGATTGGGGCAGTTGAGCTCAAGGATTACAGAGAAATCAGCCTTATTAGCAGTGTTTATAAAATTGCTTCTAAGCTTTTGGCAAAAAGACTTAAAACTGCTATTTGAAGCTAGTCTCTGGTAGCCAGAACGCCTTTGTCAAGGGAAGTCAAATCACTGATGCAATCCTTATTGCTAACGAGGCAGTGGACTGGAGACTCAAAGTTGGAAAGCCAGGGGTGCTGTTTAAATTGGTTATTGAAAAAGCTTTTGACAAAGTGAGTTGGTCCTATTTGATCAATATGTTGAGACACACAGGATTTGAGGAGAGATGGTTAAGATCGATTAAATTTTGTATCTCAACTGCAAGAGCCAAGTACTCTGTTTTGGTGAATAAGGTGCTAGTGTTGCAGCTGAAGTATTTTATTGTTGTTGTTGCATGTTGTATGCTGTTGCAGGTGCTGTTGTTGTGTTGCTCCTGCCAATTTTGTGCTGCTGCAGGTGTTGCCGTGTTGTTGTTGCAGGTTGTTGCTGTTTTGGTGGCTGTTGTAGGAAGCTGCTGCAGGTGGTGGTGTTTTTGTGTGTAGTGTGCTGCTGTTGCAGCATGCAGCAGGTGTAGTGTTGCATCTTATGTTTGTTGTTGTTGTGTGTTGCAGCTGAAGCACTTTGTTGCTGTTGTTGCCTTTTAGTTTTAGGTTTTATTTTAAGATGGTTTGTGGCTACTTATCTTGTAAAAAAGTGCTTGCATTTGTGTTGATCTTATAAAATGCAGAAATTTGGGTATTACCGAATACCGTACCGAACCGAATTTTTATTTACCGATTACCGAATTACCGAACCGAAGTTTGAAAGTTTGGTATTTGGTATATACTTTGAATTACCGATTACCTAATTATCGAATCTAAATTTTGAAAATACCGAACCGAATACCGAACGCCCAGCCCTAGGGAGTACGCGGGGGGATAGGGGTGCGTAGGCGAAAAAGTATTGAAAAGAGATGATCAGATATGACATGACGTAACTTTATATTATCGAAGACATGACTGTAGATAGAAAATTAGAATAGGAGGTCGCGTATTAGGGTACCTAGAAGGTTGGTAGGGATAGAGTGATTTCTTGCTTGTGAAGGTTAGTGCTTGTCGTAGGACTAGTCATACCCTTGTAGTTCTTGTCATTTTGTTTATTGTATTTCGATTATCACACCATTTGTTGTCATTATTGTTTCTTTCTTGTAGACTTTACACTTTTTTTATTGACCACTATGCTTATTCCATGGTTTTCTTCTTCTTTTACTTGGGTTTGATGCACTTGAGCGTATGATCTTTCGAAATAGCATCGCTACCTCTACGAGATAGTGATAAGATCCGTGTACACTCTACTCTTTCCATACCTCACTAAGTACCCTCCTCAAACCCCACTTGATGGAATTTCACTGAATATATTGTCATTGTTGTCGTTGTTAGCTCTAAACAACGAGCTCCACGAAACTAGTGAAAGATGTTTAGAAAATTTTATAGACTAAGCACCTTTCATTAGTTTTCAGAATTCAGACCAAACATACCACAAAAATTGTGTTTGGTATGAAAGAAAATATTTTTCAATTTTTTCATGTTTGATGCTTAAAATGTTTTGAATATTTTTAAAGTAATATTTTTTATGGTTTTTATTTCAATTCTGAAAGCCATAATAAATCTTAAGTTCAGCCTAAGTAGTCTCTTTTTTTCCCAGTTTGTTTTGTCATTGTTATGTTATGTAGGTATATAACATGTATAAGACCAGTGACTTCATGTTGTTTCCACGCATAAAAATTGTTGTAAACATGGATAACTCACATAATGCTTATGGCCTATGGGCCAATTATCTGGTCAAAAGCTAAACCACAAGGAGATTAAAGAATTATAGGTTCAAGTAATAGATTTTCTTAGGATCTGGGTTAAATAACGAAGCACATGACAAATTAAAGAGAATAAAAGAATGAGAAACTTACATAGATATACTATATTAAGAAAATATTTATTATTTATAGTAATAATATTTTTATTTTCAGTAAACACTTATAATACATTTATAATAAAGTTTTAATACATATTACAGAGAGCAATTTATAAAACACCTAAAATATAAATTTTATTGATGAATAATGCATTTATCACACACTTTAATACACTTATAATATATTGTGTCAATTTCTTATTAAGCAAACATAATATATTTTTAAAACACTTATAATACATTTATATCATATGCATAATTCAGTTTTAATACAAACTGCAGATTTGTCATTATATTGCTATGTATTGTTATAAATGGTAATAAATAAAAAGTGCGGCTAAAATTAATAATTATTTATTAAAAAGTATTCACTCAAGTAATTTTTTCATAAAAGAATTGTGGCCTACAAATAAATTTGTGTACTACTGAGTAAAAAGTCTGTTTGGATTGGCTTATAAGTTGCTTATAAACTGTTTTCAGTTTTTCTAAGTGTTTGACTGGTCAACTTAAAGCCATTTTATGCTTAACATAAGCTAAACAAAATAATTTGGTCTGTTTGGCTTAGCTTATTTAAAGCAACTTATAAGATGAAAACAACTTATAAGCCAAAATAAATAAATTGAGAATTAAGCCAAACATGCACTAATTCCTCTCTCAATTCTTTCCTATCTCTATCATTAATTACTTGTTATTCTAGTATTTTTTTTAATTATAATTCAGTAATCTAAGTGTTAGAAATTACTATGCCAAAATTGTAAAGGTGTTCTAGTTCTTATATATTAATACGGTGAAGAGATTGGCTGATTGGGTATGTTACAGAAATATATGAAAATTTGTGCTACAAACTTGACCAAAGAAATACGTTGTATTATGATACTTTTCCCGTTTTAATTTGTTTAGTCTTATTTTGACTTAACACATAAATTTAAAAAATAAAAAAGATTTTTGAATTTTATGATTTTTAAATTAAGGATAGGTCAATTATACCAAAATGTTCTTTAAACTTGTGATCTTAAACATATCACGTGAAAAGTTAAAATTAAATAATGACAAAAAAAGAAATTGTCATTCATTTTTAAACAGACTAAAAAAATGGAAGAAAAACTTACATAAATCTCACTAGTTTAAAAGTTAATTACCTACATACACTCTAGTATGTAGAGTTGTCAAAATGGGTTGGCCCAACCCTAAAGGGCTAGCGAGTTAAAAGGGTTAGGACGGGCTGGACCTTTTAACTAAAGGGCCTATAAAATATCAGTCCAACCCAGCCTTAAGCGGGCTACAGGTTGGGACGGATTGACCCTTCAATCAAAAGATGGACAACATTGGCCTCTTAGAAAGATTATCGAACATTGATCAACACAATACCAATACGTCGAAAATTCACAAGTCCATGAATTTCACACACTTTAGTAGAATACTTACAAAACAATAGAATATGCAAGATACAACAGTCAACAATCATAAGATTCATAATAACAACATACATTACATGATCATTTTTTCATAATCCAGACAAGAAATGAGAAACGAGAAATTAGGCATAAACATAAAAGTAAAAGATGTCAAAAATTCATAGTTATAATAACTTCAATTGCATAGTTGCTGAAGATTTGACAAAATAAAACACTACTTAAAATATATTAATAAATATTCTTAAAATTCATGACCCACGGGCTGACCTCTGAGGCTCGCGGGTTGAGCCCATGAAGCTGACATGCCAAATGAGGCTGGACTAAAAAGTCTCGTTCCTAAATAGGTTAAAATTTTTTAGCCCAAACCCACTTTATTCAAGAGTTGAGTTGGGTCGGCCACACGGTTTGACAGCCTATTAATGTGCAATATTATGTATCTTACCATATTTTGGTGTGTTTATAAACGTTTAGATATATGTAGCTGGAGATAAATGGGATCAAAAGTAGATGTAGTTTGTTCTAGATACATTGTATCCAAGTGGATTCACATTTATATATCTGGGATACATAATAAATTTAGCTCGCCTCCCTCACCTCTCGCCATCTCGCTTGCCACTCTCCTATGTATTTGGTATCTCAGATACATGCGAATCACATTAGATACATGTATCTAGTGTGTATATAGTGTGATTTGCATATATCTGTGATACATAACGAATCTCGCTCGCCTCCCTCTCCATCTCGCTTGCCTCTCTCGCTATTGTAGTGTATTTTATAACAAAAATACATGTATCTAACTCAATATATAGCAGAAAACTATTAATTAGTGATAAAATACGTAATATTTGAAAGTATAAATAATAATAATAATATATATGGTAGTCAAATATGTCTAATTATATAGTTTTTCAACAACAAAAAAATAGATTAACCAAATTGAAACTAGATAAGTAAGTAATAGTAGTCTATTTAACAATGCAAACTTGTGCTACAAATTTGACCAAAGAGACAGACTAGAGTACTGACTCCTTTACATTTTCTGATTAGCACAATAATTCTTATTTCACCATACTGTTATTCATTAAAACACACATATATCATTCATATATAGTTTTAGACAAACAGCTCTTAATGACCACAAGTGCAGTTCACACAGGCGCAGCTACTGCCGCATTTGCATTTTCCATCATGTTCTTCCTCTCCAACGTCCATCATCACCATCGTCTCAGTGTAGCTGCAAGAGAGGCGAAGTCAGAATTTTAAATTTTATAACGACTATTTCAAGCGTTAATAATAACTGTATTCTAATGGCAATTAAGAGGCAAGATTTTCTTGGAATTCAGAAAATCATTAATATATGCCACATGTTAGGAGTCAAATTTATGAACCTATACGCTATAGTATTTTTTTTTAAAATCTACTTTGCTCTCCCTCCGTTCAATTTACACCATTAAAAACAAAGGTTTTCTCATTGCAAATTAATAAAAAATATCTGTTATAAAGCTTGTTTTTTCCAAAAAATTTTTCATCGAACTAGCTCACTGTAAAAACACAGAATGAAAAATGGATTTTCATTGAAATATTGAAAAAATATCTATAGCCAATGAATATTTTTCAGTGAAAATTTTCAATGAAAAAATAGTGATTTTTAGGTGTGTTATGTGTTCCAATTCGGAATACGAGAGTCAAATTAACTTAATTTGAGTATGAATTCGGACAAGTTTTTTACAAAAAAATATCTTAAAATAAAATTTACATATTTCGAAACTTAAAAATTCTAGAAGTCACAATAATTAACAATTCAAAATATTTAAATAGGAGCTAGAACACATAATTTATTTATTTTTTTAAAAAGGAGTACTGTGCTAGAAGTTTTCTTTATATTAAAGAAATCCCACAATTTATATATGTACTTACCATTTTGATCTATATATCATATTACGATATGATATTATTTTCTTTATATCATATTATTTTCTTACGAAAAAAGATTAAATTGAACCTCTTGGGTCAACCTAATTTTTTTTCTTGCTTCCTTTTTAATGAAATAAATTACATCACAAATTTCACAACACTAGCAAATATATATATATATATATATATATATATATATATATATATATATATATATATATATATCAATACATAATTTTTATCTTTTTGTCTAGAAGAAATTAATCAATATATGGGGCTAATTTTGTTTATTTCAATTTAATTATAATCTTGTTTTTGGAGAGTTAATTACCTCTTCTCAACGATGACCAGATCATATTGGCTGTCCTTCCTCCTGCAATATTTACAGACATATTACTTCAACATCAATATATGTTATTTTCGATTTGAACTATATATAGCTAATAAAATTTAAATTTTTAAAACATATAGTTATATAGATTCACATAAATTGCGATAAAGAATTAGTGGACATGCATGGTAGTCATGTCTTTCAACACAAGTGTTACGTTATCACTTGTGAGAACTTCTTTTTATTCTGAGTAATTTTTGTTAGGTTATTTTTCTCGATATTGTGTACTCTCTTTTATATAATGGATTACTCATATTTTTTTTTGTGGATTAGGTCGATTGACTGAACTATGTTAAATATTTATTTCTCTTTTGATATATTTCCTTTTTATCTTCTAATTTATTGTTTTCAAAAGTTTACTTTGCTAGTTTCAGTATGACACCTAATTATTTTTTAGCGTAACAATATTACATATCAATCAACTAAAAATATTAGATTCACCTCTATCGCTATTTTGAAAGTGGGAAGATATTTTTTCCTTAGACATGATTATAAAAGTAAACTTAACTAATATTGGAAGCAAATTGATAATACTTTCCATCCGTTCACAAGTTTAAAAAGTACTATTCTTTTTGTTTGTTGAATTGAGTGTTTAATTAAACTACGTCACATAAATTAAGAGGCAAGTAAGTACTTACACGCATTGGCTGACATCAGCGCAGTCGCAGCTGCCACACTTGTCCGACATGTTTAGGAGATTGAAGTTAAGGGGGATGAAATAGAGTTTTTGGTATGTATGAGAGATAAAATGTATATTGTAAATTTGCTATGCCTTGAAATAAAACTATGAGATTGAGCTGCTATTTATTGATGGGAAATAAGGACAAGTTGCAATAAGGTTAGAAGGAAGAGCACAAAGCTTCTAGGAAAAAAGTTGGCAAAAGGAATCTTTAAAAGGGGAGGGCCTTATCTAATCAAAGTTTGTGGTGAAGTGGATATACGTAATTGGTAACTAGTAAGTACGATTACTAAAAATCATTAGATTTTTCACGGAAGAATGTTAAGTGGCTATTGTTATTTTGATTGAATTGGTAAGGAAAAAAAATAGTAATATTTTCATATGAAAAAATTAGGAAGTTTCTCACTATTTCAGCGAGGATTTGTTTTCCACTATACATTTTTCCATCGAGTTGATTCAGTTGGAAAATCATGTTTTAGAGCACAAATTTTTTCATTGATTCATGGTGGATTTTTTTTTTGTTTTCAGTTGTGACCCCTCCATCCTAAATCAAAAGTTTCAAATTCATGCATCAGATAAGGAATCATCTTTAATAGAGAGCATTTTATTTGATCTCGAAGTAGAATTTTCCAACGCAAATCTACATTAATCAGGCCGTGGTTTTATCATCCTCTCATGTCACCTTCATGGTCTCCATTACCCTTTTCGTGATCGAATTTACAACTCAAAAGACTACTGATTCTTTTTAGATATGGCATGAGTTTAGGAATTTTTACCTTATCTATCAGCCCAATGAAATTCATAGTATATTTATTATATATTCATTATATACATTATACAATGAGTATATATTTACAATGATTAAAATAGATTATGCTTGGTTAATGTTAGAATTGATTGGCACATTTAATTTACTCCAACCTTTTAGTCACTTGACAGGAATGAACCCAACTATTAACAACAACAACAATTCAGTGAAATTCCACAACGTACAACGTGGGATCTAGAGAGGGTAAAGTGTACGCAGACCTTACTCTTATCAAGGTAGAACGACTGTTTTCAAGAGATCTTCGGTTGTTTCCGAGGAATAAACCCAACTATTAAGAATGATATAAATAAGTATTCTTGTAAAGTCCGGTGAAATATTTGAATTTTTTCCTTACGAAATATTATGATGCACCTATAGCTTAAAACATGGTTAGATAGTTGCTCTCCTATTATTTCTTTATTTATTTCTTCTTATTTTTCTTAGTCATCCAGATTCTTGGAACTCTTTGTGAAAAATGCCTTTACTTTTTAATCTATTTAAAGGAAAAGTAATTTATTCGATGGTCCTCAATCATCCACTGAAATATTTTTGGAAGCGAAATTAAGGACATATGAAAAATTCCAATATTCAAGTTACCAAAAAAAAATAAAAAATCAAAATATTTTCTATTTGTCATTTGATAATAAAGTTTTTCATCTCTAGCCAGCAGTAGTTAAATTTAGAGGGGAATCAAAAATATGTAAAAATTATGAGGTGGTTGACTGAGTTGGTTAATGCTATTTTTAATATGTTAAAAATATTTGAAAAATGAAGGTTGAGTATAATGGTTTCGTTGTATAAAAATTAGGGTGATATTTGGGATTGTAATAATCATAAGGGTATCAAATTACTAGCCACACATGAAAGTTTGGAAAAAGCCATTTTTTGATGGAGATAAGGATGAGGCCGAGTGTTTCTATTACCGAGAACTAATTTGGATTCATGTTGGGTGTTCTACTATAGAAGTCATTCATCTCATTTGGAGATTGATATTGGAGCACTATAGGGAGAGAAAGAAAGACTAATTAACATATGGTGTTTATTGACCTAGAAAAGACAACCGACAAAGTCCCTAGGAATTTTATGAAGATGTTTAGAGGCTAAAGGTGTATTTATAGCTTACATTAGGACAATTAAGGACAAATATATATGATGAAGCCAAGACTCGGATGAATATTGTAGGAAGAAATTCAGAGCACTTTCAAGTCGAGATTGTATTGTGACATAATTCAGCCCTCTTAACATGTTTTTATCTGTTTTGATGATAGATAAATTGACGCAACATATATATCCAATAATGTTATGTTATATACTCTTGGTGGATAACATAGTATTTAATCACCCAAATTTCTCTTCACTTTCTTCTCCAGAAGATCTCATTTCATGACTATCGTACGGATCTCCATCACTCTCATTTTTTATGATTTCTCACTCCTACTCTTATTTTTAGTTGAAAATTTTTTAATTGTGTTTTTTAATCATATTTTATTTCCATTTTGTATTTTTCTTTTGGTTCTTGAATTTCTTTCTTCTATGTATTCAATTTGAAAATCATGTTCAAAAAATTAAAAATTTCCTATACTCCCTGCAAGTTTTCCATATTAGTTGAAGAGAAAAAGCTTTGGGTTGAGGGATTTAGTGGCAGTAAATGTCTGAAAGTTTATATTTGATCAACATCGCAAACTGTCTGAGATTTGAAATTAACGTTAAAGTAGATTTATTAAATCTAGAGTTAAAATTTTGAACTTATAATTTTTGAATTTTAGAAAATGATGATTATTAGGTTTTGTATAAAATATTTATAAATATATATATATATATATATATATATAGTGATATATACAAATACAAAAATCAAAATCAAAAATATTGAATTCTACAAAATTCGTAAGAGGAATCGTAAATCCGCTTCAAATTGATTGCCTCGATTAAAACTTGAGAAAAAAATTAGAAATGTCCCTAAACTATGTGAAATGAATAAAAATTCCTTCAATTTATAATTTGGTTCAAAATGTCCCTATTGTTACTAAATGAGTCAAAAATATCTTTTTGAATAAATATATTAATTTATCTTTTTTAGACACGTACTTATTCATAATAAAAATATTGCTTTTCAAGAACTCTATTCTTGATTTCTTTCTTTCAAAATCACTTTAACTAATAAAAATGTAGTAAATATAATTTTCTTCTTATTAATCTTATCTTAACAATTAAAATAGAATAACTTCATGTACCTTTTTAACGGACAATCTATGCCATATATATATATATATATAAAATCATAGTAAACTCATTATTAATTTTTATTTAAATAAAGATAAAAAATACAATTAATAAGAAATATTTTTAATTTTTATATTTTTTGAATTAAAGTAGGATAAACATTTGCTAATAAAAAAAATTATTAGGAAAAAATGTGTTTAAAAAGAAAATAAATAATATATTTATTTAGAAAAATGACATTTTGACCAATTAAGTAACAATAAAGACACTTTTGGATCAAAATATTGATGAAAATGATATTTTTGGACCAAATTATAAACAGAGGACATTTTTATTCATTTCACATAATTTAAGAGCATTTTTTATCCTTTTTCATCAAAACTTTAGTATTTGCATCAGTTCAACGTACAGTAAAACCTCTCTAAATTAATATTGTCGAGACCATGAAATATATTTTGTAGAGGTATATATTTATTAATTTAAATAGTATTTTTGAGATTCAATGAAGGTTAATTTTGATTATATCGTTCAAGGGATGAAGGACCAAGGAATTTAAATGAGCCTACTTGTGAAAACAACATTCATGAACTTGAAGTCATAATTAATGATCTCGGATAAAATGGATGTCACTAGCCTATTGGATTACCCAAGTGAAAATTATACATGTTCAGAGCTCGAGGATTGTCACGACCCTGACCCACCGTAAGTGTCACCCACACTAACCCTCTGATGGGAGAACCAATACTAACCCACTAAAACATAAATTTCAACAAATGTAAATAATTTAAATATAGTTTAAAGTTGAGTTCCCATAAACTCGGGTAATTTATCAAAAATACGCGAAAATTAACTCGTTAAAACCTGAAAGTCGTTGTACCAAAACTCTATAAAATTCTAGAATAAGGGGATAAAATCCCGAAAATAATAAATATAAAAATAATTATCTCGAAGTCTGAAATGGAAGGATTAAGAACAGTGAGGAATTCACGTCAGCCTGAAAGAACGGGTTCATCCTTGAATTCGAATGATCAGGAATCTCCTATCTGAGGTCTCTCAACAGCCGCCTGAATATGACCTATACTCAACAAAGAAAAAGCAAATGCAGTATTAGTACATAACTATAGTGTATTGGCAGAATTACGCGGTCATTCCACTAAATGATATATGAACAAGAAATTATAATTTAGTAAAGTAAATAATACACAATCACATCACAATTAATAACATCGGACTCCAGTCCTTACATTTAAATCAATATACACAATGAACATGATTGGTCATATCACAATAATCAAACACGGTCTTCTCATGAAATTCATATCCAAAACTGTTAGTGTAGCAGCGTGGTACCCATTCCAATAGTTAGTACACCGATGTGGTACCTGTTCCAAATCTACTAGCGTGACACTCGATTCAATTATACCGATGTGGTATCCGATCCAAATATACCGACGCGGTACCCGAATCAACATGAAATCACATATCACAATTACAACCACAATGAATAGCACACACACTTGTACAACTAAGTTATACATTCATTGCATGCAATTTGATCATAAATATCATTTTAATTCATGTTTTTTCTTTTTTCCTAATCATATATCATGCATGCAATTCTAACGAAGTAGTTAATAGACATATATAACACAAACAAGTAAAACACAACCATCACCTATATCGAATTAAGCATGAATACTCTACAGAACCTGAGTTTTTCCTTTCTGAAGTGTCTTTACTTGTTCTCGTTCTAAAACAAATAAAGAATCCAAAGAATCAATGAACAATGGCCTAAATTACCTAAATTGTATCAAAATCCTAATCCTCAACCAATTTCATGGTCATCCCCAAACTAGGATTTTTTTCACCATTAATTTCAGGTCAAAATCTCCCCCTAAGAGAATAATTTAAGGTCTAAGAATCGAATTACCAGTTAGAATAATGATTAAGTAGTCCCTTACTCCTAAAGAATGAAATTGCAGAAATAATATCGTTTTTAGGACTTTTTCCTATTAAATTCATGATTGACCCGCAATGATGGCTTCCAGCCAGCTATAGCTGCCCCGCCTAGTGGGATTTCGCCCACTATGACAGCTTGCACGAAGACAGAATCACGGAATTCATGCTCTAAGTCCCCATTTCGCAGTACAACCTTAAATATTGACATTCTAAAACAACTCTTTCACACTAAGATCAATTTCGGAAATTCTACTCGCCCGAATTCATTCGGTAAATCCGTAAGGACTCCTTAATGTCTGGGCTACTATCTCAGATCAAAACTTAAAAATCAACCTCAATCCATTACTGAATTGCCCTAGCCTCACCTGACGTCCAAATTCCTTCACATTGGCTTATCCATAACGATTGAAGTAGATCGTTACAAGGGCTTAAAAGAAATTATGAAATACCATTAGAAAAAAAATATTGATAATGAAGTTGCAAACAATACAATATCTTTGGACCTAGTTACAGTTAAGGAAGCATATATCGCGTCTAAAAATTTTCACAATTGTTTGGTGTAGTCCGAGAAGAAAATATCGAAACTTTGGCTGCAATAAGAAATATTAGAGATGAGCTTCAACTTGATTTAAATTTTAATCAAAAAAAACAAAAAAACACTAGAATCATATTTCACTAAATTGTCTCAAGTATTTTTATAATTTTAAAAAATTATTAATTTATAATATTAATGGACCATATATTATATGATGATCTTTTGAAAATATATTGTCTTATTATATTATCAAAATTGATAATTTTTTCCACTGACCTGAGATAAAAAAAATAAAATTAAAAAAATGTTCTAGTTTATCAAGTATTAATTCAATGGGATTCTGCCGGACATCTTTTTTCTCCTTGAAGTTCCAAATGGTTTGTAACTTTATCCTACGTGGCTGGATAGTGCAAGCTGGGACCCACATATTCCTTTGACTCCAAGGATGATAAAATCGTAACAAATTGAAAATTCAGGGGCATCTAAGAAATTGGTAACCTTAGCAAGAAATTAGAGAAAATGACAAAAATATCCCTCATGTTTGATAGTAATAAATTTAAAATAGTCTTGGCAATTTAAACTTTTGGGGGTTGTTTGGTTTAGATACACGTTATATTGGAATTAATTATGTTGGATAAGTTATGCTGAAGTAAATTAAGTTATTTGTTTACAAAAATACCTTCCACCTTATTTATTTTTTTTACATTTTCTTTGCAAGCTTTAGTTATTCATTTCTAAAAATAAATTTTCATCTTATTTTAACTTAAATATTTTTATTTATGCATTTCCATGATTGTACCATGTGTTTTTAAAATCAAACTTTCATATTATTTAACTTAAAAATAAAACTTTCATCTTATTTAGCTTAAAAATAAAACTTCCATCTTATTTAGCTTCAAAATAAAACTTTCATTCTAAGTTTATTAAAGTAAAAGAAATTTTATTATTAAAATTATCTACATTTTAAAGTTATCTAAATTTTAATTGATATATAAAATATAATTTTTAAATTAGTAATAAACTATTTGATTAAAAATGTGTAATTTAGTAGTGGAGTGAACATTTTAAGAGAAATCAAAATATAAATAAACATAAGAATTAGACAAATAAATTCAATTAATAATATATTCATAAATAGAAATTGTATTTATAAAATGTATTGTTTTAATAGAAATATATATTATCATAAAAATAATTATTAATTGATATGAATATTATTATAAATGTTGTTAAAAATTATGTTAATATACATGAATGTAAAAGTGGTGTATAAAAGAGAGTTTAATGGGATACTTTTGTTATTTTACATCTTTATCCCTAGAATTACTATTCCATCCCAAAAGAGGAATAACTTATCACATACTAATTGTTAATCCTGGATAAGTTATTCGATCATTTGCAACCAAACAAGGAATTAAAGGTCACTCAAAAATTACCCTGGATTAATTTCTCCTATCCATCATACCAAAGGAACCCTAAGTTCGTCCAAAAATTAATACTTCTAATTTCCGTCAAATATTTAACAATGTATATTCATCAAATTTATTTTAAAAAGTACAATTTTTTTTTATCATAGATACAATAAAAGGCTTATCAAATCCAAAAATATTCGACACAAATAACTATACTAGCCACTAAAAAGATATAACAATATATAACTGAAATTAAATCTCAAAAAGTGGTACCAAATATTTTATAATAAGAAGAGAAAATACAGAAATTATACCTCTAAATATGATAGTTGTCGTCAAATTTTAAAAGCAGAACTTGAGAAATGTTTAATGGAGATTAAGGGGTCATTTGGTACGTGAAAAAAAAAATCTCAAAATAAAATTTGATATTACCTTTATCTCATTCGCGTATCAAACGATTCCTAATTTGATAAATTTAAACAATTAATATTATTCACTACTTAAGAGACTATTTTAAATTTAACCATAGGCCTGTTCATTGACTTGAAAAGAACGATGAAATTCCAAGAAAATTCTATGGAGGTACTTGAAGGCTACACTAGATCGATTGAGAACATGTACTATGGAGCCAAGACCTAAGTACAGAAAGTAGGAGGATATTCAGAGTATTTTTTCCGTTTGATAGGGTTGCACTAGAGATCAATCCTTAGCGTATCTTTATTGGTCTTGGTGATGGATAAATTGATGGGACAAATTTAAGGTGGTGTGTCATGGTGTATGTTATTTGGGGATGATGTAGTTTTGATTGACGAGACTTACGATGAAATTAACGCTAAGCTAGAATGGTGGAGATAAACCATAGAGTCTAAAGACTTCGGGTTGAGTAGAACCAAGACAAAAAACTTGGAGTGCAAGTTCAATGATGTGACACATGAGGTTAACGTGGAAGTGAGATTTGATACACAAGTCATCCAGAAGAGAGGCAATTTCAAGTATGTTTGGTCTATTATCCACGAAAATTGAGAGATTAACGAGGATGTCATTTATTGTATTAGTGCAGTGTGATAAAATGGAGCCTCATATCCGACACTTTATGTTATAAGAAGGTGCCACCAAAATTTAAAGGTAGTTCTACAAAGTGGTGGTTAGACAGACTTTGTTGTATGTAAAGTGTTTGCCAGTCAAGAACTCTCGCATTCAGAAAATAAAAGTGGTAGAGATAAGGATGTTGCGTTGGATGTATGAACATACTAAAAAAGATAGGATTAAAAATGAGAAAATCTGAGATAAGGTGAGGATAACTTCGATGAAATACAAGATGTAGGAAGCGAGATTGAAATAGTTCAGACATGTAATGAGGAGATGCACACATGCCTTAGTGTAGAGGTGTGCGGGTTGTTTATCGATAGATTCAGAAAATATAGATATAGATTAAATAATTATCGACGAGAGATGATTAGACAAGATATGATACATTTATAACCTATCAAGGAAATGATCCTAGATAGAAAGCTGTGGAGAGCACTGATTAGAGTAAAAAGGTAGTAAGTAAGAAATCGTCCATACTAGTAGGTAGGAGGTATTGTCTTGTTGTCCATACTAGCAATCATAACATTACTCTTGTAGTTTATTATATTTCAATTCCTATTGCTATCTGTTGTTTCGCGTTTAGTTTGATTATTTTGTTATAGTATTGTTCTGCTATTATTTGATATTTTGTTATTGTCTGTTATTTCTACTTTTATTATTTGTTTCTAGATTATTTTTGCCTTGAGCCGATGGTCCATTGAAAATAACTTTTCTACCTCCAAGGTAGATGTAAAATCTGCGCACAACAGACCTCACTTTATGAAACTACACTGAGGGCGTATTTGAAAAAAGACACCCTAGTAATTGAATTTGGTGTAATTACACTATCTGACATATTCAATTGCCATGTAGTTACTTGTTCAGCGGGTGATTAAATGTAATTGACAAGGAATAATTACACTCTTCAATTCATTCGCGCGCACGGGGGGGGGGGGGGGGGGCAGGCTGTAAATTGCTAATAATTGCATTGTATAATTACAAGTTGGTTACTGTTTAATTTCTTCCCTTTATTTCTATTTTTATTTTTTTCGTTTTAATTTATTTTTTATTTTTATTGTTCTAATATTTTCTAAAAATATTTTTTAATTTATATTTCATTACATTCTCGTTCGCAATCTATACTTCATGTGATTTCATGCAATTTTTCGTATTATCTATTTTTGTTATTTATTTATGTTTATTTTTTCACTAACATAATTTTGTTAGTATTCTAGTTTTTAAATTAAAGTACAATTCATTGTTGAATAAGGTTATAGACTTACATGTTTCCTTTTCTTTTAAATGATATTTATATACATTATGTTGAAATTTGATATAAGAGCATTATGTTAAATTTTTCGTTTTGAATTTAGAACTTATGTTATATTTTCAGTTTCATTTATTTTAGGAGTATTGATTCGATATTTCACATTGCAAACTATTTGTTTTAGCTAGAATTGATAGATTATTTTTTTATCAGATATTTTAATAATTTTATGACATATATTTATAATATTAATCTTTTTGTCAAACATGCATTACATGATGTTCATAGAAATATTTGTACTTTTAATTTTTATGATTATTTTAATTAAAATATACTAATTTAAAAAATATAAATCATTTTTTTATAATATTAGTTAAGAAAAAATATTTATTAATTAATATATTTTTAAAAGATAATATAATCTTAAATTTTTTAATTTAATTATCATTTATAAAAGTCCTTATTTATCTAATATAAAATTTTAATTTTAGATACAACAACAATAACAACCCAGTGAAATCCCACAACGTGGGATCTGAGAGGGTAGAGTGTACACAGACATTACTCCTACCAAGGTAGGACGGCTGTTTCCAAGAGACTCTCAGCTCAATAGAAGCATAAAAAGAGGTCAGATAAGGCTAAGAAGTTCAAATTGATATGAAAAAGCAAATAACGAAAGCGACACAGATAAAATATAGTAATCGAAGTATAGAAAGTAATAGATAATAATATAAATCAGAGCACAAGAAATTACAGTGCACTAATGAGTCTACTAATACGGAAGAATAACAAGACTATGTACTAGCCTTCTACCCTAATATGGGTCCTCTACACCCTTCTATCTAAGGTCATGTCCTCGATAAGCTGTAACTGCGCCATGTCCTGTTTAATCACCTCTCCCCAATATTTCTTCGGCCTACCCCTACCTCTTCTTAAACCATCCATGGCCAACCTCTCATACCTCCGCACTGAGGCATATGTGTCTTTGCTCTTCACATGCCCAAACCATCTCAGTCACATTTTCCTTATCTTATCTTCCACCGAGGCCATTCCTACCTTGTCCCGAATAACCTTATTTTCAATCCTATCACTCCTGGTATGCCCACACATCTATCTCAACATTCTCATCTCGACAACCCCATATAATATAGCCGGTCTAACCACCATGTTGTAGAACTTGTCCTTAAGTCGTGGTGGCACCTTCTTGTCACATAACACACCGGAAGCGAGCCTCCATTTCATCCACCCTTCCCCAACACGATATGTGACATCATCGTCAATCTCCCCGCTGCCTTGCATGATAGACCCAAGGTACTTGAAACTATTTTTCTTTTGGATAGCCTAGTCACCTAGCCTAACTTTCGCGCCAACCTCCTGAAGTGTCTCACTGAACTTGCATTCTAAGTACTCTGTCTTGGTCCTACTCAGCTTAAACCCTTTAAACTCTAAGGTATGTCTTCAATCCTCCAGCTTAGCGTTAACTCCACTACGAGTCTCATCGATCAAGACTATGTCGTCCGCAAAAAGCATACACCATGGCACCTCACCTTGAATTTGTCGCGTTAATCCATCCATCACCAATGCAAATAAAAATGAACTAAGAGCCGATCCTTGATGCAACCCCATCACAACTGGAAAGTGCTATGAGTCCCCTCCTACTGTCCTTACCCTAGTTTTGGCACCCTCATACATGTCTTTGATCACTCTAATGTACGCCACAGGTACACCTTTAGCCTCCAAACATCTTCATAGTATCTCTCGTGGAACTTTATCGTAAGCCTTTTCTAGGTCGATGAATGCCATATGCAAGTCCCTCTTCCTCTCCCTATACTGCTCCACTAGTCTCCTCATAAGATGAATGGCTTCTATAGTTGAGCGTCTCGACATAAATCCGAATTGGTTCTCTGAAATAGAAACGCCTCTCCTCACCCTCATCTCCACCACTTTTTCCAACACTTTCATAGTATGACTTAGAAGCTTGATACCTCTATATTTGTTGCAGCTCTGGATATCCCCCTTGTTTTTGTATAAAGGGATCATTACGCTCGACCTCCATTCTTCGGGCATCGTTGTCGTCTTAAAAATGACATTAAATAACTTAGTCAGCCACTCCAAACCTACCGAGCTCGTACTCTTCCAAAATTCCCTAGAAATCTCATCAAGTTTGGTCGCTCTTCCCCAGCACATCCTACGCACAACACCCTTAACCTCTTCGACCGTAATACTTCTGCAACACCCAAAATCGTAACGCCTCCCTCTTTGTTCCAAATATCCCAACACAATCTCTCTGTCCCTTTCTTCATTCAAGAATTTCTGAAAGTATGACTGCCATCTCTGTTTAATGAGGGTCTCCTCTACCAATACTTTTCCATTCTCGTCCTTAATGCACTTCACTTGATCCACATCGCGTGCCCTTCTTTCCTGCGCCCTGGCTAGCCTGAATAATTTTTTATCCCCGCCTTTCTCTTCTAGTTCAGCATAGAGGCGTTCAAAAGCTGCCATTTTTGCCGTCGAAATCGCTGACTTCGCCTACTTTCTCGCTATCTTATAAAGTTCCCTATTCGTCCACTTCTCTACCTCATCCTTGCTTTCTATCAACTTCGCATACGCCATCTTCTTTGCTTCCACCTTCCCTTGCACTTCTCCACTCCACCACCAGTCCCGTCGATGCCAACCACGGCTACTTGTCGAGACTCCCAACACTTCCCTTTCTACAACCCTAATACAACTAGCCGTCCTATCTCATATACTGTTCGCATCCCTACTATTATCCCAGGCCCCATATCCTTCAATTTCTCTCCTATCTCCAGGGCATTAGCCATGGTCAAACTCCTCCATCTGATCCTAGGTCGGTCATCCCCGACCCTCTTTTTCCTTGTCATCTTGATCCCTAAATCCATCACCAAGAGCTTATGTCGAGTCGTAAGGTTATCGATCGGAATGACCTTACAGTTTTTGTACAAACCTTTATCATCCTTCCTAAGGAGTAAAAAATCTATCTGAGTCTTAGCCACCGAATTACGGAAGGTTACCAAGTGGTCCTTCTTCTTTGGAAAATTTGAATTGGCTATCACCAACCCAAAAGCTCTTGCGAAATCCAAAAGTGAAACTCCTTCTCCATTTCTGTCCCCGAAGACAAAGCCTCCATGCACATCATCATACCCTCTCGAAATAGACCCGATGTGCCCATTGAAATCCCCTCCAATGAAAAGCTTCTCAGTAGGCGATATGCCTCCCACTAACTCGTCTAGATCCTCCCAAAAATGTTTTTTATCTTCTTCGCCTAAGCCCGCGGTATGCCTCCCACTAACTCGTCCAGATCCTCCCAAAAACGCCTTTTATCCTCTTCACCTAAGCCCTCTTGGGGCGCATAAACACTAATAATGTTCAATGTGATCCCTTTAGCGATCATCTTAATCGACATCATCCTATCAGTGACTCTCCTAACCTCCACCACCTGATCCCTTAAATCACTGTCTACTAAAATGCCTACCTTGTTCCTATACTTCGACCAAAGCTTATACCCGTCTACCTCCTTAGCTTTAGAACCTACCCATTTGGTCTCTTGGACACAAGTTATGTTAATCTTCCTCTTCTTTAGAATCTTAACTAACTCTATGGATTTTTCTGTTAACGTCCCAATGTTTCAAGAACCTACTCTCAGTCTAGACGCTTCTTTAACCCACTTACCCCTCCTTACCCTTGTCTCTGTCCCCCTCCATGAGCGAGAACAAGACCCTAGTCTACCATCACTACCCAAAGCCACGAAAATGTGTATGAACTAATAAATTATTCAAAGGTCTAAAGTTAGCAAAATGTAACTACAACTATATGAGCAAAGAATAAATATGAAAAAATATGGAAATCGGAGGTACCAACTCCAATTGAAATGAACTTGGTTGCTGCCGAAAAACATTGAAAGTGAAAAGTAAACATTACGGGAATACTCAAATAGCAAGTGATTGTTCAAAGAAAATCTCTGAGGTTTTTCATCAAACACTTTATGTGCAAGGCGATAATTTGAAGATTCATATGAACTGATTTGAGCTTCTTCTTTCAAATCAATGGTGAATGAATGATAACAACAGTGAGTTCAGTTGATTCTTATAGAAAGGAAAAAAGAAACAGAACAAAAGCTAGTCACAGTAATGATGTTTAGTAATCTTTAGGCCCCAAAAAATAAGAACCAAAAATCCCCAAATTCAGTTACCGAAGATGCACAAAAAGTAAAGAAAGATAAGGCTAAGTAATTTAGATGAAATCCAAATAAGCAAATCTAGAATAGTTCAGTTTAGAAGAGATGAAATCCAAATAAGCAACTCTCTAACTTCTAACCCAAAAAAATTAGACAATGCAATGATCAATAAACCCAAGAAAAACTTGCTTTCAGGTTGAAAGAAAAAAAAACCCAATCAAATGTAGGACAGAGAAAGAGAACTTACGAGCATGAAACTACAGAGGTCGGAGAGTCCGAAGAATGAGATTGAGACAGTAATTAATTTTTATTTTTAAAATTTAATATAATCTTAGAATTATATTTGTGCAATCAAATAATACACGTATAATTACACTATGACAAACAAATAAGTCTATCATAATTATCAGATTGTGTGATTATATAATTGGTAATCACTAACTATCCTAGTAATTGCATTATCAGATGGCTTTTCGAACAGACCCCGAATATGTTATTCCACGTTAAAATTACTGGGTACATATTTAAGGGATTTATTTTATTTTATTTTTTATAAATATAAGGGGTAATTTGGTCATTTTGTCTATGAGAAGTATGAAACATTGAAATCGAGGAGGTCGACGTTGTATTCTAACTAGGCGCGAAGGCGTGTCAAAAGGGGGAAGACACGTTGAAAAAGGAAGTAAACAGTAAGCACTTAAAATTGTCAAATCGGCAAAAATAAAAGAGTTTGTTTGGTTTTTTTTTTTTTTTTTGTAGAAAGGAGATTGCAATAACGTTACTTCACAACAATTTTAAGGAATTTTTGATCACTAAAATAGTTAAAGCCCTAGCTGCCTTCTCCTTCTCTTCACATTTCTTCTTCGTCTAAAGAGCAGTCCATTTATGGAGTTGCCGCCGTCTCGATACATCTCTCAGAATTCCAAGTAAAAATACTTTTTTTTCCTTCTTTTATCTGTTTTTTGGGGGGTTTCCTTATCTGGGTTTTGTTGATTTTGATGCATAGATAAAAAGAGTTCTTTTTTTTTTCAGTAAAAAACACATACCCATTTGGAATTTTTTTTTTATCTGGGTTTTGTTAATTTTGATGATGTTGATGCGTAGATGAAGTGATTTTTGAATAAAAAACACACACATTTGGTATTTTTTTTGTAATTCCATTTTTATTTTAATCTGGGTCGTTCTGATTTGGGCGATTTTTATTTTAATCATGTATAGAGAAAGAGAATTCCGAGTAAAAAGTACGGACCCCCTTTCTTTGTGAGGACCCATTTGAAGAAAAAGTTCATTTTTTTTTTGACTATGTTGATGCATAGGAAAAGGGTATTCCAAAAAAACACAAACCCATTTGACTTTCTGTTTTTTTTAACTCCTTTATGTGGTCCCTAATTCTAAAAATGTTACATAGAATTTTTTTTTTCTTGGTTTGTATGTAAGTAGAGAATTCTGATTTATAACACATACCCATTTGATGTTCTTCTTTTCTTTGTATTTTGTTTATGTGATTTCTAACAGAAAAGAGAGTGTTTCACCAGAATTCTGAGTAAAAAAGAATGCACATTTGATGTTTTCCTTTTGTTTTTTACTATTTTTTTTGCCTGGTAGCTGTGATTTTGATGATATTAGTGCATTAGAAAAGGGTCATTTGATGTTTTTTTCACTGTTTTCTTAATGGTGTTTATGCACACGAAATGAGTGCTCTACCTGAAGTCAGAGCAAAAAGATTGAATCTTTTTATTTTATTTGATTTATTTGTGATTCTGATGCTTTAATTAAAGTTTGTTTCACCAGAATTTGGAGCAAAACACAGAACCATTTGATGCTTTTCATTTAATTTGGTTCTTTTTTTTCTTATCTGATTCTGCTGATACTGTTATTCTTTTATTTTTTATTCACCTTATGTTGGTTTGTGTCAGGGGCAGAGCCAGGTAGGAGCGAGGGGTTCATCCGGAACCCTTTTGATAGAAAATTACATTGTTTATACATGGTTAATTTTTTTTTTATCTATATATATAGTAGACGTTGAACCCTTTGTACTTTTTCGTGTGTTTAATTGAACCCCTTAGTAAAAATTCTGGCTCCACGACTTGTTTGTGTTATTCTGATGTTGCTAATGCACAGGAAAAAGAGTGTTTCAACAAAACTTCAAGTAAAACACATACCAATTTGATTTATATTCTCCTTCTTCTTCAATTTTGTGTTATTCTGATGTTATTGATGCACAGGAAAAGAGTGTTTCCAAAGAACTTACACACTAATTTTCTTTTCTTTACTTTAACTTTTTGTTTTCATTTTGTGTCTGAGATTTTAATGTTATTGATGCACAGGGAAAGAGTGTTTCCAAAGAACTTCAAGTAAAACACATACTAATTTGATTCTCTTTTCTTTTTATTTTTGTTTTCATTTTGTGTGTGTGTGTGATTCTGATGTTATTGATGCACAGGGAAAGAGTGTTTCACCAGAGTTTTATGTAAAACGCGTATCCATTTGATTTTCTTTGTTTTTATTGTGGGGTTCTGTATGATTCTGAGGGTATTAATGCACAGGGTAAAGAGAGTTTCCCCATAATTCCAAGTAAAACAGACCAATTTTCTTTTCTTTTCTTTTATTTTTGCTTTCATTGTGCTGGTCTGTGTGATTCTGATGGAATTAATGCACAGGAAAAGAGTGTTCCCTGGTGGAAGCTCAATTGATGCGCAGGTGGAGGAAGTCTCGCCCCCTATCAATTGGATTTCGAAATCAGAGAGCGCTAAACAGAAGGAGGTATAAGATTCTTTTATTTGGTTCCTTCTCTAAGATTGATTGTACGGTAGAACCTTTCACCATTAATAACCTAAATAGCCGTCCAACCAACTGATTAAACTAAAAATAGCCGGTGGACGTATAATATATGTATAATATGTGTATGATCATGTATAATCTATGTATACCGGCTAGAAAAAGTAAACAATAAATCTGTCCGGCTATTTGTGTGAAGATCCCAATAATTTTCTGTAAGATGTATAGTTTCTTAATCATAATAAAAGTTAGATTATGTAATGCAAAAGTTCTGTCTCTTCTTTGGAAATACTGTCAAGTTGATTAACATCATAGGTTTCCTAAGATTCACTAGTTAGTGTGAAGTATGCGGTAATGAGTTTCAAATCTGTTGAGAATATGGGTAAGGGAGTTTAGGAGGTTGTAAGAGATAAAATTTTGATGCTGTTGGTTTTCACTTATCGTTCTCTTTAAACTGGTAAATATACACACAACCTTGTAAAAGAAACACAAGAATCAGGCTTCTCAAGTTTTTGCGTGAATGGTGCACGGGTGTATTCCTTCAACCGATAAACTAATGTTAGGGCTCCAATATAAACAAATGAGAAGCATAATTATCGTTTATTCACCTAAAAACAAATGCACATTGTTGATGCTAACATTTTAAACCTAGCTTTATATAGTCATGAAATCATCTTTTCGTTACTTGTAGCGTGCAATGTGGCCTACTAGCCTTTAGTTAAGTGGGAAGTTCGTTAAAAATACACACAACATGCTATGTGCAAGATTGTTTCTTTATTTTTAAAATTTTTTATACAGGACTTGCGTAGATGTTTTGATTGTTGAGGTTATAGCTTGCAGGGGTAACACTTTATTGTAGACATGGTTCTAACATGATGAAGCGTGTTCATTTTGTAGCCTATTCACCATGAAGTAATAGATCTTGACATGAAAGGAGGTGATAATGATGTGATATTTATTGATGGGAATAGTGAATCTAGTGGCAAAGGAAAGGTAATCAGAATTTACCGATTGTTATTACAAAGTTCTTAGCATACTACTGAAGTACTGATTATCTCTATGGTTTATGTGTTTTCTGTTGGGGGCTATTTTGTGAATTCTTGCCTGTTTCACAGGAAATTTTTCTCGAGCTATCCCTTGGTTGTGGTGGTTCAGCAAATAGTGTTGGACCGAGTAAAGTTCAGTCTTCGAAGAAGCACTGCCCTTCAGAATTAGATGAAGTGCCTGCGGACTTATTTTATGAAGATGATCTGTCTATGGACATGTATTTTAATGACCTAGCGCATAACGACTGCGCCATTTTGCAATCACATTTTGATCATATGGATATTCCACCTGGAGTTGAGGTTCCAATCCCATGGATGTCTGGTTTTGCTAAAGCTAAAATGGCATCAACCACTACAAGCACATCGTCCACTTCGAAAGCTCCAAGTTCTCCTTTTGGAAGAGAAACCCCTGAGGTACTCATGTACCAGTCCCCTTCATGGTATGACTTAAATCATGTTTTTAAGCCTACACCGTTTCAGCTATCTTCGTCAACTCTGGGACCTGCTGTTGTCAAGAGCAAATTTTCTGCCAAAGGAAACTCAAAGGGGATAAGTTTTAAAGAACAGAATGGTTCTGCAAACGTATCACCCGGGGCAGAAAAATCTTTTAACTTTCAAGGGCCTCGTCTTAGAAGGAAGATCCATTTATCCCCTGGAACAGTCTCTCATAGTTGGCATACTCCATCTATTCCTGGTGCATCTTATTTCCCTACAGCTCACTTTGTACCTGCACCAATGCCTGGTTGGATGAATTTACCCCTCAATATGCCAACTGCTCAAGCTTCTTCAGGGTTTATGCTTGCACCAGGTGCTATGAACCCTCTCCCTCTGCATCAGGTTCATCCAGGGTTTATGCTTGCACCAGGTGGTATGAACTCTCTTCCACTGGAACAGGTTCATCCAGGATATATTCTCCCACCAGATGCTATGAACTTTTTTCCTCAGGAACAGCTTTCTTCGGGATCTGTTCTTGCACCAGGTGCTATGCACTTTTTCCATCAGGAAATGGATCATGAACTCTGGACACATGGCCCGCATAACAGTGCAAGTCTATCCCTCCAATGTGAATCAGCTTCTAGTAAGGAACAGCATAGAGATTTAGGTGAAAGCCTGAAGAATTTCCGTCTTTTCAAAAAATTTGATACTGTTCAAGATCATTCAGGCCATTATTTTTCTAAACTTGCACCTCATGACAACCAGGTTGGTTTAACTGAAAGTAGGTGGTTGATAGTTTTGATTAGTTGTTCATTATCTTATTCCTAAATGTTTGTTACTTTATCTAGGCCTCTAAGAGTTGTGCCAAGAGGATACAGGAGGAATGGAAGATACTGGAGAAAGATCTTCCTGGTAACATGAGCAAATTTTCCAGTCTTTCATAGCATTCCTACCTGATCTGTGATGCTTGTCTTTGTCATCAAGTTATTGAAATTTGACATACATGCTTACAAAATTTGTTCAAGTAATGAATTTCTGAGGAGCTCATAATGTGATTAGCGATAAAAACCTGCTTGTTATTTTATATAACCATACTCATCTGAGTGCCTGTTCATGAGCAGATACCATATTTGTCCGGGTGTATGAAACAAGAATGGATCTGTTGAGGGCAGTGATTATTGGAGCTGATGGAACTCCGTACCATGATGGCCTTTTCTTTTTTGACGTTTTCTTCCCTAGCAACTATCCCAATGTTCCACCGGTATGCGTCTCATTTCTTCTCTGACTACTTTACTTTTGCCTTCTTTTTCTCCTAAGATGCCTCAATTTATCTGTGGAACTGTTCTATTTTTTCCCTTTTCTAACCTCAAGCCTAACACGTTGCTAATTATTGCTGCCAGCATGTACACTACCATTCTTTTGGCCTTCGTATCAATCCAAACTTGTATGAGTGTGGAAAAGTATGCCTGAGCCTTCTTAACACTTGGGGTGGTAGAGGGAAGGAGAAATGGATCCCTGGTGAATCAACTATGCTGCAAGTTTTGGTTTCCATACAAGGGCTAATATTGAATGCAAAGCCCTATTTCAATGAGCCTGGATATGCTAAGATGAGTGGCTCAGCCATAGGGGAACAAAGCTCACTGCACTATAATGAGGACACTTACATTTTTAATCTAAAGACAATGGTCTATTGTATGAGGCGACCACCACAGGTATGTCGTTCATGACCATCTATAACTGAATTAACTTCTCAATTATGCTTTGCGATGTTTTTTTCATGGGGATTTATCTGTTGGAACATTTAAGTTACAAAACTAAATTTTAACGTCTGATTAAAGTAACTGAACCTTTAACATTGTAACAACAAAGTGACTAAACTTTATCCCCTATAACAATAATGAAGTCACGACTATTTTGTCAATAGAGATGCTGAACTTCACCATTATAACACTCTAGTCATTAGACTTTTCCTTATAACAACAAAACTTAGTCGTCAAGGTGACTTTAATGTTATACTTCGTAAAGTTTTGTGTTCACACGGTTTTAGTGAGTAAAATTTAGTTCCTTTAATGTGACAAAGAAGTACTTTTTTGACTTTACTGTTCTAGTGGATAAAGTTATAAAGTTCAGTGACCCTAGGGGAAGTTCTCCCCATTTTCTTGATGCGACACTGGTTCTCTTGTGCTTTTGGTTCTAAATCAACTACTACTAATTTGAACATCCTGCTTTCTTGCTACAGCACTTCGAGGATTTTGTTGTAGGGCATTACTTTCAGGGTTGTCAAGATATTCTTGTGGCATGTAAAGCTTATATGGAAGGTGCTCGTGTAGGTAGCCTTGTTAGAGGGTGTGCTCTTGAGGATGGTGGTGAGGGTGGTGACAAAAGTTGTTCTAAGAGTTTCAAAACCATGTTGGCGGGATTCATCCAGATACTCGTAGATGCATTTACAAAGATTGGTTCCAAGGATTGCGATAAGTTTCTTCCCTTGGCAGAAAAGGCGTCAACCGGAGTAACTTCTGTTGAGATAGACTGCTGACCATATATAGACTTCAATACTGTTATACACCTAATGTTGACAAACTAGTTTTCAGACTTGTATCATGCAGCAGAGTGTCCCATGTTTTTGGGTGATAATTTGTATATGGCTGCTATGACATAGTTTTTCATTTCAACTAATTGATCAAGTAAACTTTTTGTTAACTGTTGGTATCAAGATTGTTAGCTTGTTCAAGATTTCCATCTTTTGTTTCTGGCTTTGTCTACAGACATAATATAAGAACTCACTAGAGCCAAGTATCTGCATTTTAATAGCAACATATAGCCTGTTTGGTTAAATTTTCAAAAAAAATAAATTATTTTGAAGTGTTTTTTGGAAAGAATCTTTGGAGAGCAGCATTTTCTATTTGACTAATCAATTTGAGAAATACCTTTATCAATATTATAAGAATAATTTGTGCGTTTTCAAAAAAAAAAAATTCTAGAGAAAAAAAGAACGTTTTAGCTTCGGAAAACTGTTTTGCTATTATTCAAAATCATTTATTTTTCCCATTTTAAAGTTTGGTCAAACAGTTTATACAATGACATTATAAGCAAGGAAAAGGGGAGCTTTGCAACGGTATACATTAATGTCCTAATCTGAGTGTCTAAAAAACTTACGGTGTATAAGAATAATGTTTAATAAGGTATATCGGTGATCTTGATATTAGTTAACTAAGTATTAATTATGCTGGGATTATTTCATATACATTATTGAATTTGTTTAAAAATATCTTCCACAAATGCGATGGAAATGATGTGAATGAAGGTTTTTCAGGACAGTTATTTTATGCATTAAGAACCATTGTATTGCTAATATCATAACTTATCATGTATTAGTTATACATAGCATAATATCAAATATGATTTTAGTATTTAGAAAAGAGCCTAAAATACCCCCGAACTATTGGAAATAGTATAAAAATGTCCCTCATCCATCTATTGGGCCTAAAATGCTCTTAACATCCGCCTTTAAGTCCAAAAACAACCTTTTCTTTAACGAAAAAAGATATTTTAGGCCCAATAAATGGATGAAGGTATTTTTGTACCATTTTCAATAATTCGAGGGCCTTTTAGGCCCTTTTCCATAATTAAAATTATGCTAAATAAATTTTGATTTATAATTAATTTTAAATAATAAAATTGTAACTAATAGATGATTGCCACGTATTTAAAAAAAAAATTATTCAAATTATTTAATTAAATTTCTGTTAAATAAATTTTAATTTATAATTAATTTTAAATAATTAAATTGTAACCAATAGATGACCACCACGTGTTTAAAAAATTATTTAATTAAAATTCTGTTAAATAAATTTTGATTTATAATTAATTTTAAATAATTAAATTATAACCAATAGATTAGTTAATTTTAAATAATTAAATTGTAACCAATAGATGACCGCCACGTATTTTAAAAAATTATTCAAATTATTTAATTAAAATTCTGTTAAATAAATTTTGATTTATAATTAATTTTAAATAATTAAATTTTTAACCAATAGATGACCGCCACGTATTTAAAAAATTATTCAAATTATTTAATTAAAATTCTGTTAAATAAATTTCAATTTATAATTAATTTTAAATAATTAAATAGTAACAAATAGATGACCGTCACATGTTTAAAAAAATTATTCAAATTATTTAATTAAAATTCTGTTGAAAGGGCCTAAAATGCCCTCGAACTATTGGAAATGGTACAAAAATGCCCTCATCCATCTATTGGACCAAAAATATCCTTTTCCATTAAAGAAAATGTCATTTTTGGACTTAAAGGTGGATGGATGTTAAGGGCATTTTAGGCCCAATAGATGGTTGATGGGCATTTTTGTACAAGTTTCAATTGTTCGGAAGTATTTTAGGCCCTTTTCCGTTTAGTATTTGATATAATGAAGATAGTAAAACATAATTCTCCAAAGTTTTTTTTTTTTTTTTTGTATTTCAGATTAAAAAAAAATCCCGTTGTCATTTTTTTTCCTAACATGTTTATTTTCATAGGAAAACTTCTACCCTTCTTTGCATTTCATAATCGACGAGTCACCAAATAAATAGTTTTAGGCATTTCATGCTTTAACCTCTCCTCTTCATGAACACACATAGTCAAAAGTTAATTGATTGATCACTTATCATTGTAAGATATCTTGAACGGCTCATATTCCGCATAAAAGAACTTAATAATAAAATGCATAAGAAATGATTCAAAATCTCTATAATGTGTTCATGTACTATATGACTTCTATCGAAAGTCATACTTGAAAGCCTCTTCGTAAGGGTGTTGGCTAATGTCTTGTCAAAGCTTACAATTTTTTTTAATCAATTGTCTTAATGTAAGCTTTGATTTTTATTTTTTTTTGGTTTTCCATATTGTGTTTGGCGTCTATACTGCTCCGACTAAATTCTGATCAAACATTGCAGGGCCTATTCAGGGGTGGTGCTCCGAACATGATTTTCTCCATACTTAGGACTCGAACACGAAACCTATCATTAAGGGTAAAACAGTCTCATCACTACACCACAACCCATGTTGGTAAGCTTATAACCATTTTAGAATTCAATATATAGTTATCACCAAAAATATTAGAATTCGAACATTTTCATTAAAATATAAAAGAAAAAGTTATGTTACTACAAAACAAAAACACACATTTATATGATATGACAGACAAACCATCAAAAGTGAATCGCGTTAATATAATTTCGAAGTAAATTTTTGATCTCCTTATGAATAGAGGTTGCAAACTATATATGCACATATTTACTTAACTTTATAAGAAAAGGAAATCAAATAAAATTAGAAATAATTTGCACTTATTTTAACTAAAAGGAATACTATCTTATTTCAATTAAATTCATCAAAACAATTATCACATTTCGCTTTTTTGAGAGTCAAATTGCATGAACTTTGATATATCTTTTCATCATAATTAGAGGAATTGCAAATTTATGATATTTTTCTTATCATAAATATCATTAATGGTCTTAAGTTCTCTGTATTGCTAGACACTTATTTAGTCTAATTATTCTCTCATTCTTGAATAGGCAGAAATTAATCTGAAGATCATAACAGAAGCAATAACTCACGCTATATTATTCTTAGCAGAAATCTGAATGCCTATGAAGTCAGAAGATATGACAGAATTTTTCAGTGCGTCACTAACCTCGACAATGCACCCACCTTATAGGTATGACATGGGCTTCCACCTTCAACAATTACAAGTGAATATACCCAATTTGAGCACAAAGGAGAAAAAGGAAAGAGAGAAGTTTAAGAATTATGTTAGTCTTTTGTGAATAGAGTGAGTTGAAATCTTTAGTTTCGAATGCTAAAAATTCAAGACCGATGATTCTACAAGTATCGACATAGTGAATTTGCAAGTGAAAAATTACCCATCATCGTTTTTGCACTCTGTAAACAACAAATTTTTGGGCCGAGAAAAATAAATAATCAAGACCGAAAAATTGGAGTAACAAAGAATAATATTTGATTTCAAAATGTATGCAAGTTACAATCTCTATGATAATCCTCCGATTCTTCAAATAATATGGAATATGTTGAACTTGAATTTGATTTAGAGTCAAGGGATTGAATAACTTGATCTTGAATCTTCGTCTTCAAATTTGGATTTGAATTATTCTTCACGAACACTTGTATGGTTATGACGAATAATAAATATGAACAAGTAACTTGATCTTGAACTTCTTGATATTTTTCTTCGTTCTTGATCTTGAACTTGAGCTTGAATTTGATTACTTGAACTTTGTAGCTTTGTAGAAAATTTGTGGCCTTTGATCCACGAGCTCTCTTCTTGCTTCTTGTTCTTTTCAAACTGTCCTCTGAGAATAATGAGGGCCCCTATTTATAGTTGTAGAGAGTGGTATGAGGGTGTGATTTGATTCGTTGATTTGAACTGACCAATCAGATTTCTTTGATCAAGAACTTTAATTTGATTGGTCAGAACATGTCACATATACACGTGACATTATTCTAGTGGCTCATTTAATTTGACTTAGATTGCCATATAACTTCGACACGTGACATGATTTTAGTGGCTTATTTAATTTGACTTGGATTGCCACATAATTTTGGCACATGACATTATTCTAATGGCTCATTTAATTTGACTTGGATTGTCATATAACTTTGACACGTGGTGTGATTTTACTGGCTCATTTAATTTGACTTGGATTGCCACATAACTTTGACAGGCTCCGGACCGAAAAGACCTAACGGACTAATCCCTTGGTGGATAAGTCCGACGACTCAGCAGCGATTCAACAACCGAAGCTACTGGTAGTCCCGAGGGGGCGTGCCATCCTGGCTTTTCGCTCCTCTCCAACCAGTCAAGTGGCTTTCACTCCTCCAATGATGTGCTTTTAGTGGATCATTTATTTGACTTGGATTGCCACATCATTTAGACTATTTTCTAGAATTTAATATAGTCTAAATTAATTTACGGATTTAAATCCAATATACTTCTAATGTTTACCCACTTCATGTAAAGATTGTTATGTTGTATACTATTAAATCATCTATTCTTATAAAAAAAATTTCACAATATAATATTAAAATCGGATAAGTTATCGATATAATTATAACACAAAATTAAATATATATCATTTCGACTTTTCAAAAGACAAAGTACATGAATTTTGATATATTTTTTCTTTATAATTAAAAAATTATAATTTATAATAATTTTCATATAATTTTCGAGCATTAAAATTTTGAATTATTCTAATTCAATTTAACTTTAAATATTAGTCAACTTTAGTTTGGTAAAACTATTTTGAAGATTTTTTTATATATAAAAATAGACAATAATTCCACTATTTATGAAATTTTCCCCAAAAATATTCTTATCTTAGTTTAGAAGTCCAAAAGTGAAGTGAAAGTGACACGTGTACTGCTTGAACACCAGCTCCTCATACAATCATCAACAAACACACATTTATCACCTCATCCATTTTATCAACAATAACCCAAAACGAATACTCTGAAAAAAATCACACAAACTTCACTCCACTCAGATTCAGCCACACAAATCTATCCACTCTGCCATGGCTGGTTTGCTGGAAACTATCGCCGTTCCTCGTGCCGCCGCCGCCACTGCTGCTGCTGCTTTGCCGTCGTCAGCATCGTTAGCTCCTGTTTCCGGTCGCCGGTCCTCTATTAAATTCTCTGTATTCAATGGTCTTAAGATCCAATCGACTCGTTCATCAGTGTCCTTTAACTCATTTACAAAATCTGTTCAACGTAGAGGAGGAAGAATCGTCTGTGAAGCTCAGGATACTGCCGTTCTAGGTGATTATTTCATATTTAGCTACTTGAGTTGCCTATAGTTTGAGATATTTGGGTCTTTTTTCTTAAGCTTAAATGATGAGCCAAAAAAATGATTAAAACACTCAATTGCAAGTGGCAAAGCAAAATTAATTCAGGATTTGAACTTTACGAATTCAAGTTGAGTATTGTCCAGCTTTCCAGCTGGATGGGCTTGGTGTACTATACCTGTTTTTCTACGTTAATACCAGTCGTAGTAGCATTATTCTCGTAGTTTCTTGTTCTGTGATTGCTGTTACTCTCCGTTATTTTCTGTGCTTCACTTATTGCATTATTTGACTATTGTTATTATTCGTTGTTTCTGAATGTTTCCCTAATATTTGATGTCCTTTTTACTTCTGTATTTATCTTTTTAAACTGCTTTTCATGTGCATTACTTGAGCAAACGATCTTTCGGAACCAACCTCTCTACCTCCAACATGTTGTAGGGATATGGTAGCGGACACTTTATCCTCCTACATTGGGCATGGTGTTATTGTTTGTTGTTTTAAATTGTTAGCTATGTTTACTTATAGTTTTCTTTGTGTAGTTTTCTCATAAATAAATTTTTCTTTTAAAATTTTTTAAGTGAATTCATAGTTAAAATCAAATGTTTTGACCCTTGTACTTTGTACCCCTTTACATATGATCCACCCATGTGGCAGAGTAGTCTTGCTTTCACCATTCAAAGAAATTCAGCCATCTACTGCTGCGATTGTCAACTAGATTATCATGCAATTTTAAATTTGAGCGAACAGTCAGTTCCAGGACATTCAAGTTGATTATTCAACTGCACATTAAAGAGTAAATCAAGTTTTCATGAACAATGCGGAAATCAAATGAGTGGAAAGACAACTGGAATCCATGTTGTTCAAACTCTCTAAAATTGTTGTCGTACCTGTGTCAAATCCTTCAACAATGCTACTACTTTTGGAGGATCTGACACACACTTGTCGATATTTTTGAAGAATCCAAGCAACATAAACTAGAATTACCTGATGCTTGTAAAAGAATTGAAGTAAATCCATTAACGTGGAATGGGTACATATTTGTGGAGAAGGTAAAGGCGAGTAAAACCTACCCAAGCTAGTATTGCTTTGAACTTCATTTGCTGTTAAATATTTGAACTCCTATGAGGTACATTACTATTCTAGTAAAAGCAATTATTCCATATACGTTCTAATATCTGCTTTCTCCCTAACATTGTGGAACTAATTTCAGATCATAGGAATCAGTATGGTTTGTTTCATGCCATCCTTCCTTTCATTCTTCACCAAAAAGGGGATGAATGGCTCATACTTATTGTGTGAGAATGCGAGTGTTGGAATTGTAATATGAATCATCCTACTCCTAGTTAGAAAAATGATATTCCTTCTTGTTAAATATTCATTGCCAGCCCTCTGTCTAATTACAAAGAGTAATAACAAATATGATGCATCAGTTTCTTATGTTCTAATATTTCATGGCTGAGGCATTAGCATGAAGTACACAGCTAAAACCATTGCTTTAGTAGTATCTCCAACAATTTGATCAGCTTCTTAGTTTATTTAACATGTTTGTTGTACAATGCAGTGCCTGGTGTTAATGATCAAACATGGGAGACTCTTGTTATGGGGTCTGATCTACCCGTTCTGGTTGAATTTTGGGCTCCATGGTGTGGTCCATGCCGAATGATTCACCCTGTTATTGATGAACTATCACAGGAATTTGCTGGCAAGTTTAAATTCTTCAAGGTGAACACGGATGAAAGTCCTGGCATAGCGACCAGATATGGGATTCGAAGTATCCCAACCGTCATAATTTTCAAGGATGGAGAGAAGAAAGATGCAGTCATTGGTGCAGTCCCCAAAACAACGTTGACGGCCTCCATAGAAAAATTCTTGTAAAATGGTACATATGTAGATATGTTGTATGAGAATTTAGCTCTTTTATATTTTCCCTCTTTGCCTATGGCACTGCAAGAATTATAACTTGATGAACCTGAGATTCGTCTGTATAGTTGTGTCATATGCTACGTTTCCTCTTTTGGCATTATGTTTCTGAAGTTCAAATTTCAGTGGTAAATTTGTGTCTATATTGGCTTCATTCATTCACCATCAATGAAGCAATATCCTACCGATATATGATGGTCTCCCCACTAACACTTTTTTAGATATTTCGCCTTATAAGGATTCTCTCTCGAGCCTTTTCCCATACAAAGGGTCCTTGCGTGTTATTAATGCTCTCTAGAGCCTTTTCCCCTCCGAAGGATCCTTTGAGTGTTATTAACGCTCTCGAAGGATGCTTGCGTGTTATGAAAGACTCGCATTATAAGAACATTGTTAATTACTTGCTCTCTGTTTCAAAAAGAATGGTCTCCTCTCCTTTCTTTTTTTGGTAAAACTTTAATATCAACTTTTCACGTGACATATTTAAGGCCACAAGACTAAAGGGTGTATTAGAACATTTGACATAATTTTAATTTAAAACCACAAATTAGAAAAATCTTCTTTATTATTTTAAACTTCGTGCCAAGTCAAATTAGATCATTCTTTTTGAATACTTATTCCTTATTGTTACTACTTTATTTTATTGCATTGGCTGTTATTTTGTTTCCATTATTTTAGAAGTTTAATATTTTGTTTTTCTTGATTTCTGGTTAGTTTCTACCATAGGACGAGGTTTCTGATGAAGACACTTCCTTTTTTTTTTTCGTATATATAATATATTATATCAATTCATCATCAAAGTATCTTTTGCTTCATCTTGCTCAATTAGTTATATGGTATCAGAACTCACTTCTCAACTCTATTGATTATTTTTTTGATCCTCTAACTACCCATCACAGATTCACTCTTAACATGCCTGAGAACGTATAGAATATATACATGTGGATTCCCCTCTCTGTGAGCTCTAGTTTAACCAACCAACATCCACATATTAATCTTTCACGTAAAATTTATGGCTTACCTTACACAGCCTCAGTTACAAACTAAACTAATATTTTGAATATGTATAAGCAAAAAAGAAAAATATTTTAGCTTCTAATCTCAGCCATAAGTTTTAGGAGCCCTACAGGGTGATGTTAATTGTTAGGTAAGACTTTTAAATATCTACAAAAGTATTTGATTGTTCGTTATAAGTATTAACTTATAGGTAGTTGCAGAAATTAATAAACATTAAATTTTGTATTCACCCACTATAGTAACAGCACATTTAACCTTTTTAATTTTCTTTCGCAAAATTTTTTCAATATTAGTTTTTTAGGTGACATGTTTAAGATCATTAGATTAAAAAATGTTTTGATACATTTGACATATCTTTAATTTAAAATCATATGATTCAATATTTTTTTTTACTTTGATTAAAAGGATCTGTAACAAATTAAAATATGACAAACAAATTAAAACTGAATGAAAGTATTATAACTTTGACTAAAATGGTTCTACTCTCGAACAACTTTTAACTCGTTATAACATAGTTTCAATATTTACGTTGTATAAATGGCCTGTAATGCACAGATTTATGTTATGAAATATTGACTTGCAGAGAAAGTACTCCCCCTTGAATTGAATTGACTGAAGCTATCAACATACGCTTTTAGGAAGTTTAATCACGCGATATCTCAATGAACGTAGTGAAAGTCTGTAGGGGAGCCAAACAAATTTCATCTTTCCCTCCACACCAATCATGATCGACTTTTTCTCTATTCCTATCGTATATTATCGTAACAAAATTTCATAATCAAGTTCAACGAGCCTGCTAAAATACATGTCATTTCAGAGTGGTTTGAGTGTAGTACTCCGACCCATCTTGTATACAACTAGTACTCTTCCCTCGTTTCAATTTGTTTGCCATACTTTTACTCTTACTTTGTTTTAAAAAAATTGTCTCTTCCTCTTTTTTACTGCTCTTTAATTTTAACTTTTCATGTGACATATTTAATATCACAAAATTAAATGATATTATGTTACTTTAATGTATTTTTAGTTTAACACCTTAAAATTTTGTTTTTTTTAGTTTGTTAAACTCTGTGTCATGTTAAAATCGAACAAACAAATTAAAATGGAGGAAGGAAGTAACTTATTCCCCCAATTAATATAAAATGAATTCAATTTTTTGAATAAAATATTTCATCACTATAAAACATTTATTTATTTTTTGCTTTTTTTGGTCATATTTGCCTTCAAGAGTTTCTTTTATCCTTTTTGGGGTTCACGCTATAAATCACACCCTATCTGATTTCAGTATTTTTTGTACTCATTTCATTGCCCTTTTTCTTCTCTAGCGGTTCTTCCATTCGTCTCCTTTTGGATTTTTGTCGGTATGATTTTTCTCTCTCTTTCTTCTCTATCTTTTTCAATGTATTTTTTCTATCACTAGATTACTTTTTGCCGATGGGTATGATTTTTTTTGGATGTTTGAGATTGATTATAGGCCTTTAATTTCAATGAAAAGGGGTTTTAGTATTCTTGATTTGTTAATGTTTTTGTTTTTACCTTTTACAAAATAGAAAAATGTGGAATTGTAATTTGATCAGCATAAAAAGGGGATGAGAAATAAGGAAGAAGCACTCAAAGAAACAGTTTTTTTGAAAAGTTTCTGGAGGATTTTGAAAAATTGAGATTTGGGTGTTTGATATTTGTTCTAGTCTCTCTTTTATGTGATTAAAATTTGGTTCTTCACAGTTTGTATGATTTTTCTTTGATGGGTTTTAATTGTCATGGTTTTTTATGGAATCTTGTGTTGCTGCTATTTTGGTTTCCATTAGAAAATGGTGTTCAAGATGTTGCTGTTTTACTGTTTCAGTTTCTTGCTTATCACTTCGGAGCTATGTTGCTCGTACTCTTAAAAAGATGTTGCTGTACCTGTGTTGAATCACTTTTGGAGGATCCGACACGCAACCATCAACATTTTTGAAGAGTTCGAGCAACATACATTGGGAGTCATTACTGATGTTCATGTCATTTTTGAAACCAAACTTTAGAAAATGGTGTTCAAGATGTTACTGTTTTGCTGTTTCAGTTTCTTATTTATCACTTGGGAGCTATGTTGCTCGTATCCGTGTCAGATCCTCCAAAAGTGCATTACTTTTTGAGGATCCAACAATCACCCGTTAGCATTTTTGAAGAATCTGAGAAGCATAGGTTGGGAGAACTTACTGGTGTTCATGTCATTTTTGAAACCAAACTTTAGATTCTGTTACTAAGTTGTGATTGAGTTACCTGTAAAATTGTGATATTTTAAAGGTTTAATACATCAGTTCCATTCAGTTGACTGCAACTAGCTTGGGATTGAAAGGTAACAGTTGTAAAATTGTGATAGTCTAAAGCATTTGTGTAGAAGCTTCAGTTATGGTGTTAAAGTGTATACCCTTGTGTATTTAGGGGTGGTTTGGTATGCGGACTAAATTATCGTGGGATCATAATCCCGGGACTAATTTATCCCACCTGGGAGATGGAATAAAATAAGCCAACGTTGGATGGGATAAGGTGGGATGTCGTAGGATTAAACCAAATGTGGTATAAATTTTATGTCAAGCTTAATCTTGGGATATCCGTACGAAATGATCCCTTAGGGAACACACAAATGAAAACAGCATTGGTACTTGGGTATGAGCTTTGGGGGGTTGGGGTTGAAGACTGGTTTTATGTTATCTGACATGTTATATTTCCATCTGATATTTTTCATTATTACATCGGACTAAATGATATTGAGAAAATGACTGGTACTACATGTTAATTATTTTATTCAGGCAAGTTTCCAAATCCATGGATCCAAATGGATGTTGGAGTGTTTTAACCCAATTACTAATCCAGGTTTATTTATTCAAATTTTGGGAAGCAATCTTAAGTTTCTTATTTTCTTTAATAACTTGTACTATTAAATTTTTCACCGAATGGTTTTCGAGAAAGGACAGACTCAAGCTAATGAAATGGAACTTTGTAGGGCATTGTTTTAGTGCCTGAACAAAGAGGTGTTTAAATGGGACATGGTTTTGCATCCAATCCATACTACTTGCTTTCATACTCTTATTCCCATTTGAATCTTAAACAGAAAGAAGGAGGAAAACAGTGAGACTCTTTCCTAATTATCTTTTTAAGTTTGCACCCCAAGTGAATTACTGATTAATTCACGAAGACCACACTAATTATCATTCATCAAAAGTTTGTTAGTCCTATTTGTCCATTTCACGTAGTTTCGCTTGCTCATACTCAGATGTTTCATTTCTATGGTGCATTTTGTGATTGTGATGTCCGTGATTATTTCTGAATTTCATCTTTGACAGATTTAATGACTATCATCCGCGTTGGGTCTGATGAAGATATTTCTGTTGATAAGAGAAACTCAGTTCCTTTTCCAACAGCAACCTCTGAAAATGAAACTTCCTGTTTTGATTGCAACATTTGCCTTGACTCAGCACATGATCCTGTAGTCACCCTCTGCGGTCACCTCTACTGCTGGTCTTGTATTTACAAGTGGCTCCAGGTTGAGAGGTCTGGTGGACCAGGATCAGTAGAAAAATCTAAATGTCCGGTCTGTAAAGCTCACATTTCAAACTCCTCGTTGGTGCCTCTCTATGGTCGTGGGATATCATCATTGGAGTCTGAACCCAAAAAGGCTGAGGTAGATGTGGACATACCTCATAGGCCTCGAGCGATTGGGACAATCACACCGCGTAATTCAGTGTCTCCAATTCCTCGCATACATCAGCGACTTCGTCAAACTTCTCTCTACCCTCCACGACCCTCCACATTTCAACATCACCAACAATACTTGCCCCAAGCCCTTGGTAGCTATGCAGCTATGGCTCCATCTAGCTTTGGGAGCACCGCAATGACCAGTTTGTTCAGCCCAGTGGTTGGTGTGTTTGGAGAAATGTTTTCTTCAAGAATGTTTGGAATTGCTTATCCTCATCCTAGATCTTACCTCATCCGAGGACACAGTGGTCTTAGAATGAGAAGGGAAGAAATCCAGGTGGACAAATTTCTTAACAGATTGTCCATCTTTCTTTTCTGCTGCTTCATCTTGTGCCTACTCCTGTTTTGAGGTTCATATAATGTTCTATCTTATCCTAATTTGTAGAAATATGTGCTTTTGCTTACAACAGTCAGGTAGTAGTTCATAGTAGAAAAATATAGACTTGTAAGAGATTTAACAGAAATAGCTTTATACACCATGTAAAGGTTGCTTCATTTCCTTCTCTTAATGCCTCTCTTGGCAAAACAGTATTGTTTCTTCATAAAATGGCAACACAAATGATACATGTTAGCCCATATTGTTGATCATTTGAGTTGCTTTGTGCATGGAATGACAATGTGTTCGATTTTTCAAGGAATTTATTCGCAGAAGTGCGTGGTGTCTTTGTCATCAAAGAAAGCGAATACTAGGTGGACAAATTTGTTTGACTCATTTAGGTTCATGACCTGCAGATTGCATGTTTGAATCTTGTTTATGCTTTAATTAATGGAACATTGTTCACCGCGATAGAAGGCTAATTCAAATTGGGACTAGTGTTTATTTGGTGTACTATTACTCATTTTATGCAAAGTTGGACATGTGTTTTAAACAAGCAAAAGGTTTGCATTTGACAGAGAAAATTTTCATCCATAGTAAATGGTTGTATTAGTTGCCATCACAAATGGAAATGATGATCATTTTGCTTGTTATGGCTTAAACATGTTGTGCTTTGATGCTACTGAGGACCTGATCTGATTCTACTACTATATAAATGTATGTCCAAATGTCCACTATTCAACACAATCTTCACAAACATTGTGAGTCAACAAGTCCAAAGTTCATTCAAAATGGAAAGTTGGATGTATTAATGCCTTTATAACGGATGATCTTGCTCAAGAGTCGAGTGTCGGGTAGGTCCGGTCCCAAGAAATCCGGGATCCTTACATATCCATACACACAGTGAATGTATGGAAAATGAGCTAAAAGAGACTTTTTGAGAGTGAAATGAAGAATAGGAGATTTCTATTTCTTTTTTCTTTTCTTATGTTATAAACATTTAATTAGGGGTTAATTATGAAGAAGTGGGATTGATTTAAAATATTTATAAACTTAGGGTAAAAAATTAAAAGATCAAAAGCGCAACCCCAAAAAGTCTCCTCTTTGATATTTCAAAATTCAAAGTTTTATATTCCCTCCATCTTTTTTTTACTAATCTCTCTTTTTCTTCTTTTCTTGTTCCTTTCATATTTCAAAATTCAAAATTTCTTATTCCTTCCATCTCTTTTTTTTTACTCATCTCTCTTTTTCTTCTTTTCTTCTTCCTTTTCCCTTTCATCTTCTTCTTCCTTAACTTCTTTGCCTTTTTTCTTCTCCGTTTTTCCTTTCTTTTCAAACTTTTTGTGTTTTCATCTTCTTCTTCTTCGGATGTTGTCATCCTCATTTTTTTCCTCACTCCGATTTGATTGTGAAAATTATAAAAAAATTGATATGTTGTTTATATAAACTAGAGTCGTTCAAGCAACCAAAAATTGTTTAAACAACCCTAAATTGTTTAGTTCAAACAACAAAAGTTGTTTAAACAACCAAAAAATGTTTAAACAACCAGAAGTTGTTTAGTTCAAACAACCAGAAGATATTTAAACAACCCTAAGTTGTTTAGGTGTTTTTTATGATTCTTTAGTTAAAACAATGAGAATATTTTAAATATCAGTTAGTTGTTTGAAGAGATATGAAAATATTTGCTAATTGTTTTGGAGATCGAGATATGAAAACATTTGTTAGTTGTTTAGACAAATGTTTAAACATCTGCCAGTTGTTTGGAGGTGATGATGGCGTGGATGAGGGGAGGTTGGGGAAGGATGGGGCTGAGGGGCAGGGAAAAAAAGAGAGGTTTTTTTTTGTAAATTAAAAAAATTTGTGGATTCTTAAAATATGTGTCATTATCACTAATTAAAAAAGAGTCCCTTTTACTTCATTTTTAAGACTTGTGTCCTACTTTTTTTATTTACACTTTCAAAAGTCTCTTTTAATTTAATCCCCCGTGAATGTAATGTGCAAATAATTTTTAAATTAATGAGGTTATAGACAGAGACGAAAGTGGGGAGATTGAATTAAAAGAGACTTTTGAGAGTGTAAATAAAAAAAATAGGACACAGGTCTTGAAAATGAAATAAAAGGGACTCTTTTTTAATTAGTGATAATGACACATATTTTAAAAATTCATAAGTTTTTTTAATTTACAAAATACCCCCTCTTTTTTTTTTCTGCCCCTCATCCACCCCTCAGCCCCAACCTCCCCCAACCTCCCCTCCTCCACGTCATCATCACCTCCAAACAACTAGCAGATGTTTAAACATTTATCTAAATAACTAACAAATATTTTCATATCTCGATCTCCAAAACAGCTAGCAAATATTTTCATATTTCTCCAAACAACTACCTGATATTTAAAATATTCTCATTGTTTTAATTAAAAAATCATAAGAAACACCTAAACAACTTTGAGTTGTTTAAATATCTTCTGATTGTTTGAACTAAACAACTTTTGATTGTTTAAACAACTTATGTTGTTGGAACTAAACAACTTAGGGTTGTTTAAACAACATCTCTTGGTTGCTTGAACAACTTCTGTTTATATAAACAACATATCCTCTCTTCTTTTCTCTTCTCTTTTCATCAATTTTTTTTTTATAATTTTCACAATCAAATCGGAGTGAAGAAAAAAATGAGAATGACAACATCCGAAGAAGAAGAAGATGAAAAAACAAAAAGTTTGAAAAGAAAGGGAAAAACGGAGAAGAAAAAAGGTAAAGAAGTTAAGGAAGAAGAAGATGAAAGGAAAAAGGAACAAGAGCGTTTAAAAAAATGGAGAAAATAAATGAGAAGAGAAGAGAGGAGGGAAATGGAGAACAAAAGTTTAAAAAAATGGAGTAAATGAATGGAATTTAGGGTTTTATTAAAAGTTTTTAATCTTTTAATTTTTACCCTAAACTTTTAAATATTCTAATTCAACCCCATCTCTTCATAATTAACCTCTAATTAAATATTTATAACAAAAGAAAAGAAAAAAGAAATAGAAATCCCCTGTTCCACTCTCAAAAATCCCTTTTACCTCATTTTCCCGCGAAAGTGTGTGGGTGCACGTGCATTCATTAACTTCGAAAAAATTATGTATATATACCTTGAGATATGAACATATATTTTTCTTTGGCACCTTAAGACACCAAAGTAGATTGGGTGCACTGGTTGAAATAGTTGCATGATAAGTATTAGCCCTCATGGTGCACTTAGTCTTCATATCTTAGGTTGGTAGATATACGATGATGTGTTACTTTTTATAATATATAAACTTGTTAGGCAATTTTTATATTTGAATAATATGAAATTCTCAAATCAATTTTTTTGGAGAATTTAAAATTTAATCTCATGAGATAAAATTGCATGTCTAAAAATTAATTTCATCTCTTAATTTTGAAGTACGTAATAAAATAGCAAGTCAAAACACCTACTTAATTAAAGATAGTATAAGTTAAAAAGGAATTTTATGTATTTTCATTATGTTGGACCAAAAACGTCCCTCTTTGTTCATTTAAAGGATCATACTTGTTCATTGTCATGTAAAAATGGATAAATAAATCCAATCCCTAAACTTAAGGGGTCATAACTGACGGATTCCTTTAGTTTAAAAGATTAGCCCAAATGCTCGATTGTTTTGTTTTGTGGAAAGCTGAGGAAAGGACACAAGAGACTTTTGAGTTATCTATTTAAAAATTTAGGACACAAGTTTTAAAAATTAGATAAAAAAGACTTTTCATTAATTAGTGATAATGACACATATTTTAAGATTCATAATTTTTTTAATTTACAAAAGATTCCCTCTTTTTTTCTGCCCCTCATCCACCCCTCAGCCCCATCCTCCCCCAACCTCCCTTCCTCCATGTCATCATCGCCTCCAAACAACTAGTAGATGTTTAAATATTTGCCTAAATAACTAACAAATGTTTTCACATCTCGATCTTCAAAACAATTAACAAATATTTTCATATTTCTCCAAACAACTAGCTGATATTTAAAATATTCTCATTGTTTTAACTAAAAAATCATAAAAAACAACTAAACAACTTTGAGTTGTTTAAATATCTTCTGATTGTTTGAACTAAACAACTTTTGATTGTTTAAACAATTTTGATTGTTTAAACAACCTAGGATTGTTTAAATAACACCTCTTGATTGCTTGAACAACTCCTGTTTATATAAATAACATTATCCTCTCCTTTCTTCCCTTCTCTTTTCATCAATTTTTTTTTTTATAATTTTCACAATCAAATTGAAATGAAAAAATTGAGAAAAAGAAAAGAGAAGAAAAAAGAGGAGAATAGATAAAATCGAATAAAGGAGAAAGAATTGGAAAAAGAAAAGAGAGGAGAGCAAAGAAAATGAATAAAAGAGAAATAATTAGAGAAAAGAAAATAAAAGAGAAGAGAGGAGAGAAAACAGACCGTTTGAAGAAAATAAAGAGAATGAAGAAAATTTAAAATTTTATTAAAATTTTTGATATTTTAATTTTTTATTCTAAATTTATAAATATTTCAAATTAATCCCATTTCTTCGTAATTAATCCCTAATTATATATTTATAACCAAAGATAAAATAAAATAAAATACAAATCCCCTGTCCTTCTCGTTTCCGCTGTCAAACATCCTTAGCTCATTTTCCCTAAGCTGCAACTCCTTTGGAACCAAAACCCCTACAATGGCAAAAGAGCGAACAAAAACTTCAGAAGACAAAAATGGAGCTCCATCTAAGAGCCAACACAAATCAAAATCCAAAAGAGAAGATGAATCTGAATCCGAATCCGAACCGGAACGAGAAGTGAGAAAACACAAGAGAAGTCGAAGTCGAAGTTCTAGGAGAAGATCGCGGGATGATTATGAAGATTCAGATTCTTCATCATCCGGCGAAGATTCGTTTTCGGACTCTGAAGACTCGTATTCGGATTCGGAGTCGAGTAGTTCGGAGTATTCGGATTCGGAAGAGGAGAGGAGGCGTAGAAAGAGGAGAGAGAGGAAGAGAAGAGAGGAAAAAGAGAAGGAGAAGAAACGAAAGCTGAGGAAAGAGAAGGAGAAGAAGAAGAGGAGGAAGAAGGAGAAAGAGAAAAAGGAGAGAAAGAAGAAAAAGAAAGAGAAGGGGAAAACTGGCGCTGTTACAAACTCTTGGGGCAAATATGGAATTATCAAGGAAACTGATATGTGGTGAGCTACTTTTCTTGGCTTTCATCTTTTAATTTTAAGTGTTACTTTTTCGGATTATGAATTGATTAATGCTTAAATGTTGGTTTGGTGTAGTGATTTGAAGTATACTAGTAAAAGAGATGAATTCTCTTTTGGTGAAAAATGTTTTCTTTGGATAATATTTTCACACCCAAACACTAGACAATCACTTATTATCCCAAAAGCATTTCCCCAAAGACTTAAGTAGTTGATTGTAAGCAAGCTACAACAGCAACAACATACTCGGGTTATCCCACAAGTGGGGTCTTGAGTAAGATGTACGCAAACCTTACCCCCTATCTTTATTTAGAGAGACTGTACCTGATAGACACTTGGCTCAGAAAAGAAGTTATTCAGAGAAGGGAGGGGTTGCAAGAAGAAAAAAATGACAGCAACATATCAAGATACAAAGCAGTATGAAGCAACAAATAACAGTTAAACGACATAAACGAAGAAGGGGAACAATCGACAATGAAAGATACATAGTATACCTCCTGTAGCTTCTTATGTCTCCCTTTTGATTCTACAGGGACACACTGTAACATAAGGAAAAACCTTCCTCCGTAAAGAAGAAACCCCAAGGCTGCAAACAGAGATACACCTGCAAAGAACGCCTTATATGTTGTGCACTATGCATATAACTTAAACTCTCAGAGTAGAGGTTGTTCCTATTCACTTGATCACCAACATATCCAAAACTTAGACACACGATTAATTTGCTTTTGTCATTGTCCTTAAAGTGAAGATGGTCATTTTTATTATTGAAAACATTAAATGCCCAAAACTAATCCTTTGTTCAAGCTTAGAATGAGGCAGATAGATTTCTTGTAAGTCTGAAGTTTGCCAAGTCTAATAACCTTGAGGTTTAGGTCTAGGTAGGAATAAGTGTGAGATTTAGAACCGTTAGTTTTAGGTAACTCTTAATATTCCTTAAAGAAAAATTGGTTAGTTTTTAGCATGAATAAGATCGAATAAAATGGAATGGGTAGATGAAGAGGTAACCTTTAGCCGGTGGAATATTTGATGTGCACAAGTTGGCACGAACACCAGTTTTATAAAAAAAAGAAAAAGGAGAACGGGTAGATGATAATTCATTTCAATTCAGATTTAGTTGGCGTCAACTAGTTTGAAGTATAGTTGATTGATCAATTGTGAGCCTTTGAACAAAACTAGACAAAAGTAGGTAGCACTAATATGACCTCATGCTTAAAATGCTAGCCTTTGGAAAAGGCCCAAGGGGCTTGCACAAATAAGCTGGTGAAAAGGATTTATGAATTAGTGGAGCAAGATTGATAGTTATGGATCTTTACCTTTTTAGATGCAAAGATGCACAAATTTTTCTTATGGATTAGGGATTAGCCATACGTTGCATGATATCCAAGGGTATGACCTACTGCCTACTGGTCAATTAAGTGGATGTATAGGTTTAATCCTTTCAAAGACAAACAATACTTGGTATTTTCTTTTCATTTGCCTAATCCTTGGTTGTTAGAGTTACCTGTAACTTGTGCTGGTGGGATTTAACATGTATTCCATGGAATAGTTGAGGTATACACAAGCTAGCACAAATACCACCGTTTTAAAAAAAATAAATAGATTAGCTATATCTTTGGATACCATGTCATACATGAAATTTAATCTGTTGTTTCTTATTTGATGGAAGGAGAACATATTGATATTGTTATTATTTTCCTCTTCTAAGTAAACAAAATGTATTGATTTATGCTAAAGGTGGCGATAGTAGGTGGCTTTTCAGTTTCGCATTGAACGGTGAACGCATAACCAGCTATACTATTGCCTGAAAAAACTTTGGTAGACAAACCAAACTACTATACATTTGGTTTATGCTGTAGATATTTTACTCCACTGGAATCTTATTCTTCAGGAGAACAAACAAAGAAGGAAAAAAGGCATTTGTATTTCATCTTTGAAAAAAATGATTTATTAGCCTTGGTTTGTCATCTATTTGTTGGCCCATGCAACTTATGCTATCCTAGTTACTGCACTCCAACCTCCGGAGTGAACAAAAGCCCCTTTACCGATGTAAAAACTAAACACTAAGTGGGTGTTTGGATTGGCTTATTTTTTGTGGCTTTTGACTTTTAAGCTCTTTTTTAGTTTTGGAAGTGTTTGGTAATGCTGAAAAAGTACCAACAAAAACGAAAAGCCAAAAGTTGGGTGTTCCCAACTTATGGCTTTTAGCTTTTAACTTATAAGCCACTTAAAAAAAAACCCAATCCAAACACCCCCTAAATAACGCATATCCTCTTAATTCCTTCCTAGTTCGGGCAGTTGCAGTGTTCAAGTTATTTTTATAAATGTCCTTGCTGCCTTACTTACTCATCATGTACATAGCTGTGCCCAATAGTTTCATTGTAGACAATTCTGTCCTAGTAAATCTTTTTAGCTGGAACCACTTGACCCCCGTAATTAGCACCAATAATTTTTGGACTTCTTAGCTCCCTGATCATAGCATAGCAACTTTTGTATTGGAGCTAACTGTCTCTTCTCTTTTTTATCTCTTGTTTTTTATGCATCTTCTTGATCCGTTTTAAAGATATAATCTTACTTCATAACAATGCTGTCCTCACACTCCTGCCCTACACATCTTTGCTTGTGATAATTCTGTCATCTCTTTAGGCTTCATCTCTATAACAAAAAGTACACCTTAGCCTAAAACAAATTGAGATTGGCTATATGAATCCTCACTGACCATGACCATGTTTCTCAATATAAGCTCTACTCATATCATCATCATACCAAATAAAAAATAAAAGTGAAAAATAATTTGAATATATATAAATAGTAATGATAATACTAATAATAAAGTCTATATTTTTGCTAGCATATAAATCTATGATAAGGTAAAAGGTGCTCGCAAATAGGTTCAAAATCAACGTACTAACAAGACCAAAACCTATTCCAGATTATGTAAAAATCACCTATATGAGTCTTTTTCTTCCATTGTGTCATATCTTTGCTAAGTCTGCATATGATTCATCATGAATTGACAAGTTTTATGCTGGCTGCTAGCCTACAACAATCCTCCTCCTTTATCCTCGCTTGAGATCGGCAATGTGAGCAAGCTCACACAGAGTGATTATTCTTCAAATTTTAGGCTTTACTCCTTAATGTAACTTGAATGCTCTGAATAATTATTCAATCCATCCTCTGTTCTGTTATACTAGTCAGAACATATGATTTCCAGACAGAGCCTTACTTTTGGATCAATTTCTGGCATAATCCTTGAGAGGATGCAGCGTTTGGAGTAGCGAGAGTACATGCTGTTGACTCTTATATTGTCCAGAAAGAAGCCAGTAATATTGCTGTAGATGAAAATATACCCTTTTGTTATATTGTGACTGGACCATCCTCCTTATTCATCTGCACAGATGTATCTTTTATTAATATAAAGGAGAGTGGAAATTTCTGAATTCATGCATCATTACGGTGATAATACATTGATGCTTGAACTTTTCTATGTATTCTTGTCACCTTCTCGTGTGAAATGATTTTATTTCAGAAGGTTGCAGCCTGCAGGAAATGTTTCTCTTCACTCTGGTGTATGGTTTGAATGATCAGATTGTTCTTCTATAAATTTCAACTTTATCTATTGCTTTATTGTAGGAACAAACGGCCAGAGTTTACCGCATGGTTAGCAGAAATAAAAAAGGTACATAGTGGCTCTTTAAGCGTATGCATGTTGATCATCCATGGACTTGTTGCAGGATATGCCAATTGTTTTGATAAATGTTTTTGGATAGGTCAAGCATTTTCCTTTTAGTGCACTATAGTGCATTTCCAAAGGTCCTCATTAAAAAGCTACCATTGCATAATACTTATCTACATTCTCGTTCTATTCAATTCTGTATAAGATATTACTTTTAGTGTTGGAAGTTATCACTGCTTGTGTCATTTATAGGTGAATCTGGAAAGCCTGCCAAATTGGGAAGAGAAGCAAATGTTCAAGCAGTAAGTACATCGAGAAGGGAAAAGCTAGTTCTTAGTAGCACTTGTTCATCCCTTTTCTGTAGCTCTGTTTAAGCAATATATGCAAGGAACTTCCACTTTTTGATAGTCAGCTATTGTGCAGATTCATGGAGGATCATAACACCGCAACCTTCCCTTCTAAAAAGTAAGGCTACTGCACTATTTCATTCCAACTTTTTTCTTCTGGTGATGCTGGGTGGGGTGGGGGTGGGGGGTTCTTTCTATATTGGTAATAAATATATTGAGTTGGGATGTTTGGTAAGAGGATTCTTGTTCCTTCAGGAAGATATGTGTTTGTACACACACATACACGCACTCACACATATAGGTATACAGATGCTTGATATTTGAGCAATGTTTATAATCATCTAACAGTA